>NW_027307763.1:775000-1086250 GCF_047496885.1 Scyliorhinus torazame | reverse complement strand
CATAACAGTGACGCTGTCTCAGTGAACAATCGATTGCAATGTTCGAACAATGGAGCTGTCTCTGTGAACAACACATTGCTCTATCATAACAGTGGAGCTGTCTCTGTGAACAACACATTGCACTATCATAACAGTGACGCTGTCTCAGTGAACAATCGATTGCAATGTTCGAACAATGGAGCTGTCTCTGTGAACAACACATTGCACTATCATAACAGTTGCCCTGTCTCAGTGAACAATCGATTGCAATGTCCGAACAATGGAGCTGTCCCTGTAAACAACACATTGCTCTATCATAACAGTGGCGCTGTCTCAGTGAACAATCGTTTGCAATGTCCGAACAATGGAGCTGTCCCTGTAAACAACACATTGCTTTATCATAACAGTGGCGCTGTCTCAGTGAACAATCGATTGCAATGTCCGAACAATGGAGCTGTCCCTGTGAACAACACATTGCACTATCATAACAGTGGAGCTGTCTCTGTGAACAACACGTTGCACTATCATAACAGTGGCGCTGTCTGAGTGAACAATCGATTGCAATGTTCGAACAATCGAGCTGTCGCTGTGAACAACACATTGCTCCATCATAACAGTGGCCCTGTCTCAGTGAACAATCGATTGCAATGTCCGAACAATGGAGCTGTCTCTGTGAACAACACATTGCACTATCATAACAGTGGCGCTGTCTAACTGAACAATCGATTGCAATGTCCGAACAATGGAGCTGTCCCTCTAAACAACACATTGCACTATCATAACAGTGGCGCTGTCTAACTGAACAATCGATTGCAATGTCCGAACCATGGAGCTGTCTCTGTGAAAAACACATTGCTCTATCATACCAGTGGCGCTGTCTCAGTGAACAATCGAAAGCAATGTCCGAACAATGGAGCTGTCCCTGTGAACAACACATTGCACTATCATAACAGTGGAGCTGTCTCTGTGAACAACACATTGCACTATCATAACAGTGACGCTGTCTCAGTGAACAATCGATTGCAATGTTCGAACAATGGAGCTGTCTCTGTGAACAACACATTGCACTATCATAACAGTGACGCTGTCTCAGTGAACAATCGATTGCAATGTTCGAACAATGGAGCTGTCTCTGTGAACAACACATTGCACTATCATAACAGTTGCCCTGTCTCAGTGTACAATCGATTGCAATGTCCGAACAATGGAGCTGTCCCTGCAAACAACACATTGCTCTATCATAACAGTGGCGCTGTCTCAGTGAACAATCGATTGCAATGTCCGAACAATGGAGCTGTCCCTGTAAACAACACATTGCTCTATCATAACAGTGGCGCTGTCTCAGTGAACAATCGATTGCAATGTCCGAACAATGGAGCTGTCTGTGTGAACAACACATTGCACTATCATAACAGTGGTGCTGTCTTACTGAACAATCTATTACAATGTCCGAACAATGGAGCTGTCTCTGTGAACAACACATTGCACTATCACAACACTGGCGCTGTCTAAGTGAACAATCGATTGCAATGTTCGAACAATGGAGCTGTCTCTGTGAACAACACATTGCACTATCATAACAGTGGCGCTGTCTAACTGAACAATCGATTGCAATGTCCGAACAATGGAGCTGTCTCTGTGAACAACACATTGCACTATCATTACAGTGACGCTGTCTCAGTGAACAATCGATTGCAATGTTCGAACAATGGAGCTGTCTCTGTGAACAACACATTGCACTATCATAACAGTGGCGCTGTCTAACTGAACAATAGATTGCAATGTCCGAACAATGGAGCTGTCCCTGTAAACAACACATTGCGCTATCATAACAGTGGCGCTGTCTAACTGAACAATCGATTGCAATGTCCGAACAATGGAGCTGTCCCTGTGAACAACACATTGCACTATCATAACAGTGGAGCTGTCTCTGTGAACAACCCATTGCACTATCATAACAGTGGCGCTGTCTCAGTGAACAATCGATTGCAATGTTCGAACAATGGAGCTGTCTCTGTGAACAACACATTGCACTATCATAACAGTGGCGCTGTCTAACTGAACAATCGATTGCAATGTCCGAACAATGGAGCTCTCTCTGTGCACAACACATTGCACTATCATAACAGTTGCTATGTCTCAGTGAACAATAGATTGCAATGTCCGAACAATGGAGCTGTCCCTGTAAACAACACATTGCTCTATCATAACAGTGGCGCTGTCGAAGTGAACAATCGATTGCAATGTCCGAACAATGGAGCTGTCTCTGTGAACAACACATTGCTCTATCATAACAGTGGCGCTGTCTCAGTGAACAATCGATTGCAATGTCCGAACAATGGAGCTGTCTCTGTGAACAACACATTGCACTATCATAACAGTTGCCCTGTCTAAGTGAACAATCGATTGCAATGTCCGAACAATGGAGCTGTCCCTGTGAACAACACATTGCTCTTTCATAACAGTGGCGCTGTCTCAGTGAACAATCGATTGCAATGTCCGAACAATGGAGCTGTCTCTGTGAACAACACATTGCACTATCATAACAGTAGCCCTGTCTAACTGAACAATCGATTGCAATGTCCGAACAATGGAGCTGTCTCTGTGCACAACACATTGCTCTATCATAACAGTGGCCCTGTCTCAGTGAACAATCGATTGCAATGTCCGAACAATGGAGCTGTCCCTGTGAACAACACATTGCTCTATCATAACAGTGGCGCTGTCTCAGTGAACAATCGATTGCAATGTCCGAACAATGGAGCTGTCTCTGTGAACAACACATTGCACTATCATAACAGTGGCGCTGTCTAACTGAACAATCGATTGCAATGTTCGAACAATGGAGCTGTGTGTGTGAACAACACATTGCTCTATCATAACAGTGGCGCTGTCTCAGGGAACAATCGATTGCAATGTCCGAACAATGGAGCTGTCTCTGTGAACAACACATTGCTCTATCATAACAGTGGCCCTGTCGAACTGAACAATCGATTGCAATGTTCGAACAATGGAGCTGTCTGTGTGAACAACACATTGCACTATCATAACAGTGGCGCTGTCTAACTGAACAATCGATTGCAATGTCCGAACAATGGAGCTGTCTCTGTGAACAACACATTGCACTATCACAACACTGGCGCTGTCTAAGTGAACAATCGATTGCAATGTTCGAACAATGGAGCTGTCTCTGTGAACAACACATTGCACTATCATAACAGTGGCGCTGTCTAACTGAATAATCGATTGCAATGTCCGAACAATGGAGCTGTCTCTGTGAACAACACATTGCACTATCATAACAGTGACGCTGTCTCAGTGAACAATCGATTGCAATGTTCGAACAATGGACCTGTCTCTGTGAACAACACATTGCACTATCATAACAGTGGCGCTGTCTAACTGAACAATCGATTGCAATGTCCGAACAATGGAGCTGTCCCTGTAAACAACACATTGCACTATCATAACAGTGACGGTGTCTCAGTGAACAATCGATTGCAATGTTCGAACAATGGAGCTGTCTCTGTGAACAACACATTGCTCTATCATAACAGTGGCGCTGTCTCAGTGAACAATCGATTGCAATGTTCGAACAATGGAGCTGTCTCTGTGAACAACACATTGCACTATCATAACAGTGGCGCTGTCTAACTGAACAATCGATTGCAATGTCCGAACAATGGAGCTGTCCCTGTAAACAACACATTGCACTATCATAACAGTGGCGCTGTCTAACTGAACAATCGATTGCAATGTCCGAACAATGGAGCTGTCCCTGTAAACAACACATTGCACTATCATAACAGTGACGCTGTCTCAGTGAACAATCGATTGCAATGTTCGAACAATGGAGCTGTCTCTGTGCACAACACATTGCTCTATCATAACAGTGGCCCTGTCTCAGTGAACAATCGATTGCAATGTCCGAACAATGGAGCTGTCCCTGTGAACAACACATTGCTCTATCATAACAGTGGCGCTGTCTCAGTGAACAATCGATTGCAATGTCCGAACAATGGAGCTGTCTCTGTGAACAACACATTGCACTATCATAACAGTGGCGCTGTCTAACTGAACAATCGATTGCAATGTTCGAACAATGGAGCTGTGTGTGTGAACAACACATTGCTCTATCATAACAGTGGCGCTGTCTCAGGGAACAATCGATTGCAATGTCCGAACAATGGAGCTGTCTCTGTGAACAACACATTGCTCTATCATAACAGTGGCCCTGTCGAACTGAACAATCGATTGCAATGTTCGAACAATGGAGCTGTCTGTGTGAACAACACATTGCACTATCATAACAGTGGCGCTGTCTAACTGAACAATCGATTGCAATGTCCGAACAATGGAGCTGTCTCTGTGAACAACACATTGCACTATCACAACACTGGCGCTGTCTAAGTGAACAATCGATTGCAATGTTCGAACAATGGAGCTGTCTCTGTGAACAACACATTGCACTATCATAACAGTGGCGCTGTCTAACTGAATAATCGATTGCAATGTCCGAACAATGGAGCTGTCTCTGTGAACAACACATTGCACTATCATAACAGTGACGCTGTCTCAGTGAACAATCGATTGCAATGTTCGAACAATGGACCTGTCTCTGTGAACAACCCATTGCACTATCATAACAGTGGCGCTGTCTAACTGAACAATCGATTGCAATGTCCGAACAATGGAGCTGTCCCTGTAAACAACACATTGCACTATCATAACAGTGACGGTGTCTCAGTGAACAATCGATTGCAATGTTCGAACAATGGAGCTGTCTCTGTGAACAACACATTGCTCTATCATAACAGTGGCGCTGTCTCAGTGAACAATCGATTGCAATGTTCGAACAATGGAGCTGTCTCTGTGAACAACACATTGCACTATCATAACAGTGGCGCTGTCTAACTGAACAATCGATTGCAATGTCCGAACAATGGAGCTGTCCCTGTAAACAACACATTGCACTATCATAACAGTGGCGCTGTCTAACTGAACAATCGATTGCAATGTCCGAACAATGGAGCTGTCTCTGTGAACAACACATTGCACTATCACAACACTGGCGCTGTCTAAGTGAACAATCGATTGCAATGTTCGAACAATGGAGCTGTCTCTGTGAACAACACATTGCACTATCATAACAGTGGCGCTGTCTAACTGAATAATCGATTGCAATGTCCGAACAATGGAGCTGTCTCTGTGAACAACACATTGCACTATCATAACAGTGACGCTGTCTCAGTGAACAATCGATTGCAATGTTCGAACAATGGACCTGTCTCTGTGAACAACACATTGCACTATCATAACAGTGGCGCTGTCTAACTGAACAATCGATTGCAATGTCCGAACAATGGAGCTGTCCCTGTAAACAACACATTGCACTATCATAACAGTGACGGTGTCTCAGTGAACAATCGATTGCAATGTTCGAACAATGGAGCTGTCTCTGTGAACAACACATTGCTCTATCATAACAGTGGCGCTGTCTCAGTGAACAATCGATTGCAATGTTCGAACAATGGAGCTGTCTCTGTGAACAACACATTGCACTATCATAACAGTGGCGCTGTCTAACTGAACAATCGATTGCAATGTCCGAACAATGGAGCTGTCCCTGTAAACAACACATTGCACTATCATAACAGTGGCGCTGTCTAACTGAACAATCGATTGCAATGTCCGAACAATGGAGCTGTCCCTGTAAACAACACATTGCACTATCATAACAGTGACGCTGTCTCAGTGAACAATCGATTGCAATGTTCGAACAATGGAGCTGTCTCTGTGCACAACACATTGCTCTATCATAACAGTGGCCCTGTCTCAGTGAACAATCGATTGCAATGTCCGAACAATGGAGCTGTCCCTGTGAACAACACATTGCTCTATCATAACAGTGGCGCTGTCTCAGTGAACAATCGATTGCAATGTCCGAACAATGGAGCTGTCTCTGTGAACAACACATTGCACTATCATAACAGTGGCGCTGTCTAACTGAACAATCGATTGCAATGTTCGAACAATGGAGCTGTGTGTGTGAACAACACATTGCTCTATCATAACAGTGGCGCTGTCTCAGGGAACAATCGATTGCAATGTCCGAACAATGGAGCTGTCTCTGTGAACAACACATTGCTCTATCATAACAGTGGCCCTGTCGAACTGAACAATCGATTGCAATGTTCGAACAATGGAGCTGTCTGTGTGAACAACACATTGCACTATCATAACAGTGGCGCTGTCTAACTGAACAATCGATTGCAATGTCCGAACAATGGAGCTGTCTCTGTGAACAACACATTGCACTATCACAACACTGGCGCTGTCTAAGTGAACAATCGATTGCAATGTTCGAACAATGGAGCTGTCTCTGTGAACAACACATTGCACTATCATAACAGTGGCGCTGTCTAACTGAATAATCGATTGCAATGTCCGAACAATGGAGCTGTCTCTGTGAACAACACATTGCACTATCATAACAGTGACGCTGTCTCAGTGAACAATCGATTGCAATGTTCGAACAATGGACCTGTCTCTGTGAACAACACATTGCACTATCATAACAGTGGCGCTGTCTAACTGAACAATCGATTGCAATGTCCGAACAATGGAGCTGTCCCTGTAAACAACACATTGCACTATCATAACAGTGACGGTGTCTCAGTGAACAATCGATTGCAATGTTCGAACAATGGAGCTGTCTCTGTGAACAACACATTGCTCTATCATAACAGTGGCGCTGTCTCAGTGAACAATCGATTGCAATGTTCGAACAATGGAGCTGTCTCTGTGAACAACACATTGCACTATCATAACAGTGGCGCTGTCTAACTGAACAATCGATTGCAATGTCCGAACAATGGAGCTGTCCCTGTAAACAACACATTGCACTATCATAACAGTGGCGCTGTCTAACTGAACAATCGATTGCAATGTCCGAACAATGGAGCTGTCCCTGTAAACAACACATTGCACTATCATAACAGTGACGCTGTCTCAGTGAACAATCGATTGCAATGTTCGAACAATGGAGCTGTCTCTGTGAACAACACATTGCACTATCATAACAGTGGCGCTGTCTAACTGAACAATCGATTGCAATGTCCGAACAATGGAGCTGTCCCTGTAAACAACACATTGCACTATCATAACAGTGGCGCTGTCTAACTGAACAATCGATTTCAATGTCCGAACAATGGAGCTGTCCTTGTAAACAACACATTGCACTATCATAACAGTGGCGCTGTCTAACTGAACAATCGATTGCAATGTCCGAACCATGGAGCTGTCTCTGTGAACAACACATTGCACTATCATAACAGTGACGCTGTCTCAGTGAACAATCGATTGCAATGTTCGAACAATGGACCTGTCTCTGTGAACAACACATTGCACTATCATAACAGTTGCCCTGTCTCAGTGAACAATCGATTGCAATGTCCGAACAATGGAGCTGTCCCTGTAAACAACACATTGCTCTATCATAACAGTGGCGCTGTCTCAGTGAACAATCGATTGCAATGTCCGAACAATGGAGCTGTCCCTGTAAACAACACATTGCTCTATCATAGCAGTGGCGCTGTCTCAGTGAACAATCGAATGCAATGTCCGAACAATGGAGCTGTCCCTGTGAACAACACATTGCACTATCATAACAGTGGAGCTGTCTCTGTGAACAACACATTGCACTATCATAACAGTGACGCTGTCTCAGTGAACAATCGATTGCAATGTTCGAACAATGGAGCTGTCTCTGTGAACAACACATTGCACTATCATAACAGTTGCCCTGTCTCAGTGAACAATCGATTGCAATGTCCGAACAATGGAGCTGTCCCTGTAAACAACACATTGCTCTATCATAACAGTGGCGCTGTCTCAGTGAACAATCGATTGCAATGTCCGAACAATGGAGCTGTCCCTGTAAACAACACATTGCTCTATCATAACAGTGGCGCTGTCTCAGTGAACAATCGATTGCAATGTCCGAACAATGGAGCTGTCCCTGTGAACAACACATTGCACTATCATAACAGTGGAGCTGTCTCTGTGAACAACACGTTGCACTATCATAACAGTGGCGCTGTCTCTGTGAACAATCGATTGCAATGTTCGAACAATCGAGCTGTCGCTGTGAACAACACATTGCTCCATCATAACAGTGGCCCTGTCTCAGTGAACAATCGATTGCAATGTCCGAACAATTGAGCTGTCTCTGTGAACAACACATTGCTCTATCATAACAGTTGCCCTGTCTCAGTGAACAATCGATTGCAATGTCCGAACAATGGAGCTGTCCCTGTAAACAACACATTGCTCTATCATAACAGTGGAGCTGTCTCTGTGAACAACACATTGCTCTATCATAACAGTGGCGCTGTCTCAGTGAACAATCGATTGCAATGACCGAACAATGGAGCTGTCCCTGTGAACAACACATTGCACTATCATAACAGTGGAGCTGTCTCTGTGAACAACACGTTGCACTATCATAACAGTGACGCTGACTCAGTGAACAATCGATTGCAATGTTCGAACAATGGATCTGTCTCTGTGAACAACACATTGCACTATCATAACAGTGGCGTTGGCTCAGTGAACAATCGATTGCAATGTTCGAACAATGGAGCTGTCTCTGTGAACAACACATTGCACTATCATAACAGTGGCGCTGTCTAACTGAACAATCGATTGCAATGTCCGAACAATGGAGCTGTCCCTCTAAACAACACATTGCACTATCATAACAGTGGCGCTGTCTAACTGAACAATCGATTGCAATGTCCGAACCATGGAGCTGTCTCTGTGAACAACACATTGCTCTATCATACCATTGGCGCTGTCTCAGTGAACAATCGAAAGCAATGTCCGAACAATGGAGCTGTCCCTGTGAACAACACATTGCACTATCATAACAGTGGAGCTGTCTCTGTGAACAACACATTGCACTATCATAACAGTGACGCTGTCTCAGTGAACAATCGATTGCAATGTTCGAACAATGGAGCTGTCTCTGTGAACAACACATTGCACTATCATAACAGTTGCCCTGTCTCAGTGAACAATCGATTGCAATGTCCGAACAATGGAGCTGTCCCTGTAAACAACACATTGCTCTATCATAACAGTGGCGCTGTCTCAGTGAACAATCGATTGCAATGTCCGAACAATGGAGCTGTCCCTGTAAACAACACATTGCTCTATCATAGCAGTGGCGCTGTCTCAGTGAACAATCGAATGCAATGTCCGAACAATGGAGCTGTCCCTGTGAACAACACATTGCACTATCATAACAGTGGAGCTGTCTCTGTGAACAACACATTGCACTATCATAACAGTGACGCTGTCTCAGTGAACAATCGATTGCAATGTTCGAACAATGGAGCTGTCTCTGTGAACAACACATTGCACTATCATAACAGTTGCCCTGTCTCAGTGAACAATCGATTGCAATGTCCGAACAATGGAGCTGTCCCTGTAAACAACACATTGCTCTATCATAACAGTGGCGCTGTCTCAGTGAACAATCGATTGCAATGTCCGAACAATGGAGCTGTCCCTGTAAACAACACATTGCTCTATCATAACAGTGGCGCTGTCTCAGTGAACAATCGATTGCAATGTCCGAACAATGGAGCTGTCCCTGTGAACAACACATTGCACTATCATAACAGTGGAGCTGTCTCTGTGAACAACACGTTGCACTATCATAACAGTGGCGCTGTCTCTGTGAACAATCGATTGCAATGTTCGAACAATCGAGCTGTCGCTGTGAACAACACATTGCTCCATCATAACAGTGGCCCTGTCTCAGTGAACAATCGATTGCAATGTCCGAACAATTGAGCTGTCTCTGTGAACAACACATTGCTCTATCATAACAGTTGCCCTGTCTCAGTGAACAATCGATTGCAATGTCCGAACAATGGAGCTGTCCCTGTAAACAACACATTGCTCTATCATAACAGTGGAGCTGTCTCTGTGAACAACACATTGCTCTATCATAACAGTGGCGCTGTCTCAGTGAACAATCGATTGCAATGACCGAACAATGGAGCTGTCCCTGTGAACAACACATTGCACTATCATAACAGTGGAGCTGTCTCTGTGAACAACACGTTGCACTATCATAACAGTGACGCTGACTCAGTGAACAATCGATTGCAATGTTCGAACAATGGATCTGTCTCTGTGAACAACACATTGCACTATCATAACAGTGGCGTTGGCTCAGTGAACAATCGATTGCAATGTTCGAACAATGGAGCTGTCTCTGTGAACAACACATTGCACTATCATAACAGTGGCGCTGTCTAACTGAACAATCGATTGCAATGTCCGAACAATGGAGCTGTCCCTCTAAACAACACATTGCACTATCATAACAGTGGCGCTGTCTAACTGAACAATCGATTGCAATGTCCGAACCATGGAGCTGTCTCTGTGAACAACACATTGCTCTATCATACCATTGGCGCTGTCTCAGTGAACAATCGAAAGCAATGTCCGAACAATGGAGCTGTCCCTGTGAACAACACATTGCACTATCATAACAGTGGAGCTGTCTCTGTGAACAACACATTGCACTATCATAACAGTGACGCTGTCTCAGTGAACAATCGATTGCAATGTTCGAACAATGGAGCTGTCTCTGTGAACAACACATTGCACTATCATAACAGTGTCGCTGTCTCAGTGAACAATCGATTGCAATGTTCGAACAATGGAGCTGTCTCTGTGAACAACACATTGCACTATCATAACAGTTGCCCTGTCTCAGTGAACAATCGATTGCAATGTCCGAACAATGGAGCTGTCCCTGTAAACAACACATTGCTCTATCATAACAGTGGCGCTGTCTCAGTGAACAATCGATTGCAATGTCCGAACAATGGAGCTGTCCCTGTAAACAACACATTGCTCTATCATAACAGTGGCACTGTCTCAGTGAACAATCGATTGCAATGTCCGAACAATGGAGCTGTCGGTGTGAACAACACATTGCACTATCATAACAGTGGTGCTGTCCAACTGAACAATCGATTGCAATGTCCGAACAATGGAGCTGTCTCTGTGAACAACACATTGCACTATCACAACACTGGCGCTGTCTAAGTGAACAATCGATTGCAATGTTCGAACAATGGAGCTGTCTCTGTGAACAACACATTGCACTATCATAACAGTGGCGCTGTCTAACTGAACAATCGATTGCAATGTCCGAACAATGGAGCTGTCTCTGTGAACAACACATTGCACTATCATAACAGTGACGCTGTCTCAGTGAACAATCGATTGCAATGTTCGAACAATGGAGCTGTCTCTGTGAACAACACATTGCACTATCATAACAGTGGCGCTGTCTAACTGAACAATCGATTGCAATGTCCGAACAATGGAGCTGTCCCTGTAAACAACACATTGCGCTATCATAACAGTGGCGCTGTCTAACTGAACAATCGATTGCAATGTCCGAACCATGGAGCTGTCTCTGTGAACAACACATTGCTCTATCATAACAGTGGCGCTGTCTCAGTGAACAATCGAATGCAATGTCCGAACAATTGAGCTGTCCCTGTGAACAACACATTGCAATATCATAACAGTGGAGCTGTCTCTGTGAACAACACATTGCTCTATCATAACAGTGACGCTGTCTCAGTGAACAATCGATTGCAATGTTCGAACAATGGAGCTGTCTCTGTGAACAACACATTGCACTATCATAACAGTGGCGCTGTCTCAGTGAACAATCGATTGCAATGTTCGAACAATGGAGCTGTCTCTGTGAACAACACATTGCACTATCATAACAGTGGCGCTGTCTAACTGAACAATCGATTGCAATGTCCGAACAATGGAGCTGTCCCTGTAAACAACACATTGCACTATCATAACAGTGACGCTGTCTCAGTGAACAATCGATTGCAATGTTCGAACAATGGAGCTGTCTCTGTGAACAACACATTGCACTATCATAACAGTGGCGCTGTCTCAGTGAACAATCGATTGCAATGTTCGAACAATGGAGCTGTCTCTGTGAACAACACATTGCACTATCATAACAGTGGCGCTGTCTAACTGAACAATCGATTGCAATGTCCGAACAATGGAGCTGTCTCTGTGCACAACACATTGCACTATCATAACAGTTGCCCTGTCTCAGTGAACAATAGATTGCAATGTCCGAACAATGGAGCTGTCCCTGTAAACAACACATTGCTCTATCATAACAGAGGCGCTGTCGAAGTGAACAATCGATTGCAATGTCCGAACAATGGAGCTGTCTCTGTGAACAACACATTGCTCTATCATAACAGTGGCGCTGTCTCAGTGAACAATCGATTGCAATGTCCGAACAATGGAGCTGTCTCTGTGAACAACACATTGCACTATCATAACAGTTGCCCTGTCTAACTGAACAATCGATTGCAATGTCCGAACAATGGAGCTGTCCCTGTGAACAACACATTGCTCTTTCATAACAGTGGCGCTGTCTCAGTGAACAATCGATTGCAATGTCCGAACAATGGAGCTGTCTCCGTGAACAACACATTGCACTATCATAACAGTGGCCCTGTCTAACTGAACAATCGATTGCAATGTCCGAACAATGGAGCTGTCTCTGTGCACAACACATTGCTCTATCATAACAGTGGCCCTGTCTCAGTGAACAATATATTGCAATGTCCGAACAATGGAGCTGTCCCTGTGAACAACACATTGCTCTATCATAACGGTGGCGCTGTCTCAGTGAACAATCGATTGCAATGTCCGAACAATGGAGCTGTCTCTGTGAACAACACATTGCACTATCATAACAGTGGCGCTGTCTAACTGAACAATCGATTGCAATGTTCGAACAATGGAGCTGTCTGTGTGAACAACACATTGCTCTATCATAACAGTGGCGCTGTCTCAGTGAACAATCGATTGCAATGTCCGAACAATGGAGCTGTCTCTGTGAACAACACATTGCTCTATCATAACAGTGACGCTGTCTCAGTGAACAATCGATTGCAATGTTCGAACAATGGAGCTGTCTGTGTGAACAACACATTGCACTATCATAACAGTGGCGCTGTCTAACTGAACAATCGATTGCAATGTCCGAACAATGGAGCTGTCTCTGTGAACAACACATTGCACTATCACAACACTGGCGCTGTCTAAGTGAACAATCGATTGCAATGTTCGAACAATGGAGCTGTCTCTGTGAACAACACATTGCACTATCATAACAGTGGCGCTGTCTAACTGAATAATCGATTGCAATGTCCGAACAATGGAGCTGTCTCTGTGAACAACACATTGCACTATCATAACAGTGACGCTGTCTCAGTAAACAATCGATTGCAATGTTCGAACAATGGAGCTGTCTCTGTGAACAACACATTGCACTATCATAACAGTGGCGCTGTCTAACTGAACAATCGATTGCAATGTCCGAACAATGGAGCTGTCCCTGTAAACAACACATTGCACTATCATAACAGTGACGCTGTCTCAGTGAACAATCGATTGCAATGTTCGAACAATGGAGCCGTCTCTGTGAACAACACATTGCTCTATCATAACAGTGGCGCTGTCTCAGTGAACAATCGATTGCAATGTTCGAACAATGGAGCTGTCTCTGTGAACAACACATTGCACTATCATAACAGTGGCGCTGTCTAACTGAACAATCGATTGCAATGTCCGAACAATGGAGCTGTCCCTGTAAACAACACATTGCACTATCATAACAGTGGCGCTGTCTAACTGAACAATCGATTGCAATGTCCGAACCATGGAGCATTCTCTGTGAACAACACATTGCTCTATCATAACAGTGGCGCTGTCTCAGTGAACAATCGAATGCAATGTCCGAACAATGGAGCTGTCCCTGTGAACAACACATTGCACTCTCATAACAGTGGAGCTGTCTCTGTGAACAACACATTGCACTATCATAACAGTGACGCTGTCTCAGTGAACAATCGATTGCAATGTTCGAACAATGGAGCTGTCTCTGTGAACAACACATTGCACTATCAAAACAGTGACGCTGTCTCAGTGAACAATCGATTGCAATGTTCGAACAATGGAGCTGTCTCTGTGAACAACACATTGCATCATCATAACAGTTGCCCTGTCTCAGTGAACAATCGATTGCAATGTCCGAACAATGGAGCTGTCCCTGTAAACAACACATTGATCTATCATAACAGTGGCGCTGTCTCAGTGAACAATCGATTGCAATGTCCGAACAATGGAGCTGTCCCTGTAAACAACACATTGCTCTATCATAACAGTGGCGCTGTCTCAGTGAACAATCGATTGCAATGTCCGAACAATGGAGCTGTCCCTGTGAACAACACATTGCACTATCATAACAGTGGAGCTGTCTCTGTGAACAACACGTTGCACTATCATAACAGTGGCGCTGTCTAAGTGAACAATCGATTGCAATGTTCGAACAATGGAGCTGTGTCTGTGAACAACACATTGCTCCATCATAACAGTGCCCCTGTCTCAGTGAACAATAGATTGCAATGTCCGAACAATTGAGCTGTCTCTGTGAACAACACATTGCTCTATCATAACAGTTGCCCTGTCTCAGTGAACAATCGATTGCAATGTTCGAACAATGGAGCTGTCTGTGTGAACAACACATTGCACTATCATAACAGTGGCGCTGTCTAACTGAACAATCGATTGCAATGTCCGAACAATGGAGCTGTCTCTGTGAACAACACATTGCACTATCACAACACTGGCGCTGTCTAAGTGAACAATCGATTGCAATGTTCGAACAATGGAGCTGTCTGTGTGAACAACACATTGCTCTATCATAACAGTGGCGCTGTCTCAGTGAACAATCGATTGCAATGTCCGAACAATGGAGCTGTCTCTGTGAACAACACATTGCTCTATCAT
This sequence comes from Scyliorhinus torazame, assembly GCF_047496885.1. Lineage (NCBI taxonomy): Eukaryota > Metazoa > Chordata > Chondrichthyes > Carcharhiniformes > Scyliorhinidae > Scyliorhinus > Scyliorhinus torazame. The sequence continues at coordinate 1,071,337 of NW_027307763.1, read as the reverse complement.
AACAGTGACGCTGTCTCAGTGAACAATCGATTGCAATGTTCGAACAATGGAGCTGTCTGTGTGAACAACACATTGCACTATCATAACAGTGGCGCTGTCTAACTGAACAATCGATTGCAATGTCCGAACAATGGAGCTGTCTCTGTGAACAACACATTGCACTATCACAACACTGGCGCTGTCTAAGTGAACAATCGATTGCAATGTTCGAACAATGGAGCTGTCTCTGTGAACAACACATTGCACTATCATAACAGTGGCGCTGTCTAACTGAATAATCGATTGCAATGTCCGAACAATGGAGCTGTCTCTGTGAACAACACATTGCACTATCATAACAGTGACGCTGTCTCAGTAAACAATCGATTGCAATGTTCGAACAATGGAGCTGTCTCTGTGAACAACACATTGCACTATCATAACAGTGGCGCTGTCTAACTGAACAATCGATTGCAATGTCCGAACAATGGAGCTGTCCCTGTAAACAACACATTGCACTATCATAACAGTGACGCTGTCTCAGTGAACAATCGATTGCAATGTTCGAACAATGGAGCCGTCTCTGTGAACAACACATTGCTCTATCATAACAGTGGCGCTGTCTCAGTGAACAATCGATTGCAATGTTCGAACAATGGAGCTGTCTCTGTGAACAACACATTGCACTATCATAACAGTGGCGCTGTCTAACTGAACAATCGATTGCAATGTCCGAACAATGGAGCTGTCCCTGTAAACAACACATTGCACTATCATAACAGTGGCGCTGTCTAACTGAACAATCGATTGCAATGTCCGAACCATGGAGCTGTCTCTGTGACCAACACATTGCTCTATCATAACAGTGGCGCTGTCTCAGTGAACAATCGAATGCAATGTCCGAACAATGGAGCTGTCCCTGTGAACAACACATTGCACTCTCATAACAGTGGAGCTGTCTCTGTGAACAACACATTGCACTATCATAACAGTGACGCTGTCTCAGTGAACAATCGATTGCAATGTTCGAACAATGGAGCTGTCTCTGTGAACAACACATTGCACTATCAAAACAGTGACGCTGTCTCAGTGAACAATCGATTGCAATGTTCGAACAATGGAGCTGTCTCTGTGAACAACACATTGCATCATCATAACAGTTGCCCTGTCTCAGTGAACAATCGATTGCAATGTCCGAACAATGGAGCTGTCCCTGTAAACAACACATTGATCTATCATAACAGTGGCGCTGTCTCAGTGAACAATCGATTGCAATGTCCGAACAATGGAGCTGTCCCTGTAAACAACACATTGCTCTATCATAACAGTGGCGCTGTCTCAGTGAACAATCGATTGCAATGTCCGAACAATGGAGCTGTCCCTGTGAACAACACATTGCACTATCATAACAGTGGAGCTGTCTCTGTGAACAACACGTTGCACTATCATAACAGTGGCGCTGTCTAAGTGAACAATCGATTGCAATGTTCGAACAATGGAGCTGTGTCTGTGAACAACACATTGCTCCATCATAACAGTGCCCCTGTCTCAGTGAACAATAGATTGCAATGTCCGAACAATTGAGCTGTCTCTGTGAACAACACATTGCTCTATCATAACAGTTGCCCTGTCTCAGTGAACAATCGATTGCAATGTCCGAACAATGGAGCTGTCCCTGTAAACAACACATTGCTCTATCATAACAGTGAAGCTGTCTCTGTGAACAACACATTGCTCTATCATAACAGTGGCGCTGTCTCAGTGAACAATCGATTGCAATGTCCGAACAATGGAGCTGTCCCTGTGAACATCACATTGCACTATCATAACAGTGGAGCTGTCTCTGTGAACAACACGTTGCACTATCAGAACAGTGACGCTGACTCAGTGAACAATCGATTGCAATGTCCGAACAATGCAGCTGTCCCTGTGAACAACACATTGCACTATCATAACAGTTGCCCTGTCTCAGTGAACAATAGATTGCAATGTCCGAACAATGGAGCTGTCCCTGTAAACAACACATTGCTCTATCATAACAGTGGCGATGTCTCAGTGAACAATCGATTGCAATGTCCGAACAATGGAGCTGTCTCTGTGAACAACACATTGCACTATCATAACAGTTGCCCTGTCTAAGTGAACAATCGATTGCAATGTCCGAACAATGGAGCTGTCCCTGTGAACAACACATTGCTCTTTCATAACAGTGGCGCTGTCTCAGTGAACAATCGATTGCAATGTCTGAACAATGGAGCTGTCTCTGTGAACAACACATTGCACTATCATAACAGTGGCCCTGTCTAACTGAACAATCGATTGCAATGTCCGAACAATGGAGCTGTCTCTGTGAACAACACATTGCTCTATCATAACAGTGGCGCTGTCTCAGTGAACAATAGATTGCAATGTTCGAACAATGGAGCTGTCTCTGTGAACAACACATTGCACTATCATAACAGTGGCCCTGTCTAACTGAACAATCGATTGCAATGTTCGAACAATGGAGCTGTCCCTGTGAACAACACATTGCACTATCATAACAGTGGCGCTGTCTCTGTGAACAATCGATTGCAATGTCCGAACAATGGAGCTGCCTCTGTGAACAACACATTGCTCCATCATAACAGTGGCGCTGTCTCAGTGAACAATCGATTGCAATGTCCGAACAATGGAGCTGTCTCTGTGAACAACACATTGCTCTATCATAACAGTGGCGCTGTCTCAGTGAACAATAGATTGCAATGTTCGAACAATGGAGCTGTCTCTGTGAACAACACATTGCACTATCATAACAGTGGCGCTGTCTCTGTGAACAATCGATTGCAATGTCCGAACAATGGAGCTGTCTCTGTGAACAACACATTGCACTATCATAACAGTGGCGCTGTCTCTGTGAACAATCGATTGCAATGTTCGAACAATGGAGCTGCCTCTGTGAACAACACATTGCTCTATCATAACAGTGACGCTGTCTCAGCGAACAATCGATTGCAATGTCCGAACAATGGAGCTGTCTCTGTGAACAACACATTGCACGATCATAACAGTGGCGCTGTCTCAGTGAACAATCGATTGCAATGTTCGAACAATGGAGCTGTCTCTGTGAACAACACATTGCACTATCATAACAGTGGCGCTGTCTAACTGAACAATCGATTGCAATGTCCGAACAATGGAGCTGTCCCTGTAAACAACACATTGCACTATCATAACAGTGACGCTGTCTCAGTGAACAATAGATTGCAATGTTCGAACAATGGAGCTGTCTCTGTGAACAACACATTGCACTATCATAACAGTGGCGCTGTCTCAGTGAACAATCGATTGCAATGTTCGAACAATGGAGCTGTCTCTGTGAACAACACATTGCACTATCATAACAGTTGCCCTGTCTAAGTGAACAATCGATTGCAATGTCCGAACAATGGAGCTGTCCCTGTGAACAACACATTGCTCTTTCATAACAGTGGCGCTGTCTCAGTGAACAATCGATTGCAATGTCCGAACAATGGAGCTGTCTCCGTGAACAACACATTGCACTATCATAACAGTGGCCCTGTCTAACTGAACAATCGATTGCAATGTCCGAACAATGGAGCTGTCTCTGTGCACAACACATTGCTCTATCATAACAGTGGCCCTGTCTCAGTGAACAATCGATTGCAATGTCCGAACAATGGAGCTGTCCCTGTGAACAACACATTGCTCTATCATAACGGTGGCGCTGTCTCAGTGAACAATCGATTGCAATGTCCGAACAATGGAGCTGTCTCTGTGAACAACACATTGCACTATCATAACAGTGGCGCTGTCTAACTGAACAATCGATTGCAATGTTCGAACAATGGAGCTGTCTGTGTGAACAACACATTGCTCTATCATAACAGTGGCGCTGTCTCAGTGAACAATCGATTGCAATGTCCGAACAATGGAGCTGTCTCTGTGAACAACACATTGCTCTATCATAACAGTGACGCTGTCTCAGTGAACAATCGATTGCAATGTTCGAACAATGGAGCTGTCTGTGTGAACAACACATTGCACTATCATAACAGTGACGCTGTCTCAGTGAACAATCGATTGCAATGTTCGAACAATGGAGCCGTCTCTGTGAACAACACATTGCTCTATCATAACAGTGGCGCTGTCTCAGTGAACAATCGAATGCAATGTCCGAACAATGGAGCTGTCCCTGTGAACAACACATTGCACTATCATAACAGTGGAGCTGTCTCTGTGAACAACACATTGCACTATCATAACAGTGACGCTGTCTCAGTGAACAATCGATTGCAATGTTCGAACAATGGAGCTGTCTCTGTGAACAACACATTGCACTATCAAAACAGTGACGCTGTCTCAGTGAACAATCGATTGCAATGTTCGAACAATGGAGCTGTCTCTGTGAACAACACATTGCACCATCATAACAGTTGCCCTGTCTCAGTGAACAATCGATTGCAATGTCCGAACAATGGAGCTGTCCCTGTAAACAACACATTGATCTATCATAACAGTGGCGCTGTCTCATTGAACAATCGATTGCAATGTCCGAACAATGGAGCTGTCCCTGTAAACAACACATTGCTCTATCATAACAGTGGCGCTGTCTCAGTGAACAATCGATTGCAATGTCCGAACAATGGAGCTGTCCCTGTGAACAACACATTGCACTATCATAACAGTGGAGCTGTCTCTGTGAACAACACGTTGCACTATCATAACAGTGGCGCTGTCTAAGTGAACAATCGATTGCAATGTTCGAACAATGGAGCTGTGTCTGTGAACAACACATTGCTCCATCATAACAGTGCCCCTGTCTCAGTGAACAATAGATTGCAATGTCCGAACAATTGAGCTGTCTCTGTGAACAACACATTGCTCTATCATAACAGTTGCCCTGTCTCAGTGAACAATCGATTGCAATGTCCGAACAATGGAGCTGTCCCTGTGAACAACACATTGCACTATCATAACAGTGGAGCTGTCTCTGTGAACAACACGTTGCACTATCATAACAGTGGCGCTGTCTAAGTGAACAATCGATTGCAATGTTCGAACAATGGAGCTGTGTCTGTGAACAACACATTGCTCCATCATAACAGTGCCCCTGTCTCAGTGAACAATAGATTGCAATGTCCGAACAATTGAGCTGTCTCTGTGAACAACACATTGCTCTATCATAACAGTTGCCCTGTCTCAGTGAACAATCGATTGCAATGTCCGAACAATGGAGCTGTCCCTGTAAACAACACATTGCTCTATCATAACAGTGAAGCTGTCTCTGTGAACAACACATTGCTCTATCATAACAGTGGCGCTGTCTCAGTGAACAATCGATTGCAATGTCCGAACAATGGAGCTGTCCCTGTGAACATCACATTGCACTATCATAACAGTGGAGCTGTCTCTGTGAACAACACGTTGCACTATCAGAACAGTGACGCTGACTCAGTGAACAATCGATTGCAATGTCCGAACAATGCAGCTGTCCCTGTGAACAACACATTGCACTATCATAACAGTTGCCCTGTCTCAGTGAACAATAGATTTCAATGTCCGAACGATGGAGCTGTCCCTGTAAACAACACATTGCTCTATCATAACAGAGGCGCTGTCGAAGTGAACAATCGATTGCAATGTCCGAACAATGGAGCTGTCTCTGTGAACAACACATTGCTCTATCATAACAGTGGCGCTGTCTCAGTGAACAATCGATTGCAATGTCCGAACAATGGAGCTGTCTCTGTGAACAACACATTGCACTATCATAACAGTTGCCCTGTCTAAGTGAACAATCGATTGCAATGTCCGAACAATGGAGCTGTCCCTGTGAACAACACATTGCTCTTTCATAACAGTGGCGCTGTCTCAGTGAACAATCGATTGCAATGTCCGAACAATGGAGCTGTCTCTGTGAACAACACATTGCACTATCAGAACAGTGGCCCTGTCTAACTGAACAATCGATTGCAATGTCCGAACAATGGAGCTGTCTCTGTGAACAACACATTGCTCTATCATAACAGTGGCGCTGTCTCAGTGAACAATAGATTGCAATGTTCGAACAATGGAGCTGTCTCTGTGAACAACACATTGCACTATCATAACAGTGGCCCTGTCTAACTGAACAATCGATTGCAATGTTCGAACAATGGAGCTGTCCCTGTGAACAACACATTGCACTATCATAACAGTGGCGCTGTCTCTCTGAACAATCGATTGCAATGTCCGAACAATGGAGCTGCCTCTGTGAACAACACATTGCTCCATCATAACAGTGGCGCTGTCTCAGTGAACAATCGATTGCAATGTCCGAACAATGGAGCTGTCTCTGTGAACAACACATTGCTCTATCATAACAGTGGCGCTGTCTCAGTGAACAATAGATTGCAATGTTCGAACAATGGAGCTGTCTCTGTGAACAACACATTGCACTATCATAACAGTGGCGCTGTCTCGATGAACAATCGATTGCAATGTCCGAACAATGGAGCTGTCTCTGTGAACAACACATTGCACTATCATAACAGTGGCGTTGTCTCTGTGAACAATCGATTGCAATGTTCGAACAATGGAGCTGCCTCTGTGAACAACGCATTGCACTATCATAACAGTGGCGCTGTCTCAGTGAACAATCGATTGCAATGTTCGAACAATGGAGCTGTCTCTTTGAACAACACATTGCACTATCATAACAGTGGCGCTGTCTAACTGAACAATCGATTGCAATGTCCGAACAATGGAGCTGTCCCTGTAAACAACACATTGCACTATCATAACAGTGACGCTGTCTCAGTGAACAATAGATTGCAATGTTCGAACAATGGAGCTGTCTCTGTGAACAACACATTGCACTATCATAACAGTGGCGCTGTCTCAGTGAACAATCGATTGCAATGTTCGAACAATGGAGCTGTCTCTGTGAACAACACATTGCACTATCATAACAGTGGCGCTGTCTAACTGAACAATCGATTGCAATGTCCGAACAATGGAGCTGTCTCTGTGGACAACACATTGCTCTATCATAACAGTGGCGCTGTCTCAGTGAACAATAGATTGCAATGTTCGAACAATGGAGCTGTCTCTGTGAACAACACATTGCACTATCATAACAGTGGCGCTGTCTCGATGAACAATCGATTGCAATGTCCGAACAATGGAGCTGTCTCTGTGAACAACACATTGCACTATCATAACAGTGGCGCTGTCTCTGTGAACAATCGATTGCAATGTTCGAACAATGGAGCTGCCTCTGTGAACAACGCATTGCACTATCATAACAGTGGCGCTGTCTCAGTGAACAATCGATTGCAATGTTCGAACAATGGAGCTGTCTCTTTGAACAACACATTGCACTATCATAACAGTGGCGCTGTCTAACTGAACAATCGATTGCAATGTCCGAACAATGGAGCTGTCCCTGTAAACAACACATTGCACTATCATAACAGTGACGCTGTCTCAGTGAACAATAGATTGCAATGTTCGAACAATGGAGCTGTCTCTGTGAACAACACATTGCACTATCATAACAGTGGCGCTGTCTCAGTGAACAATCGATTGCAATGTTCGAACAATGGAGCTGTCTCTGTGAACAACACATTGCACTATCATAACAGTGGCGCTGTCTAACTGAACAATCGATTGCAATGTCCGAACAATGGAGCTGTCTCTGTGCACAACACATTGCACTATCATAACAGTTGCCCTGTCTCAGTGAACAATAGATTGCAATGTCCGAACAATGGAGCTGTCCCTGTAAACAACACATTGCTCTATCATAACAGAGGCGCTGTCGAAGTGAACAATCGATTGCAATGTCCGAACAATGGAGCTGTCTCTGTGAACAACACATTGCTCTATCATAACAGTGGCGCTGTCTCAGTGAACAATCGATTGCAATGTCCGAACAATGGAGCTGTCTCTGTGAACAACACATTGCACTATCATAACAGTTGCCCTGTCTAAGTGAACAATCGATTGCAATGTCCGAACAATGGAGCTGTCCCTGTGAACAACACATTGCTCTTTCATAACAGTGGCGCTGTCTCAGTGAACAATCGATTGCAATGTCCGAACAATGGAGCTGTCTCCGTGAACAACACATTGCACTATCATAACAGTGGCCCTGTCTAACTGAACAATCGATTGCAATGTCCGAACAATGGAGCTGTCTCTGTGCACAACACATTGCTCTATCATAACAGTGGCCCTGTCTCAGTGAACAATCGATTGCAATGTCCGAACAATGGAGCTGTCCCTGTGAACAACACATTGCTCTATCATAACGGTGGCGCTGTCTCAGTGAACAATCGATTGCAATGTCCGAACAATGGAGCTGTCTCTGTGAACAACACATTGCACTATCATAACAGTGGCGCTGTCTAACTGAACAATCGATTGCAATGTTCGAACAATGGAGCTGTCTGTGTGAACAACACATTGCTCTATCATAACAGTGGCGCTGTCTCAGTGAACAATCGATTGCAATGTCCGAACAATGGAGCTGTCTCTGTGAACAACACATTGCTCTATCATAACAGTGACGCTGTCTCAGTGAACAATCGATTGCAATGTTCGAACAATGGAGCTGTCTGTGTGAACAACACATTGCACTATCATAACAGTGACGCTGTCTCAGTGAACAATCGATTGCAATGTTCGAGCAATGGAGCCGTCTCTGTGAACAACACATTGCTCTATCATAACAGTGGCGCTGTCTCAGTGAACAATCGAATGCAATGTCCGAACAATGGAGCTGTCCCTGTGAACAACACATTGCACTATCATAACAGTGGAGCTGTCTCTGTGAACAACACATTGCACTATCATAACAGTGACGCTGTCTCAGTGAACAATCGATTGCAATGTTCGAACAATGGAGCTGTCTCTGTGAACAACACATTGCACTATCAAAACAGTGACGCTGTCTCAGTGAACAATCGATTGCAATGTTCGAACAATGGAGCTGTCTCTGTGAACAACACATTGCACCATCATAACAGTTGCCCTGTCTCAGTGAACAATCGATTGCAATGTCCGAACAATGGAGCTGTTCCTGTAAACAACACATTGATCTATCATAACAGTGGCGCTGTCTCAGTGAACAATCGATTGCAATGTCCGAACAATGGAGCTGTCCCTGTAAACAACACATTGCTCTATCATAACAGTGGCGCTGTCTCAGTGAACAATCGATTGCAATGTCCGAACAATGGAGCTGTCCCTGTGAACAACACATTGCACTATCATAACAGTGGAGCTGTCTCTGTGAACAACACGTTGCACTATCATAACAGTGGCGCTGTCTAAGTGAACAGTCGATTGCAATGTTCGAACAATGGAGCTGTGTCTGTGAACAACACATTGCTCCATCATAACAGTGCCCCTGTCTCAGTGAACAATAGATTGCAATGTCCGAACAATTGAGCTGTCTCTGTGAACAACACATTGCTCTATCATAACAGTTGCCCTGTCTCAGTGAACAATCGATTGCAATGTCCGAACAATGGAGCTGTCCCTGTAAACAACACATTGCTCTATCATAACAGTGAAGCTGTCTCTGTGAACAACACATTGCTCTATCATAACAGTGGCGCTGTCTCAGTGAACAATCGATTGCAATGTCCGAACAATGGAGCTGTCCATGTGAACATCACATTGCACTATCATAACAGTGGAGCTGTCTCTGTGAACAACACGTTGCACTATCAGAACAGTGACGCTGACTCAGTGAACAATCGATTGCAATGTTCGAACAATGGAGCTGTCTCTGTGAACAACACATTGCACTATCATAACAGTGGCGCTGTCTCAGTGAACAATCGATTGCAATGTCCGAACAATGCAGCTGTCCCTGTGAACAACACATTGCACTATCATAACAGTGACGCTGTCTCAGTGAACAATCGATTGCAATGTTCGAACAATGGAGCTGTCTCTGTGAACAACACATTGCACTATCATAACAGTGGCGCTGTCTCAGTGAACAATCGATTGCAATGTTCGAACAATGGAGCTGTCTCTGTGAACAACACATTGCACTATCATAACAGTGGCGCTGTCTAACTGAACAATCGATTGCAATGTCCGAACAATGGAGCTGTCTCTGTTCCCAACACATTGCACTATCATAACAGTTGCCCTGTCTCAGTGAACAATAGATTGCAATGTCCGAACAATGGAGCTGTCCCTGTAAACAACACATTGCTCTATCATAACAGAGGCGCTGTCGAAGTGAACAATCGATTGCAATGTCCGAACAATGGAGCTGTCTCTGTGAACAACACATTGCTCTATCATAACAGTGGCGCTGTCTCAGTGAACAATCGATTGCAATGTCCGAACAATGGAGCTGTCTCTGTGAACAACACATTGCACTATCATAACAGTTGCCCTGTCTAAGTGAACAATCGATTGCAATGTCCGAACAATGGAGCTGTCCCTGTGAACAACACATTGCTCTTTCATAACAGTGGCGCTGTCTCAGTGAACAATCGATTGCAATGTCCGAACAATGGAGCTGTCTCTGTGAACAACACATTGCACTATCATAACAGTGGCCCTGTCTAACTGAACAATCGATTGCAATGTCCGAACAATGGAGCTGTCTCTGTGAACAACACATTGCTCTATCATAACAGTGGCGCTGTCTCAGTGAACAATAGATTGCAATGTTCGAACAATGGAGCTGTCTCTGTGAACAACACATTGCACTATCATAACAGTGGCGCTGTCTCTGTGAACAATCGATTGCAATGTCCGAACAACGGAGCTGCCTCTGTGAACAACACATTGCTCCATCATAACAGTGGCGCTGTCTCAGTGAACAATCGATTGCAATGTCCGAACAATGGAGCTGTCTCTGTGAACAACACATTGCTCTATCATAACAGTGGCGCTGTCTCAGTGAACAATAGATTGCAATGTTCGAACAATGGAGCTGTCTCTGTGAACAACACATTGCACTATCATAACAGTGGCGCTGTCTCTGTGAACAATCGATTGCAATGTTCGAACAATGGAGCTGCCTCTGTGAACAACACATTGCTCTATCATAACAGTGACGCTGTCTCAGCGAACAATCGATTGCAATGTCCGAACAATGGAGCTGTCTCTGTGAACAACACATTGCTCTATCATAACAGTGGCGCTGTCTCAGTGAACAATCGATTGCAATGTTCGAACAATGGAGCTGTCTCTGTGAACAACACATTGCACTATCATAACAGTGGCGCTGTCTAACTGAACAATCGATTGCAATGTCCGAACAATGGAGCTGTCTCTGTGAACAACAAACTGCTCTCTCATAACAGTGGCCCTGTCTAAGTGAACAATCGATTGCAATGTCCGAACAATGGAGCTGTCTCTGTGAACAACACAGTGCTCTATCATAACAGTGACGCTGTCTCAGTGAACAATCGATTGCAATGTCCGAACAATGGTGCTGTCTCTGTGAACAACACATTGCTCTATCATAACAGTGGCGCTGTCTCAGTGAACAATCGATTGCAATGTCCGAACAATGGAGCTGTCTCTGTGAAAAACACAGTGCTCTATCATAACAGTGGCGCTGTCTCAGTGAACAATCGATTGCAATGTTCGAACAATGGAGCTGTCTCTGTGAACAACACATTGCACTATCATAACAGTGGCCCTGTCTAAGTGAACAATCGATTGCAATGTCCGAACAATGGAGCTGTCTCTGTGAACAACACATTGCACTATCATAACAGTGGTGCTGTCTCAGTGAACAATCGATTGCAATGTCCGAACAATGGAGCTGCCTCTGTGAACAACACATTGCTCTATCATAACAATGTTGCTGTCTCAGTGAACAATCGATTGCAATGTCCGAACAATGGAGCTGTCTCTGTGAACAACACATTGCTCTATCATACCAGTGGCGCTGTCTCAGTGAACAATAGATTGCAATGTTCGAACAATGGAGCTGTCTCTGTGAACAACACATTGCACTATCATAACAGTGGCGCTGTCTCTGTGAACAATCGATTGCAATGTCCGAACAATGGAGCTGTCTCTGTGAACAACACATTGCACTATCATAACAGTGGCGCTGTCTCTGTGAACAATCGATTGCAATGTTCGAACAATGGAGCTGCCTCTGTGAACAACACATTGCTCTATCATAACAGTGACGCTGTCTCAGTGAACCATCGATTGCAATGTCCGAACAATGGAGCTGTCTCTGTGAACAACACATTGCACTATTATAACAGTGGCGCTGTCTCTGTGAACAATCGATTGCAATGTTCGAACAATGGAGCTGTCTCTGTGAACAACACATTGCTCTATCATAACAGTGACGCTGTCTCAGTGAACAATCGATTGCAATGTCCGAACAATGGAGCTGTCCCTGTAAACAACACATTGCACTATCATAACAGTGGCGCTGTCTCTGTGAACAATCGATTGCAATGTTCGAAAAATGGAGCTGTCTCTGTGAACAACACAGTGCACTATCATAACAGTGGCGCTGTCTAACTGAACAATCGATTGCAGTGTCCGAACAATGGAGCTGTCTCTGTGAACAACACATTGCTCTATCATAACAGTGGCCCTGTCTAAGTGAACAATCGATTGCAATGTCCGGACAATGGAGCTGTCTCTGTGAACAACACAGTGCTCTATCATAACAGTGACGCTGTCTCAGTGAACAATCGATTGCAATGTCCGAACAATGGAGCTGTCTCTGTGAACAACACATTGCTCTATCATAACAGTGGCCCTGTCTAAGTGAACAATCGATTGCAATGTCCGAACAATGGAGCTGTCTCTGTGAACAACACAGTGCTCTATCATAACTGTGACGCTGTCTCAGTGAACAATCGATTGCAATGTCCGAACAATGGAGCTGTCCCTGTGAACAACACATTGCACTATCATAACAGTGGCCCTGTCGAAGTGAACAATCGATTGCAATGTCCGAACAATGGAGCTGTCTCTGTTCCCAACACATTGCACTATCATAACAGTGGCGCTGTCTCAGTGAACAATCGATTGCAATGTCCGAACAATGGAGCTGTCCCTGTAAACAACACATTGCTCTATCATAACAGAGGCGCTGTCGAAGTGAACAATCGATTGCAATGTCCGAACAATGGAGCTGTCTCTGTGAACAACACATTGCTCTATCATAACAGTGGCGCTGTCTCAGTGAACAATCGATTGCAATGTCCGAACAATGGAGCTGTCTCTGTGAACAACACATTGCACTATCATAACAGTTGCCCTGTCTAAGTGAACAATCGATTGCAATGTCCGAACAATGGAGCTGTCCCTGTGAACAACACATTGCTCTTTCATAACAGTGGCGCTGTCTCAGTGAACAATCGATTGCAATGTCCGAACAATGGAGCTGTCTCTGTGAACAACACATTGCACTATCATAACAGTGGCCCTGTCTAACTGAACAATCGATTGCAATGTCCGAACAATGGAGCTGTCTCTGTGAACAACACATTGCTCTATCATAACAGTGGCGCTGTCTCAGTGAACAATAGATTGCAATGTTCGAACAATGGAGCTGTCTCTGTGAACAACACATTGCACTATCATAACAGTGGCGCTGTCTCTGTGAACAATCGATTGCAATGTCCGAACAATGGAGCTGCCTCTGTGAACAACACATTGCTCCATCATAACAGTGGCGCTGTCTCAGTGAACAATCGATTGCAATGTCCGAACAATGGAGCTGTCTCTGTGAACAACACATTGCTCTATCATAACAGTGGCGCTGTCTCAGTGAACAATAGATTGCAATGTTCGAACAATGGAGCTGTCTCTGTGAACAACACATTGCACTATCATAACAGTGGCGCTGTCTCTGTGAACAATCGATTGCAATGTCCGAACAATGGAGCTGTCTCTGTGAACAACACATTGCACTATCATAACAGTGGCGCTGTCTCTGTGAACAATCGATTGCAATGTTCGAACAATGGAGCTGCCTCTGTGAACAACACATTGCTCTATCATAACAGTGACGCTGTCTCAGCGAACAATCGATTGCAATGTCCGAACAATGGAGCTGTCTCTGTGAACAACACATTGCTCTATCATAACAGTGGCGCTGTCTCAGTGAACAATCGATTGCAATGTTCGAACAATGGAGCTGTCTCTGTGAACAACACATTGCACTATCATAACAGTGGCGCTGTCTAACTGAACAATCGATTGCAATGTCCGAACAATGGAGCTGTCTCTGTGAACAACACACTGCTCTATCATAACAGTGGCCCTGTCTAAGTGAACAATCGATTGCAATGTCCGAACAATCGAGCTGTCTCTGTGAACAACACAGTGCTCTATCATAACAGTGACGCTGTCTCAGTGAACAATCGATTGCAATGTCCGAACAATGGTGCTGTCTCTGTGAACAACACATTGCTCTATCATAACAGTGGCCCTGTCTAAGTGAACAATCGATTGCAATGTCCGAACAATGGAGCTGTCTCTGTGAAAAACACAGTGCTCTATCATAACGGTGGCGCTGTCTCAGTGAACAATCGATTGCAATGTTCGAACAATGGAGCTGTCTCTGTGAACAACACATTGCACTATCATAACAGTGGCCCTGTCTAAGTGAACAATCGATTGCAATGTCCGAACAATGGAGCTGTCTCTGTGAACAACACATTGCACTATCATAACAGTGGTGCTGTCTCAGTGAACAATCGATTGCAATGTCCGAACAATGGAGCTGCCTCTGTGAACAACACATTGCTCTATCATAACAATGTTGCTGTCTCAGTGAACAATCGATTGCAATGTCCGAACAATGGAGCTGTCTCTGTGAACAACACATTGCTCTATCATAACAGTGGCGCTGTCTCAGTGAACAATAGATTGCAATGTTCGAACAATGGAGCTGTCTCTGTGAACAACACATTGCACTATCATAACAGTGGCGCTGTCTCTGTGAACAATCGATTGCAATGTCCGAACAATGGAGCTGTCTCTGTGAACAACACATTGCACTATCATAACAGTGGCGCTGTCTCTGTGAACAATCGATTGCAATGTTCGAACAATGGAGCTGCCTCTGTGAACAACACATTGCTCTATCATAACAGTGACGCTGTCTCAGTGAACCATCGATTGCAATGTCCGAACAATGGAGCTGTCTCTGTGAACAACACATTGCACTATTATAACAGTGGCGCTGTCTCTGTGAACAATCGATTGTAATGTTCGAACAATGGAGCTGTCTCTGTGAACAACACATTGCTCTATCATAACAGTGACGCTGTCTCAGTGAACAATCGATTGCAATGTCCGAACAATGGAGCTGTCCCTGTAAACAACACATTGCACTATCATAACAGTGGCGCTGTCTCTGTGAACAATCGATTGCAATGTTCGAAAAATGGAGCTGTCTCTGTGAACAACACAGTGCACTATCATAACAGTGGCGCTGTCTAACTGAACAATCGATTGCAGTGTCCGAACAATGGAGCTGTCTCTGTGAACAACACATTGCTCTATCATAACAGTGGCCCTGTCTAAGTGAACAATCGATTGCAATGTCCGGACAATGGAGCTGTCTCTGTGAACAACACAGTGCTCTATCATAACAGTGACGCTGTCTCAGTGAACAATCGATTGCAATGTCCGAACAATGGAGCTGTCTCTGTGAACAACACTTTGCTCTATCATAACAGTGGCCCTGTCTAAGTGAACAATCGATTGCAATGTCCGAACAATGGAGCTGTTTCTGTGAACAACACAGTGCTCTATCATAACAGTGACGCTGTCTCAGTGAACAATCGATTGCAATGTCCGAACAATGGAGCTGTCCCTGTGAACAACACATTGCACTATCATAACAGTGGCCCTGTCGAAGTGAACAATCGATTGCAATGTCCGAACAATGGAGCTGTCTCTGTGAACAACACATTGCACTATCATAACAGTGGCGCTGTCTCAGTGAACAATCGATTGCAATGTCCGAACAATGGAGCTGTCTCTGTGAACAACACATTGCACTATCAGAACAGTGGCTCTGTCTCAGTGAACAATCGATTGCAATGTCCGAACAATGGAGCTGTCTCTGTGAACAACACATTGCACTATCATAACAGTGGCCCTGTCTCAGTGAACAATCGATTGCAATGTCCGAACAATGGAGCTGTCTCTGTGAACAACACATTGCACTATCATAACAGTGGCCCTGTCTCAGTGAACAATCGATTGCAATGTCCGAACAATGGAGCTGTCTCTGTGAACAACACATTGCACTATCATAACAGTGGCGCTGTCTCAGTGAACAATCGATTGCAATGTCCGAACAATGGAGCTGTCTCTGTGAACAACACATTGCACTATCATAACAGTGGCGCTGTCTCAGTGAACAATCGATTGCAATGTCCGAACAATGGAGCTGTCTCTGTGAACAACGCATTGCACTATCATAACAGTGACGCTGTCTAAGTGAACAATCGATTGCAATGTCCGAACAATGGAGCTGTCTCTGTGAACAACACATTGCTCTATCATAACAGTGACGCTGTCTCAGTGAACAATCGATTGCAATGTCCGAACAATGGAGCTGTCTCTGTGAACAACACATTGCACTATCATAACAGTGACGCTGTCTCAGTGAACAATCGATTGCAATGTCCGAACAATGGAGCTGTCTCTGTGAACAACACATTGCACTATCATAACAGCGGCCCTGTCTCAGTGAACAATCGATTGCAATGTCCGAACAATGGAGCTGTCCCTGTAAACAACACATTGCACTATCATAACAGTGACGCTGCCTCAGTGAACAATCGATTGCAATGTCAGAACAATGGAGCTGTCTCTGTGAACAACACATTGCTCTATCACAACACTGGCGCTGTCTAACTGAACAATCGATTGCAATGTCCGAACAATGGAGCTGTCTCTGTGAACAACACATTGCTCTATCATAACAGTGGTCCTGTCCCAGTGAACAATCGATTGCAATGTCCGAACAATGGAGCTGTCTCTGTAAACAACACATTGCTCTGTCATAACAGTGGCCCTGTCACAGTGAACAATCGATTGCAATGTCTGAACAATGGAGCTGTCTCTGTGAACAACACATTGCACTATCATAACAGTGACGCTGTCTCAGTGAACAATCGATTGCAATGTCCGAACAATGGAGCTGTCTCTGTGAACAACACATTGCACTATCATAACAGCGGCCCTGTCTCAGTGAACAATCGATCGCAATGTCCGAACAATGGGGCTATCCCTGTAAACAACACATTGCACTATCACAACAGTGACGCTGTCTCAGTGAACAATCGATTGCAATGTCCGAACAAAGGAGCTGTCTCTGTGAACAACACATTGCTCTATCATAACAGTGGCGCTGTCTCAGTGAACAATCGATTGCAATGTCCGAACAATGGAGCTGTCTCTGTGAACAACACATTGCTCTATCACAACACTGGCGCTGTCTAACTGAACAATCGATTGCAATGTCCGAACAATGGAGCTGTCTCTGTGAACAACACATTGCTCTATCATAACAGTGGTCCTGTCCCAGTGAACAATCGATTGCAATGTCCGAACAATGGAGCTGTCTCTGTAAACAACACATTGCTCTGTCATAACAGTGGCCCTGTCACAGTGAACAATCGATTGCAAAATCCGAATAATGGAGCTGTCTCTGTGAACAACACATTGCACTATCATAACAGTGGCGCTGTCTCAGTGAACAATCGATTGCAATGTCCGAACAATGGAGCTGCCTCTGTGAACAACACATTGCTCCATCATAACAGTGGCGCTGTCTCAGTGAACAATCGATTGCAATGTCCGAACAATGGAGCTGTCTCTGTGAACAACACATTGCTCTATCATAACAGTGGCGCTGTCTCAGTGAACAATAGATTGCAATGTTCGAACAATGGAGCTGTCTCTGTGAACAACACATTGCACTATCATAACAGTGGCGCTGTCTCTGTGAACAATCGATTGCAATGTCCGAACAATGGAGCTGTCTCTGTGAACAACACATTGCACTATCATAACAGTGGCGCTGTCTCTGTGAACAATCGATTGCAATGTTCGAACAATGGAGCTGCCTCTGTGAACAACACATTGCTCTATCATAACAGTGACGCTGTCTCAGCGAACAATCGATTGCAATGTATGAACAATGGAGCTGTCTCTGTGAACAACACATTGCTCTATCATAACAGTGGCGCTGTCTCAGTGAACAATCGATTGCAATGTTCGAACAATGGAGCTGTCTCTATGAACAACACATTGCACTATCATAACAGTGGCGCTGTCTAACTGAACAATCGATTGCAATGTCCGAACAATGGAGCTGTCTCTGTGAACAACACACTGCTCTATCATAACAGTGGCCCTGTCTAAGTGAACAATCGATTGCAATGTCCGAACAATCGAGCTGTCTCTGTGAACAACACAGTGCTCTATCATAACAGTGACGCTGTCTCAGTGAACAATCGATTGCAATGTCCGAACAATGGTGCTGTCTCTGTGAACAACACATTGCTCTATCATAACAGTGGCCCTGTCTAAGTGAACAATCGATTGCAATGTCCGAACAATGGAGCTGTCTCTGTGAACAACACATTGCTCTATCATAACGGTGGCGCTGTCTCAGTGAACAATTAATTGCAATGTTCGAACAATGGAGCTGTCTCTGTGAACAACACATTGCACTATCATAACAGTGGCCCTGTCTAAGTGAACAATCGATTGCAATGTCCGAACAATGGAGCTGTCTCTGTGAACAACACATTGCACTATCATAACAGTGGTGCTGTCTCAGTGAACAATCGATTGCAATGTCCGATCAATGGAGCTGCCTCTGTGAACAACACATTGCTCTATCATAACAATGTTGCTGTCTCAGTTAACAATCGATTGCAATGTCCGAACAATGGAGCTGTCTCTGTGAACAACACATTGCTCTATCATAACAGTGGCGCTGTCTCAGTGAACAATCGATTGCAATGTTCGAACAATGGAGCTGTCTCTGTGAACAACACATTGCACTATCATAACAGTGGCGCTGTCTCTGTGAACAATCGATTGCAATGTCCGAACAATGGAGCTGTCTCTGTGAACAACACATTGCACTATCATAACAGTGGCGCTGTCTCTGTGAACAATCGATTGCAATGTTCGAACAATGGAGCTGCCTCTGTGAACAACACATTGCTCTATCATAACAGTGACGCTGTCTCAGTGAACCATCGATTGCAATGTCCGAACAATGGAGCTGTCTCTGTGAACAACACATTGCACTATTATAACAGTGGCGCTGTCTCTTTGAACAATCGATTGCAATGTTCGAACAATGGAGCTGTCTCTGTGAACAACACATTGCTCTATCATAACACTGACGCTGTCTCAGTGAACAATCGATTGCAATGTCCGAACAATGGAGCTGTCCCTGTAAACAACACATTGCACTATCATAACAGTGGCGCTGTCTCTGTGAACAATCGATTGCAATGTTCGAAAAATGGAGCTGTCTCTGTGAACAACACAGTGCACTATCATAACAGTGGCGCTGTCTAACTGAACAATCGATTGCAGTGTCCGAACAATGGAGCTGTCTCTGTGAACAACACATTGCTCTATCATAACAGTGGCCCTGTCTAAGTGAACAATCGATTGCAATGTCCGGACAATGGAGCTGTCTCTGTGAACAACACAGTGCTCTATCATAACAGTGACGCTGTCTCAGTGAACAATCGATTGCAATGTCCGAACAATGGAGCTGTCTCTGTGAACAACACTTTGCTCTATCATAACAGTGGCCCTGTCTAAGTGAACAATCGATTGCAATGTCCGAACAATGGAGCTGTCTCTGTGAACAACACAGTGCTCTATCATAACAGTGACGCTGTCTCAGTGAACAATCGATTGCAATGTCCGAACAATGGAGCTGTCCCTGTGAACAACACATTGCACTATCATAACAGTGGCCCTGTCGAAGTGAACAATCGATTGCAATGTCCGAACAATGGAGCTGTCTCTGTGAACAACACATTGCACTATCATAACAGTGGCGCTGTCTCAGTGAACAATCGATTGCAATGTCCGAACAATGGAGCTGTCTCTGTGAACAACACATTGCACTATCAGAACAGTGGCTCTGTCTCAGTGAACAATCGATTGCAATGTCCGAACAATGGAGCTGTCTCTGTGAACAACACATTGCACTATCATAACAGTGGCCCTGTCTAAGTGAACAATCGATTGCAATGTCCGAACAATGGAGCTGTCTCTGTGAACAACACATTGCACTATCATAACAGTGGCGCTGTCTCAGTGAACAATCGATTGCAATGTCCGAACAATGGAGCTGTCTCTGTGAACAACACATTGCACTATCATAACAGTGGCGCTGTCTCAGTGAACAATCGATTGCAATGTCCGAAAAATGGAGCTGTCTCTGTGAACAACACATTGCACTATCATAACAGTGACGCTGTCTAAGTGAACAATCGATTGCAATGTCCGAACAATGGAGCTGTCTCTGTGAACAACACATTGCTCTATCATAACAGTGACGCTGTCTCAGTGAACAATCGATTGCAATGTCCGAACAATGGAGCTGTCTCTGTGAACAACACATTGCACTATCATAACAGTGACGCTGTCTCAGTGAACAATCGATTGCAATGTCCGAACAATGGAGCTGTCTCTGTGAACAACACATTGCACTATCATAACAGCGGCCCTGTCTCAGTGAACAATCGATTGCAATGTCCGAAAAATGGAGCTGTCCCTGTAAACAACACATTGCACTATCATAACAGTGACGCTGCCTCAGTGAACACTCGATTGCAATGTCAGAACAATGGAGCTGTCTCTGTGAACAAAACATTGCTCTATCACAACACTGGCGCTGTCTAACTGAACAATCGATTGCAATGTCCGAACAATGGAGCTGTCTCTGTGAACAACACATTGCTCTATCATAACAGTGGTCCTGTCCCAGTGAACAATCGATTGCAATGTCCGAACAATGGAGCTGTCTCTGTAAACAACACATTGCTCTGTCATAACAGTGGCCCTGTCACAGTGAACAATCGATTGCAATGTCTGAACAATGGAGCTGTCTCTGTGAACAACACATTGCACTATCATAACAGTGACGCTGTCTCAGTGAACAATCGATTGCAATGTCCGAACAATGGAGCAGTCTCTGTGAACAACACATTGCACTATCATAACAGCGGCCCTGTCTCAGTGAACAATCGATCGCAATGCCCGAACAATGGGACTATCCCTGTAAACAACACATTGCACTATCATAACAGTGACGCTGTCTCAGTGAACAATCGATTGCAATGTCCGAACAAAGGAGCTGTCTCTGTGAACAACACATTGCTCTATCATAACAGTGGCGCTGTCTCAGTGAACAATCAATTGCAATGTCCGAACAATGGAGCTGTCTCTGTGAACAACACATTGCTCTATCACAACACTGGCGCTGTCTAACTGAACAATCGATTGCAATGTCCGAACAATGGAGCTGTCTCTGTGAACAACACATTGCTCTATCATAACAGTGGTCCTGTCCCAGTGAACAATCGATTGCAATGTCCGAACAATGGAGCTGTCTCTGTAAACAACACATTGCTCTGTCATAACAGTGGCCCTGTCACAGTGAACAATCGATTGCAATGTCCGAACAATGGAGCTGTCTCTGTGAACAACACATTGCACTATCATAACAGTGGCGCTGTCTCAGTGAACAATCGATTGCAATGTCAGAACAATGGAGCTGTCTCTGTGAACAACACATTGCACTATCATAACAGTGACGCTGTCTCAGTGAACAATCGATTGCAATGTCCGAACAATGGAGCTGTCTCTGTGAACAACACACTGCTCTATCATAACAGTGGCCCTGTCTAAGTGAACAATCGATTGCAATGTCCGAACAATCGAGCTGTCTCTGTGAACAACACAGTGCTCTATCATAACAGTGACGCTGTCTCAGTGAACAATCGATTGCAATGTCCGAACAATGGTGCTGTCTCTGTGAACAACACATTGCTCTATCATAACAGTGGCCCTGTCTAAGTGAACAATCGATTGCAATGTCCGAACAATGGAGCTGTCTCTGTGAACAACACATTGCTCTATCATAACGGTGGCGCTGTCTCAGTGAACAATTAATTGCAATGTTCGAACAATGGAGCTGTCTCTGTGAACAACACATTGCACTATCATAACAGTGGCCCTGTCTAAGTGAACAATCGATTGCAATGTCCGAACAATGGAGCTGTCTCTGTGAACAACACATTGCACTATCATAACAGTGGTGCTGTCTCAGTGAACAATCGATTGCAATGTCCGATCAATGGAGCTGCCTCTGTGAACAACACATTGCTCTATCATAACAATGTTGCTGTCTCAGTTAACAATCGATTGCAATGTCCGAACAATGGAGCTGTCTCTGTGAACAACACATTGCTCTATCATAACAGTGGCGCTGTCTCAGTGAACAATCGATTGCAATGTTCGAACAATGGAGCTGTCTCTGTGAACAACACATTGCACTATCATAACAGTGGCGCTGTCTCTGTGAACAATCGATTGCAATGTCCGAACAATGGAGCTGTCTCTGTGAACAACACATTGCACTATCATAACAGTGGCGCTGTCTCTGTGAACAATCGATTGCAATGTTCGAACAATGGAGCTGCCTCTGTGAACAACACATTGCTCTATCATAACAGTGACGCTGTCTCAGTGAACCATCGATTGCAATGTCCGAACAATGGAGCTGTCTCTGTGAACAACACATTGCACTATTATAACAGTGGCGCTGTCTCTTTGAACAATCGATTGCAATGTTCGAACAATGGAGCTGTCTCTGTGAACAACACATTGCCCTATCATAACACTGACGCTGTCTCAGTGAACAATCGATTGCAATGTCCGAACAATGGAGCTGTCCCTGTAAACAACACATTGCACTATCATAACAGTGGCGCTGTCTCTGTGAACAATCGATTGCAATGTTCGAAAAATGGAGCTGTCTCTGTGAACAACACAGTGCACTATCATAACAGTGGCGCTGTCTAACTGAACAATCGATTGCAGTGTCCGAACAATGGAGCTGTCTCTGTGAACAACACATTGCTCTATCATAACAGTGGCCCTGTCTAAGTGAACAATCGATTGCAATGTCCGGACAATGGAGCTGTCTCTGTGAACAACACAGTGCTCTATCATAACAGTGACGCTGTCTCAGTGAACAATCGATTGCAATGTCCGAACAATGGAGCTGTCTCTGTGAACAACACTTTGCTCTATCATAACAGTGGCCCTGTCTAAGTGAACAATCGATTGCAATGTCCGAACAATGGAGCTGTCTCTGTGAACAACACAGTGCTCTATCATAACAGTGACGCTGTCTCAGTGAACAATCGATTGCAATGTCCGAACAATGGAGCTGTCCCTGTGAACAACACATTGCACTATCATAACAGTGGCCCTGTCGAAGTGAACAATCGATTGCAATGTCCGAACAATGGAGCTGTCTCTGTGAACAACACATTGCACTATCATAACAGTGGCGCTGTCTCAGTGAACAATCGATTGCAATGTCCGAACAATGGAGCTGTCTCTGTGAACAACACATTGCACTATCAGAACAGTGGCTCTGTCTCAGTGAACAATCGATTGCAATGTCCGAACAATGGAGCTGTCTCTGTGAACAACACATTGCACTATCATAACAGTGGCCCTGTCTAAGTGAACAATCGATTGCAATGTCCGAACAATGGAGCTGTCTCTGTGAACAACACATTGCACTATCATAACAGTGGCGCTGTCTCAGTGAACAATCGATTGCAATGTCCGAACAATGGAGCTGTCTCTGTGAACAACACATTGCACTATCATAACAGTGGCGCTGTCTCAGTGAACAATCGATTGCAATGTCCGAACAATGGAGCTGTCTCTGTGAACAACACATTGCACTATCATAACAGTGACGCTGTCTAAGTGAACAATCGATTGCAATGTCCGAACAATGGAGCTGTCTCTGTGAACAACACATTGCTCTATCATAACAGTGACGCTGTCTCAGTGAACAATCGATTGCAATGTCCGAACAATGGAGCTGTCTCTGTGAACAACACATTGCACTATCATAACAGTGACGCTGTCTCAGTGAACAATCGATTGCAATGTCCGAACAATGGAGCTGTCTCTGTGAACAACACATTGCACTATCATAACAGCGGCCCTGTCTCAGTGAACAATCGATTGCAATGTCCGAAAAATGGAGCTGTCCCTGTAAACAACACATTGCACTATCATAACAGTGACGCTGCCTCAGTGAACAATCGATTGCAATGTCAGAACAATGGAGCTGTCTCTGTGAACAACACATTGCTCTATCACAACACTGGCGCTGTCTAACTGAACAATCGATTGCAATGTCCGAACAATGGAGCTGTCTCTGTGAACAACACATTGCTCTATCATAACAGTGGTCCTGTCCCAGTGAACAATCGATTGCAATGTCCGAACAATGGAGCTGTCTCTGTAAACAACACATTGCTCTGTCATAACAGTGGCCCTGTCACAGTGAACAATCGATTGCAATGTCTGAACAATGGAGCTGTCTCTGTGAACAACACATTGCACTATCATAACAGTGACGCTGTCTCAGTGAACAATCGATTGCAATGTCCGAACAATGGAGCTGTCTCTGTGAACAACACATTGCACTATCATAACAGCGGCCCTGTCTCAGTGAACAATCGATCGCAATGCCCGAACAATGGGACTATCCCTGTAAACAACACATTGCACTATCATAACAGTGACGCTGTCTCAGTGAACAATCGATTGCAATGTCCGAACAAAGGAGCTGTCTCTGTGAACAACACATTGCTCTATCATAACAGTGGTCCTGTCCCAGTGAACAATCGATTGCAATGTCCGAACAATGGAGCTGTCTCTGTGAACAACACATTGCACTATCATAACAGAGGCGCTGTCTAAGTGAACAATCGATTGCAATGTCCGAACAATGGAGCTGTCTCTGTGAACAACACATTGCACTATCATAACAGTGACGCTGTCTCAGTGAACAATCGATTGCAATGTCCGAACAATGGAGCTGTGCCTGTGAACAACACATTGCTCTATCATAACAGTGGCCCTGTCTCAGTGAACAATCGATTGCAATGTTCGAACAATGGAGCTGTCTCTGTGAACAACACATTGCTCTATCATAACAGTGGCCCTGTCTCAGTGAACAATCGATTGCAATGTCCGAACAATGGAGCTGTCTCTGTGAACAACACATTGCTCTATCATAACATTGGCCCTGTCTCAGTGAACAATCGATTGCAATGTTCGAACAATGGAGCTGTCTCTGTGAACAACACATTGCTCTATCATAATAGTGGCCCTGTCTCAGTGAACAACCGATTGCAATGTCCGAACAATGGAGCTGTCTCTGTGAACAACACATTGCACTATCATAACAGTGGCCCTGTCTCAGTGAACAATCGATTGCAATGTCCGAACAATGGAGCTGTCTCTGTGAACAACACATTGCACTATCATAACAGTGGCCCTGTCTCAGTGAACAATCGATTGCAATGTCCGAACAATGGAGCTGTCTCTGTAAACAACACATTGCTCTGTCATAACAGTGGCCCTGTCACAGTGAACAATCGATTGCAATGTCCGAACAATGGAGCTGTCTCTGTGAACAACACATTGCACTATCATAACAGTGGCGCTGTCTCAGTGAACAATCGATTGCAATGTCCGAACAATGGAGCTGTCTCTGTGAACAACACATTGCACTATCATAACAGTGGCCCTGTCTAAGTGAACAATCGATTGCAATGTCCGAACAATGGAGCTGTCTCTGTGAACAACACATTGCACTATCATAACAGTGGCGCTGTCTCAGTGAACAATCGATTGCAATGTCCGAACAATGGAGCTGTCTCTGTGAACAACACATTGCACTATCATAACAGTGGCGCTGTCTCAGTGAACAATCGATTGCAATGTCCGAACAATGGAGCTGTCTCTGTGAACAACACATTGCACCATCATAACAGTGACGCTGTCTAAGTGAACAATCGATTGCAATGTCCGAACAATGGAGCTGTCTCTGTGAACAACACATTGCTCTATCATAACAGTGACGCTGTCTCAGTGAACAATCGATTGCAATGTCCGAACAATGGAGCTGTCTCTGTGAACAACACATTGCACTATCATAACAGCGGCCCTGTCACAGTGAACAATCGATTGCAATGTCTGAACAATGGAGCTGTCTCTGTGAACAACACATTGCACTATCATAACAGTGACGCTGTCTCAGTGAACAATCGATTGCAATGTCCGAACAATGGAGCTGTCTCTGTGAACAACACATTGCACTATCATAACAGCGGCCCTGTCTCAGTGAACAATCGATCGCAATGTCCGAACAATGGGGCTATCCCTGTAAACAACACATTGCACTATCATAACAGTGACGCTGTCTCAGTGAAAAATCGATTGCAATGTCCGAACAAAGGAGCTGTCTCTGTGAACAACACATTGCTCTATCATAACAGTGGCGCTGTCTCAGTGAACAATCGATTGCAATGTCCGAACAATGGAGCTGTCTCTGTGAACAACACATTGCACTATCATAACAGTGACGCTGTCTCAGTGAACAATCGATTGCAATGTCCGAACAATGGATCTGTCCCTGTAAACAACACATTGCACTATCATAACAGTGGCGCTGTCTCAGTGAACAATCGGTTGCAATGTCCGAACAATGGAGCTGTCTCTGTGAACAACACATTGCACTATCATAACAGAGGCGCTGTCTAAGTGAACAATCGATTGCAATGTCCGAACAATGGAGCTGTCTCTGTGAACAACACATTGCACTATCATAACAGTGACGCTGTCTCAGTGAACAATCGATTGCAATGTCCGAACAATGGAGCTGTGCCTGTGAACAACACATTGCTCTATCATAACAGTGGCCCTGTCTCAGTGAACAATCGATTGCAATGTTCGAACAATGGAGCTGTCTCTGTGAACAACACATTGCTCTATCATAACAGTGGCCCTGTCTCAGTGAACAATCGATTGCAATGTCCGAACAATGGAGCTGTCTCTGTGAACAACACATTGCTCTATCATAACAGTGGCCCTGTCTCAGTGAACAATCGATTGCAATGTTCGAACAATGGAGCTGTCTCTGTGAACAACACATTGCTCTATCATAACAGTGGCCCTGTCTCAGTGAACAACCGTTTGCAATGTCCGAACAATGGAGCTGTCTCTGTGAACAACACATTGCACTATCATAACAGTGGCCCTGTCTCAGTGAACAATCGATTGCAATGTCCGAACAATGGAGCTGTCTCTGTGAACAACACATTGCACTATCATAACAGTGGCCCTGTCTCAGTGAACAATCGATTGCAATGTCCGAACAATGGAGCTGTCTCTGTGAACAACACATTGCACTATCATAACAGTGGCCCTGTCTCAGTGAACAATCGATTGCATTGTCCGAACAATGGAGCTGTCTCTGTGAACAACACATTGCACTATCATAACAGTGGCCCTGTCTCAGTGAACAATCGATTGCAATGTCCGAACAATGGAGCTGTCTCTGTGAACAACACATTGCACTATCATAACAGTGGCGCTGTCTCAGTGAACAAGCGATTGCAATGTCCGAACAATGGAGCTGTCCCTGTAAACAACACATTGCACTATCATAACAGTGGCGCTGTCTAACTGAACAATCGATTGCAATGTTCGAACAATGGAGCTGTCTCTGTGAACAACACATTGCTCTATCACAACACTGGCGCTGTCTAACTGAACAATCGATTGCAATGTCCGAACAATGGAGCTGTCTCTGTGACCAACACATTGCTCTATCATAACAGTGGTCCTGTCCCAGTGAACAATCGATTGCAATGTCCGAACAATGGAGCTGTCTCTGTAAACAACACATTGCTCTGTCATAACAGTGGCGCTGTCACAGTGAACAATCGATTGCAATGTCCGAACAATGGAGCTGTCTCTGTGAACAACACATTGCACTATCATAACAGTGGCGCTGTCTCAGTGAACAATCGATTGCAATGTCCGAACAATGGAGCTGTCTCTGTGAACAACACACTGCAATATAATAACAGTGACGCTGTCTCAGTGAACAATCGATTGCAATGTCCGAACAATGGATCTGTCCCTGTAAACAACACATTGCACTATCATAACAGTGGCGCTGTCTCAGTGAACAATCGGTTGCAATGTCCGAACAATGGAGCTGTCTCTGTGAACAACACATTGCACTATCATAACAGAGGCGCTGTCTAAGTGAACAATCGATTGCAATGTCCGAACAATGGAGCTGTCTCTGTGAACAACACATTGCACTATCATAACAGTGACGCTGTCTCAGTGAACAATCGATTGCAATGTCCGAACAATGGAGCTGTGCCTGTGAACAACACATTGCTGTATCATAACAGTGGGCCTGTCTCAGTGAACAATCGATTGCAATGTTCGAACAATGGAGCTGTCTCTGTGAACAACACATTGCTCTATCATAACAGTGGCCCTGTCTCAGTGAACAATCGATTGCAATGTCCGAACAATGGAGCTGTCTCTGTGAACAACACATTGCTCTATCACAACAGTGGCCCTGTCTCAGTGAACAATCGATTGCAATGTTCGAACAATGGAGCTGTCTCTGTGAACAACACATTGCTCTATCATAACAGTGGCCCTGTCTCAGTGAACAACCGATTGCAATGTCCGAACAATGGAGCAGTCTCTGTGAACAACACATTGCACTATCATAACAGTGGCCCTGTCTCAGTGAACAATCGATTGCAATGTCCGAACAATGGAGCTGTCTCTGTGAACAACACATTGCACTATCATAACAGTGACGCTGTCTCAGTGAACAATCGATTGCAATGTCCGAACAATGGAGCTGTCTCTGTGAACAACACATTGCACTATCATAACAGTGGCCCTGTCTCAGTGAACAATCGATTGCATTGTCCGAACAATGGAGCTGTCTCTGTGAACAACACATTGCACTATCATAACAGTGGCCCTGTCTCAGTGAACAATCGATTGCAATGTCCGAACAATGGAGCTGTCTCTGTGAACAACACATTGCACTATCATAACAGTGGCGCTGTATCAGTGAACAATCGATTGCAATGTCCGAACAATGGAGCTGTCCCTGTAAACAACACATTGCTCTATCATAACAGTGGCGCTGTCTAACTGAACAATCGATTGCAATGTTCGAACAAAGGAGCTGTCTCTGTGAACAACACATTGCTCTATCATAACAGTGGCCCTGTCTCAGTGAACAATCGATTGCAATGTTCGAACAATGGAGCTGTCTCTGTGAACAACACATTGCTCTATCATAACAGTGGCCCTGTCTCAGTGAACAATCGATTGCAATGTTCGAACAATGGAGCTGTCTCTGTGAACAACACATTGCTCTATCATAACAGTGGCCCTGTCTCAGTGAACAATCGATTGCAATGTCCGAACAATGGAGCTGTCTCTGTGAACAACACATTGCTCTATCATAACAGTGGCCCTGTCTCAGTGAACAATCGATTGCAATGTTCGAACAATGGAGCTGTCTCTGTGAACAACACATTGCTCTATCATAACAGTGGCCCTGTCTCAGTGAACAATCGATTGCAATGTCCGAACAATGGAGCTGTCCCTGTAAACAACACATTGCTCTATCATAACAGTGGCGCTGTTTTAACTGAACAATCGATTGCAATGTCCGAACAATGGAGCTGTCTCTGTGAACAACACATTGCACTATCATAACAGTGACGCTGTCTCTGTGAACAATCGATTGCAATGTTCGAACAATGGAGCTGTCTCTGTGAACAACACATTGCTCTATCATAACAGTGGCCCTGTCTAAGTGAACAATCGATTGCAATGTCCGAACAATGGAGCTGTCTCTGTGAACAACACAGTGCTCTATCATAACAGTGACGCTGTCTCAGTGAACAATCGATTGCAATGTCCGAACAATGGAGCTGTCTCTGTGAACAACACATTGCTCTATCATCACAGTGGCCCTGTCTAAGTGAACAATAGATTGCAATGTCCGAACAATGGAGCTGTCTCTGTGAACAACACAGTGCTCTATCATAACAGTGACGCTGTCTCAGTGAACAATCGATTGCAATGTCCGAACAATGGAGCTGTCCCTGTGAACAACACATTGCACTATCATAACAGAGGCCCTGTCTAAGTGAACAATCGATTGCAATGTCCGAACAATGGAGCTGTCTCTGTGAACAACATATTGCTCTATCATAACAGTGGCGCTGTCTAACTGAACAATCGATTGCAATGTTCGAACAAAGGAGCTGTCTCTGTGAACAACACATTGCTCTATCATAACAGTGGCCCTGTCTCAGTGAACAATCGATTGCAATGTTCGAACAATGGAGCTGTCTCTGTGAACAACACATTGCTCTATCATAACAGTGGCCCTGTCTCAGTGAACAATCGATTGCAATGTTCGAACAATGGAGCTGTCTCTGTGAACAACACATTGCTCTATCATAACAATGGCCCTGTCTCAGTGAACAATCGATTGCAATGTCCGAACAATGGAGCTGTCTCTGTGAACAACACATTGCTCTATCATAACAGTGGCCCTGTCTCAGTGAACAATCGATTGCAATGTTCGAACAATGGAGCTGTCTCTGTGAACAACACATTGCTCTATCATAACAGTGGCGCTGTTTTAACTGAACAATCGATTGCAATGTCCGAACAATGGAGCTGTCCCTGTAAACAACACATTGCTCTATCATAACAGTGGCGCTGTTTTAACTGAACAATCGATTGCAATGTCCGAACAATGGAGCTGTCTCTGTGAACAACACATTGCACTATCATAACAGTGACGCTGTCTCTGTGAACAATCGATTGCAATGTTCGAACAATGGAGCTGTCCCTGTAAACAACACATTGCACTATCATAACAGTGGCGCTGTCTCTGTGAACAATCGATTGCAATGTTCGAACAATGGAGCTGTCTCTGTGAACAACACATTGCACTATCATAACAGTGGCGCTGTCTAACTGAACAATCGATTGCAATGTCCGAACAATGGAGCTGTCTCTGTGAACAACACATTGCTCTATCATAACAGTGGCCCTGTCTAAGTGAACAATCGATTGCAATGTCCGAACAATGGAGCTGTCTCTGTGAACAACACAGTGCTCTATCATAACAGTGACGCTGTCTCAGTGAACAATCGATTGCAATGTCCGAACAATGGAGCTGTCTCTGTGAACAACACATTGCTCTATCATCACAGTGGCCCTGTCTAAGTGAACAATAGATTGCAATGTCCGAACAATGGAGCTGTCTCTGTGAACAACACAGTGCTCTATCATAACAGTGACGCTGTCTCAGTGAACAATCGATTGCAATGTCCGAACAATGGAGCTGTCCCTGTGAACAACACATTGCACTATCATAACAGAGGCCCTGTCTAAGTGAACAATCGATTGCAATGTCCGAACAATGGAGCTGTCTCTGTGAACAACATATTGCACTATCATAACAGTGGCGCTGTCTCAGTGAACAATCGATTGCAATGTCCGAACAATGGAGCTGTCTCTGTGAACAACACATTGCACTATCATAACAGTGGCGCTGTCTCAGTGAACAATCGATTGCAATGTCCGAACAATGGAGCTGTCTCTGTGAACAACACATTGCACTATCATAACAGTGACGCTGTCTCAGTGAACAATCGATTGCAATGTCCGAACAATGGAGCTGTCTCTGTGAACAACACATTGCACTATCATAACAGCGGCCCTGTCTCAGTGAACAATCGATTGCAATGTCCGAACAATGGAGCTGTCCCTGTAAACAACACATTGCTCTATCATAACAGTGGCGCTGTTTTAACTGAACAATCGATTGCAATATCCGAACAATGGAGCTGTCTCTGTGAACAACACATTGCACTATCATAACAGTGACGCTGTCTCTGTGAACAATCGATTGCAATGTTCGAACAATGGAGCTGTCCCTGTAAACAACACATTGCACTATCATAACAGTGGCGCTGTCTAACTGAACAATCGATTGCAATGTTCGAACAATGGAGCTGTCTCTGTGAACAACACATTGCTCTATCATAACAGTGGCCCTGTCTCAGTGAACAATCGATTGCAATGTTCGAACAATGGAGCTGTCTCTGTGAACAACACATTGCTCTATCATAACAGTGACGCTGACTCAGTGAACAATCGATTGCAATGTCCGAACAATGGAGCTGTCCCTGTAAACAACACATTGCACTATCATAACAGTGGCGCTGTCTCTGTGAACAATCGATTGCAATGTTCGAACAATGGAGCTGTCTCTGTGAACAACACATTGCTCTATCATAACAGTGACGCTGACTCAGTGAACAATCGATTGCAATGTCCGAACAATGGAGCTGTCCCTGTAAACAACACATTGCACTATCATAACAGTGGCGCTGTCTCTGTGAACAATCGATTGCAATGTTCGAACAATGGAGCTGTCTCTGTGAACAACACATTGCACTATCATAACAGTGGCGCTGTCTAACTGAACAATCGATTGCAATGTCCGAACAATGGAGCTGTCTCTGTGAACAACACATTGCTCTATCATAACAGTGGCCCTGTCTAAGTGAACAATCGGTTGCAATGTCCGAACAATGGAGCTGTCTCTGTGAACAACACAGTGCTCTATCATAACAGTGACGCTGTCTCAGTGAACAATCGATTGCAATGTCCGAACAATGGAGCTGTCTCTGTGAACAACACATTGCTCTATCATCACAGTGGCCCTGTCTAAGTGAACAATAGATTGCAATGTCCGAACAATGGAGCTGTCTCTGTGAACAACACAGTGCTCTATCATAACAGTGACGCTGTCTCAGTGAACAATCGATTGCAATGTCCGAACAATGGAGCTGTCCCTGTGAACAACACATTGCACTATCATAACAGAGGCCCTGTCTAAGTGAACAATCGATTGCAATGTCCGAACAATGGAGCTGTCTCTGTGAACAACATATTGCACTATCATAACAGTGGCGCTGTCTCAGTGAACAATCGATTGCAATGTCCGAACAATGGAGCTGTCTCTGTGAACAACACATTGCACTATCATAACAGTGGCGCTGTCTCAGTGAACAATCGATTGCAATGTCCGAACAATGGAGCTGTCTCTGTGAACAACACATTGCACTATCATAACAGTGACGCTGTCTCAGTGAACAATCGATTGCAATGTCCGAACAATGGAGCTGTCTCTGTGAACAACACATTGCACTATCATAACAGCGGCCCTGTCTCAGTGAACAATCGATTGCAATGTCCGAACAATGGAGATGTCCCTGTAAACAACACATTGCACTATCATAACAGTGACGCTGCCTCAGTGAACAATCGATTGCAATGTCCGAACAATGGAGCTGTCTCTGTGAACAACACATTGCTCTATCACAACACTGGCGCTGTCTAACTGAACAATCGATTGCAATGTCCGAACAATGGAGCTGTCTCTGTGAACAACACATTGCTCTATCATAACAGTGGTCCTGTCCCAGTGAACAATCGATTGCAATGTCCGAACAATGGAGCTGTCTCTGTAAACAACACATTACTCTGCCATAACAGTGGCCCTGTCACAGTGAACAATCGATTGCAATGTCCGAACAATGGAGCTGTCTCTGTGAACAACACATTGCACTATCATAACAGTGACGCTGTCTCAGTGAACAATCGATTGCAATGTCCGAACAATGGAGCTGTCTCTGTGAACAACACATTGCACTATCATAACAGCGGCCCTGTCTCAGTGAACAATAGATTGCAATGTCCGAACAATGGAGCTGTCCCAGTAAACAACACATTGCACTATCATAACAGTGACGCTGTCTCAGTGAACAATCGATTGCAATGTCCGAACAAAGGAGCTGTCTCTGTGAACAACACATTGCTCTATCATAACAGTGGCGCTGTCTCAGTGAACAATCGATTGCAATGTCCGAACAATGGAGCTGTCTCTGTGAACAACACATTGCTCTATCACAACACTGGCGCTGTCTAACTGAACAATCGATTGCAATGTCCGAACAATGGAGCTGTCTCTGTGAACAACACATTGCTCTATCATAACAGTGGTCCTGTCCCAGTGAACAATCGATTGCAATGTCCGAACAATGGAGCTGTCTCTGTAAACAACACATTGCTCTGTCATAACAGTGGCCCTGTCACAGTGAACAATCGATTGCAATGTCCGAACAATGGAGCTGTCTCTGTGAACAACACATTGCATAATCATAACAGTGGCGCTGTCTCAGTGAACAATCGATTGCAATGTCCGAACAATGGAGCTGTCTCTGTGAACAACACATTGCACTATCATAACAGTGACGCTGTCTCAGTGAACAATCGATTGCAATGTCCGAACAATGGAGCTGTCCCTGTAAACAACACATTGCACTATCATAACAGTGGCGCTGTCTCAGTGAACAATCGGTTGCAATGTCCAAACAATGGAGCTGTCTCTGTGAACAACACATTGCACTATCATAACAGAGGCGCTGTCTAAGTGAACAATCGATTGCAATGTCCGAACAATGGAGCTGTCTCTGTGCACAACACATTGCTCTATCATAACAGTGGCCCTGTCTAAGTGAACAATCGATTGCAATGTCCGAACAATGAAGCTGTCCCTGTGAACAACACATTGCTCTATCATAACAGTGGCGCTGTCTAACGGAACAATCGATTGCAATGTTCGAACAATGGAGCTGTCTCTGTGAACAACACATTGCTCTATCATAACAGTGGCCCTGTCTCAGTGAACAATCGATTGCAATGTTCGAACAATGGAGCTGTCTCTGTGAACAACACATTGCTCTATCATAACAGTGGCCCTGTCTCAGTGAACAATCGATTGCAATGTTCGAACAATGGAGCTGTCTCTGTGAACAACACATTGCTCTATCATAACAGTGGCCCTGTCTCAGTGAACAATCGATTGCAATGTCCGAACAATGGAGCTGTCTGTGTGAACAACACATTGCTCTATCATAACAGTGGCCCTGTCTCAGTGAACAATCGATTGCAATGTCCGAACAATGGAGCTGTCTCTGTGAACAACACATTGCACTATCATAACAGTGGCCCTGTCTCAGTGAACAATCGATTGCAATGTCCGAACAATGGAGCTGTCTCTGTGAACAACACATTGCACTATCATAACAGTGGCGCTGTCTCAGTGAACAATGGATTGCAATGTCCGAACAATGGAGCTGTCCCTGTAAACAACACATTTCACTATCATAACAGTGGCGCTGTCTAACTGAACAATCGATTGCAATGTTCGAACAATGGAGCTGTCTCTGTGAACAACACATTGCTCTATCATAACAGTGGCCCTGTCTCAGTGAACAATCGATTGCAATGTTCGAACAATGGAGCTGTCTCTGTGAACAACACATTGCTCTATCATAACAGTGGCCCTGTCTCAGTGAACAATTGATTGCAATGTCCGAACAATGGAGCTGTCCCTGTAAACAACACATTGCTCTATCATAACAGTGGCGCTGTCTAACTGAACAATCGATTGCAATGTCCGAACAATGGAGCTGTCTCTGTGAACAACACATTGCACTATCATAACAGAGGCGCTGTCTCAGTGAACAATCGATTGCAATGTCCGAACAATGGAGCTGTCTCTGTGAACAACACATTGCTCTATCATAACAGTGGCGCTGTCTAACTGAACAATCGATTGTATTGTCCGAACAATGGAGCTGTCTCTGTGAACAACACATTGCACTATCATAACAGTGGCGCTGTCTCAGTGAACAATCGATTGCAATGTCCGAACAATGGAGCTGTCTCTGTGAACAACACATTGCACTATCATAACAGTGGCGCTGTCTCAGTGAACAATCGATTGCAATGTCCGAATAATCGAGCTGTCTCTTTGAACAACACATTGCACTATCATAACAGTGACGCTGTCTCAGTGAACAATCGATTGCAATGTCCGAACAATGGAGCTGTCACTGTGAACAACACATTGCACTATCATAACAGTGGCGCTGTCTCAGTGAACAATCGATTGCAATGTTCGAACAATGGAGCTGTCTCTGTGAACAACACATTGCACTATCATAACAGTTGACCTGTCTCAGTGAACAATCGATTGCAATGTCCGAACAATGGAGCTGTCCCTGTAAACAACACATTGATCTATCATAACAGTGGCGCTGTCTCAGTGAACAATCGATTGCAATGTCCGAACAATGGAGCTCTCTCTGTGAACAACACATTGCTCTATCATAACAGTGGCGCTGTCTCCGTGAACAATCGATTGCAATGTCCGAACAATGGAGCTGTCTCTGTGAACAACACATTGCACTATCATAACAGTGGCCCTGTCTAACTGAATAATCGATTGCAATGTCCGAACAATGGAGCTGTCTCTGTGAACAACACATTGCACTATCATAACAGGGCGCTGTCTCAGTGAACAATCGATTGAAATGTTCGAACAATGGAGCTGTCTCTGTAAACAACACATTGCTCTATCATAACAGTGACGCTGTCTCAGTGAACAGTCGATTGCAATGTCCGAACAACGGAGCTGTCCCTGTAAACAACACATTGCTCTATCATAACAGTGGCGCTGTCTCAGTGAACAATCGATTGCAATGTCCGAACAATGAAGCTGTCTCTGTGAACAACACATTGCTCTATCATAACAGTGGCGCTGTCTCGGTGAACAATCGATTGCAATGTCCGAACAATGGAGCTGTGTCTGTGAACAACACATTGCTCTATCATAACAGAGGCGCTGTCTCGGTGAACAATCGATTGCAATGTCCGAACAATGGAGCTGTCCCTGTAAACAACACATTGCTCTATCATAACAGTGGCGCTGTCTCAGTGAACAATCGAATGCAATGTTCGAACAATGGAGCTGTCCCTGTAAACAACACATTGCACTATCATAACATTGGCGCTGTCTAACTGAACAATCGATTGCAATGTCCGAACAATTGAGCTCTCTCTGTGAACAACACATTGCACTATCATAACAGTGGCGCTGTCTCAGTGAACAATCGAATGCAATGTTCGAACAATGGAGCTGTCCCTGTAAACAACACATTGGACTATCATAATAGTGGCGCTGTCTCAGTGAACAATCGAATGCAATGTTCGAACAATGGAGCTGTCCCTGTAAACAACACATTGCACTATCATAACATTGGCGCTGTCTAACTGAACAATCGATTGCAATGTTCGAACAATTGAGCTCTCTCTGTGAACAACACATTGCACTATCATAACAGTGACGCTGTCTCAGTGAACAATCGAATGCAATGTTCGAACAATGGAGCTGTCCCTGTAAACAACACATTGCACTATCATAACAGTGGCGCTGTCTCAGTGAACAATCGAATGCAATGTTCGAACAATGGAGCTGTCCCTGTAAACAACACATTGCTCTATCATAACAGTGGCGCTGTCTAACTGAACAATCGATTGCAATGTCCGAACAATGGAGCTGTCTGTGTGAACAACACATTGCTCTATCATAACAGTGGCGCTGTCTCAGTGAACAATCGAATGCAATGTTCGAACAATGGAGCTGTCCCTGTAAACAACACATTGCACTATCATAACAGTGGCGCTGTCTCAGTGAACAATCGAATGCAATGTTCGAACAATGGAGCTGTCCCTGTAAACAACACATTGCACTATCATAACAGTGGCGCTGTCTCAGTGAACAATCGAATGCAATGTTCGAACAATGGAGCTGTCCCTGTAAACAACACATTGCTCTATCATAACAGTGGCGCTGTCTAACTGAACAATCGATTGCAATGTTCGAACAATGGAGCTGTCCCTGTAAACAACACATTGCACTATCATAACAGTGGCGCTGTCTCAGTGAACAATCGAATGCAATGTTCGAACAATGGAGCTGTCCCTGTAAACAACACATTGCTCTATCATAACAGTGGCGCTGTCTAACTGAACAATCGATTGCAATGTTCGAACAATGGAGCTGTCCCTGTAAACAACACATTGCTCTATCATAACAGTGGCGCTGTCTCAGTGAACAATCGAATGCAATGTTCGAACAATGGAGCTGTCCCTGTAAACAACACATTGCACTATCATAACAGTGGCGCTGTCTCAGTGAACAATCGAATGCAATGTTCGAACAATGGAGCTGTCCCTGTAAACAACACATTGCTCTATCATAACAGTGGCGCTGTCTAACTGAACAATCGATTGCAATGTTCGAACAATGGAGCTGTCCCTGTAAACAACACATTGCACTATCATAACAGTGGCGCTGTCTCAGTGAACAATCGAATGCAATGTTCGAACAATGGAGCTGTCCCTGTAAACAACACATTGCTCTATCATAACAGTGGCGCTGTCTAACTGAACAATCGATTGCAATGTCCGAACAATGGAGCTGTCTCTGTGAACAACACATTGCACTATCATAACAGTGGCGCTGTCTCAGTGAACAATCGATTGCAATGTCCGAACAATGGAGCTGTCTCTGTGAACAACACATTGCACTATCATAACAGTGGCGCTGTCTCAGTGAACAATCGATTGCAATGTCCGAACAATGGAGCTGTCTCTGTGAACAACACATTGCACTATCATAACAGTGACGCTGTCTCAGTGAACAATCGATTGCAATGTCCGAACAATGGAGCTGTCACTGTGAACAACAGATTGCACTATCATAACAGTGGCGCTGTCTCAGTGAACAATCGATTGCAATGTTCGAACAATGGAGCTGTCTCTGTGAACAACACATTGCACTATCATAACAGTGGCGCTGTCTAAGTGAACAATCGATTGCAATGTCCGAACAATGGAGCTGTCTCTGTGAACAACACATTGCACTATCATAACAGTGGCCTTGTCTCAGTGAACAATCGATTGCAATGTCGAACAATGGAGCTGTCTCTGTGAACAACACATTGCTCTATCATAACAGTGGTCCTGTCTCAGTGAACAATCGATTGCAATGTCCGAACAATGGAGCTGTCTCTGTGAACAACACATTGCTCTATCATAACAGTGGCGCTGTCTCAGTGAACAATCGATTGCAATGTCCGAACAATGGAGCTGTCTCTGTGAACAACACATTGCACTATCATAACAGTGGCGCTGTCTCAGTGAACAATCGATTGCAATGTCCGAACAATCGAGCTGTCTCTGTGAACAACACATTGCACTATCATAACAGTGACGCTGTCTCAGTGAACAATCGCTTGCAATGTCCGAACAATGGAGCTGTCACTGTGAACAACACATTGCACTATCATAACAGTGGCGCTGTCTCAGTGAACAATCGATTGCAATGTTCGAACAATGGAGCTGTCTCTGTGAACAACACATTGCACTATCATAACAGTGGCGCTGTCTAAGTGAACAATCGATTGCAATGTCCGAACAATGGAGCTGTCTCTGTGAACAACACATTGCACTATCATAACAGTGGCCTTGTCTCAGTGAACAATCGATTGCAATGTCGAACAATGGAGCTGTCTCTGTGAACAACACATTGCTCTATCATAACAGTGGTCCTGTCTCAGTGAACAATCGATTGCAATGTCCGAACAATGGAGCTGTCTCTGTGAACAACACATTGCTCTATCATAACAGTGGCGCTGTCTCAGTGAACAATCGATTGCAATGTCCGAACAATGGAGCTGTCTCTGTGAACAACACATTGCTCTATCATAACAGTGGCCCTGTCTCAGTGAACAATCGATTGCAATGTCCGAACAATGGAGCTGTCTCTGTGAACAACACATTGCTCTATCATAACAGTGGCGCTGTCTCAGTGAACAATCGATTGCAATGTCCGAACAATGGAGCTCTCTCTGTGAACAACACATTGCTCTATCATAACAGTGGCGCTGTCTCCGTGAACAATCGATTGCAATGTCCGAACAATGGAGCTGTCTCTGTGAACAACACATTGCACTATCATAACAGTGGCCCTGTCTAACTGAACAATCGATTGCAATGTCCGAACAATGGAGCTGTCTCTGTGAACAACACATTGCACTATCATAACAGGGCGCTGTCTCAGTGAACAATCGATTGCAATGTTCGAACAATGGAGCTGTCTCTGTAAACAACACATTGCTCTATCATAACAGTGACGCTGTCTCAGTGAACAGTCGATTGCAATGTCCGAACAACGGAGCTGTCCCTGTAAACAACACATTGCTCTATCATAACAGTGGCGCTGTCTCAGTGAACAATCGATTGCAATGTCCGAACAATGAAGCTGTCTCTGTGAACAACACATTGCTCTATCATAACAGTGGCGCTGTCTCGGTGAACAATCGATTGCAATGTCCGAACAATGGAGCTGTGTCTGTGAACAACACATTGCTCTATCATAACAGAGGCGCTGTCTCGGTGAACAATCGAATGCAATGTTCGAACAATGGAGCTGTCCCTGTAAACAACACATTGCACTATCATAACAGTGGCGCTGTCTCAGTGAACAATCGAATGCAATGTTCGAACAATGGAGCTGTCCCTGTAAACAACACATTGCTCTATCATAACAGTGGCGCTGTCTAACTGAACAATCGATTGCAATGTTCGAACAATGGAGCTGTCCCTGTAAACAACACATTGCACTATCATAACAGTGGCGCTGTCTCAGTGAACAATCGAATGCAATGTTCGAACAATGGAGCTGTCCCTGTAAACAACACATTGCTCTATCATAACAGTGGCGCTGTCTAACTGAACAATCGATTGCAATGTCCGAACAATGGAGCTGTCTCTGTGAACAACACATTGCACTATCATAACAGTGGCGCTGTCTCAGTGAACAATCGATTGCAATGTCCGAACAATGGAGCTGTCTCTGTGAACAACACATTGCTCTATCATAACTGTGGCGCTGTCTAACTGAACAATCGATTGCAATGTCCGAACAATGGAGCTGTCTCTGTGAACAACACATTGCTCTATCATAACAGTGGCGCTGTCTAAGTGAACAATCGATTGCAATGTCCGAACAATGGAGCTGTCTCTGTGAACAACACATTGCACTATCATAACAGTGGCGCTGTCTCAGTGAACAATCGATTGCAATGTCCGAACAATGGAGCTGTCTCTGTGAACAACACATTGCACTATCATAACAGTGGCGCTGTCTCAGTGAACAATCG
This sequence comes from Scyliorhinus torazame, assembly GCF_047496885.1. NCBI lineage: Eukaryota > Metazoa > Chordata > Chondrichthyes > Carcharhiniformes > Scyliorhinidae > Scyliorhinus > Scyliorhinus torazame. Next base: position 1,030,022 of record NW_027307763.1, on the reverse strand, counting down.
ATTGCAATGTCCGAACAATGGAGCTGTCTCTGTGAACAACACATTGCACTATCATACCAGTGACGCTGTCTCAGTGAACAATCGATTGCAATGTCCGAACAATGGAGCTGTCACTGTGAACAACAGATTGCACTATCATAACAGTGGCGCTGTCTCAGTGAACAATCGATTGCAATGTTCGAACAATGGAGCTGTCTCTGTGAACAACACATTGCACTATCATAACAGTGGCGCTGTCTAAGTGAACAATCGATTGCAATGTCCGAACAATGGAGCTGTCTCTGTGAACAACACATTGCACTATCATAACAGTGGCCTTGTCTCAGTGAACAATCGATTGCAATGTCGAACAATGGAGCTGTCTCTGTGAACAACACATTGCTCTATCATAACAGTGGTCCTGTCTCAGTGAACAATCGATTGCAATGTCCGAACAATGGAGCTGTCTCTGTGAACAACACATTGCTCTATCATAACAGTGGCGCTGTCTCAGTGAACACTCGATTGCAATGTCCGAACAATGGAGCTGTCTCTGTGAACAACACATTGCTCTATCATAACAGTGGCGCTGTCTCAGTGAACAATCGATTGCAATGTCCGAACAATGGAGCTGTCTCTGTGAACAACACATTGCACTATCATAACAGTGGCGCTGTCTCAGTGAACAATCGATTGCAATGTCCGAACAATCGAGCTGTCTCTGTGAACAACACATTGCACTATCATAACAGTGACGCTGTCTCAGTGAACAATCGCTTGCAATGTCCGAACAATGGAGCTGTCACTGTGAACAACACATTGCACTATCATAACAGTGGCGCTGTCTCAGTGAACAATCGATTGCAATGTTCGAACAATGGAGCTGTCTCTGTGAACAACACATTGCACTATCATAACAGTGGCGCTGTCTAAGTGAACAATCGATTGCAATGTCCGAACAATGGAGCTGTCTCTGTGAACAACACATTGCACTATCATAACAGTGGCCTTGTCTCAGTGAACAATCGATTGCAATGTCGAACAATGGAGCTGTCTCTGTGAACAACACATTGCTCTATCATAACAGTGGTCCTGTCTCAGTGAACAATCGATTGCAATGTCCGAACAATGGAGCTGTCTCTGTGAACAACACATTGCTCTATCATAACAGTGGCGCTGTCTCAGTGAACAATCGATTGCAATGTCCGAACAATGGAGCCGTCTCTGTGAACAACACATTGCTCTATCATAACAGTGGGCCTGTCTCAGTGAACAATCGATTGCAATGTCCGAACAATGGAGCCGTCTCTGTGAACAACACATTGCTCTGTCATAACAGTGGCGCTGTCTCAGTGAACAATCGATTGCAATGTCCGAACAATGGAGCTCTCTCTGTGAACAACACATTGCTCTATCATAACAGTGGCGCTGTCTCCGTGAACAATCGATTGCAATGTCCGAACAATGGAGCTGTCTCTGTGAACAACACATTGCACTATCATAACAGTGGCCCTGTCTAACTGAACAATCGATTGCAATGTCCGAACAATGGAGCTGTCTCTGTGAACAACACATTGCACTATCATAACAGGGCGCTGTCTCAGTGAACAATCGATTGCAATGTTCGAACAATGGAGCTGTCTCTGTAAACAACACATTGCTCTATCATAACAGTGACGCTGTCTCAGTGAACAGTCGATTGCAATGTCCGAACAACGGAGCTGTCCCTGTAAACAACACATTGCTCTATCATAACAGTGGCGCTGTCTCAGTGAACAATCGATTGCAATGTCCGAACAATGAAGCTGTCTCTGTGAACAACACATTGCTCTATCATAACAGTGGCGCTGTCTCGGTGAACAATCGATTGCAATGTCCGAACAATGGAGCTGTGTCTGTGAACAACACATTGCTCTATCATAACAGAGGCGCTGTCTCGGTGAACAATCGATTGCAATGTCCGAACAATGGAGCTGTCCCTGTAAACAACACATTGCTCTATCATAACAGTGGCGCTGTCTAACTGAACAATCGATTGCAATGTTCGAACAATGGAGCTGTCTCTGTGAACAACACATTGCACTATCATAACAGTGGCGCTGTCTCAGTGAACAATCGATTGCAATGTCCGAACAATGGAGCTGTCTCTGTGAACAACACATTGCTCTATCATAACTGTGGCGCTGTCTAACTGAACAATCGATTGCAATGTCCGAACAATGGAGCTGTCTCTGTGAACAACACATTGCTCTATCATAACAGTGGCCTTGTCTCAGTGAACAATCGATTGCAATGTCGAACAATGGAGCTGTCTCTGTGAACAACACATTGCTCTATCATAACAGTGGTCCTGTCTCAGTGAACAATCGATTGCAATGTCCGAACAATGGAGCTGTCTCTGTGAACAACACATTGCTCTATCATAACAGTGGCGCTGTCTCAGTGAACAATCGATTGCAATGTCCGAACAATGGAGCCGTCTCTGTGAACAACACATTGCTCTATCATAACAGTGGGCCTGTCTCAGTGAACAATCGATTGCAATGTCCGAACAATGGAGCTGTCTCTGTGAACAACACATTGCTCTATCATAACAGTGGCGCTGTCTCAGTGAACAATCGATTGCAATGTCCGAACAATGGAGCTCTCTCTGTGAACAACACATTGCTCTATCATAACAGTGGCGCTGTCTCCGTGAACAATCGATTGCAATGTCCGAACAATGGAGCTGTCTCTGTGAACAACACATTGCACTATCATAACAGTGGCCCTGTCTAACTGAACAATCGATTGCAATGTCCGAACAATGGAGCTGTCTCTGTGAACAACACATTGCACTATCATAACAGGGCGCTGTCTCAGTGAACAATCGATTGCAATGTTCGAACAATGGAGCTGTCTCTGTAAACAACACATTGCTCTATCATAACAGTGACGCTGTCTCAGTGAACAGTCGATTGCAATGTCCGAACAACGGAGCTGTCCCTGTAAACAACACATTGCTCTATCATAACAGTGGCGCTGTCTCAGTGAACAATCGATTGCAATGTCCGAACAATGAAGCTGTCTCTGTGAACAACACATTGCTCTATCATAACAGTGGCGCTGTCTCGGTGAACAATCGAATGCAATGTCCGAACAATGGAGCTGTGTCTGTGAACAACACATTGCTCTATCATAACAGAGGCGCTGTCTCGGTGAACAATCGATTGCAATGTCCGAACAATGGAGCTGTCCCTGTAAACAACACATTGCTCTATCATAACAGTGGCGCTGTCTAACTGAACAATCGATTGCAATGTTCGAACAATGGAGCTGTCTCTGTGAACAACACATTGCACTATCATAACAGTGGCGCTGTCTCAGTGAACAATCGATTGCAATGTCCGAACAATGGAGCTGTCTCTGTGAACAACACATTGCTCTATCATAACTGTGGCGCTGTCTAACTGAACAATCGATTGCAATGTCCGAACAATGGAGCTGTCTCTGTGAACAACACATTGCTCTATCATAACAGTGGCGCTGTCTAAGTGAACAATCGATTGAAATGTCCGAACAATGGAGCTGTCTCTGTGAACAACACATTGCACTATCATAACAGTGGCGCTGTCTCAGTGAACAATCGATTGCAATGTCCGAACAATGGAGCTGTCTCTGTGAACAACACATTGCACTATCATAACAGTGGCGCTGTCTCAGTGAACAATCGATTGCAATGTCCGAACAATGGAGCTGTCTCTGTGAACAACACATTGCACTATCATAACAGTGACGCTGTCTCAGTGAACAATCGATTGCAATGTCCGAACAATGAAGCTGTCACTGTGAACAACACATTGCACTATCATAACAGTGGCGCTGTCTCAGTGAACAATCGATTGCAATGTTCGAACAATGGAGCTGTCTCTGTGAACAACACATTGCACTATCATAACAGTGGCGCTGTCTAAGTGAACAATCGATTGCAATGTCCGAACAATGGAGCTGTCTCTGTGAACAACACATTGCACTATCATAACAGTGGCCTTGTCTCAGTGAACAATCGATTGCAATGTCGAACAATGGAGCTGTCTCTGTGAACAACACATTGCTCTATCATAACAGTGGTCCTGTCTCAGTGAACAATCGATTGCAATGTCCGAACAATGGAGCTGTCTCTGTGAACAACACATTGCTCTATCATAACAGTGGTGCTGTCTCAGTGAACAATCGATTGCAATGTCCGAACAATGGAGCTGTCTCTGTGAACAACACATTGCTCTATCATAACAGTGGCCCTGTCTCAGTGAACAATCGATTGCAATGTCCGAACAATGGAGCTGTCTCTGTGAACAACACATTGCTCTATCATAACAGTGGCGCTGTCTCAGTGAACAATCGATTGCAATGTCCGAACAATGGAGCTCTCTCTGTGAACAACACATTGCTCTATCATAACAGTGGCGCTGTCTCCGTGAACAATCGATTGCAATGTCCGAACAATGGAGCTGTCTCTGTGAACAACACATTGCACTATCATAACAGTGGCCCTGTCTAACTGAACAATCGATTGCAATGTCCGAACAATGGAGCTGTCTCTGTGAACAACACATTGCACTATCATAACAGGGCGCTGACTCAGTGATCAATCGATTGCAATGTTCGAACAATGGAGCTGTCTCTGTAAACAACACATTGCTCTATCATAACAGTGACGCTGTCTCAGTGAACAGTCGATTGCAATGTCCGAACAACGGAGCTGTCCCTGTAAACAACACATTGCTCTATCATAACAGTGGCGCTGTCTCAGTGAACAATCGATTGCAATGTCCGAACAATGAAGCTGTCTCTGTGAACAACACATTGCACTATCATAACAGTGACGCTGTCTCGGTGAACAATCGATTGCAATGTCCGAACAATGGAGCTGTCTCTGTGAACAACACATTGCTCTATCATAACAGTGGCGCTGTCTCGGTGAACAATCGATTGCAATGTCCGAACAATGGAGCTGTCCCTGTAAACAACACATTGCTCTATCATAACAGTGGCGCTGTCTCAGTGAACAATCGAATGCAATGTTCGAACAATGGAGCTATCCCTGTAAACAACACATTGCACTATCATAACAGTGGCGCTGTCTAACTGAACAATCGATTGCAATGTCCGAACAATTGAGCTCTCTCTGTGAACAACACATTGCACTATCATAACAGTGGCGCTGTCTCAGTGAACAATCGAATGCAATGTTCGAACAATGGAGCTGTCCCTGTAAACAACACATTGCACTATCATAACAGTGGCGCTGTCTCAGTGAACAATCGAATGCAATGTTCGAACAATGGAGCTGTCCCTGTAAACAACACATTGCATTATCATAACAGTGGCGCTGTCTAACTGAACAATCGATTGCAATGTTCGAACAATTGAGCTCTCTCTGTGAACAACACATTGCTCTATCATAACAGTGACGCTGTCTCAGTAAACAATCGAATGCAATGTTCGAACAATGGAGCTGTCCCTGTAAACAACACATTGCTCTATCATAACAGTGGCGCTGTCTAACTGAACAATCGATTGCAATGTTCGAACAATGGAGCTGTCCCTGTAAACAACACATTGCACTATCATAACAGTGGCGCTGTCTCAGTGAACAATCGAATGCAATGTTCGAACAATGGAGCTGTCCCTGTAAACAACACATTGCTCTATCATAACAGTGGCGCTGTCTAACTGAACAATCGAATGCAATGTTCGAACAATGGAGCTGTCCCTGTAAACAACACATTGCTCTATCATAACAGTGGCGCTGTCTAACTGAACAATCGATTGCAATGTCCGAACAATGGAGCTGTCTCTGTAAACAACACATTGCACTATCATAACAGTGGCGCTGTCTCAGTGAACAATCGAATGCAATGTTCGAACAATGGAGCTGTCCCTGTAAACAACACATTGCTCTATCATAACAGTGGCGCTGTCTCAGTGAACAATCGATTGCAACGTTCGAACAATGGAGCTGTCTCTGTGAACAACACATTGCTCTATCATAACAGTGACGCTGTCTCAGTGAACAATCGATTGCAATGTTCGAACAATGGAGCTGTCTCTGTGAACAACACATTGCTCTATCATAACAGTGGCCCTGTCTCAGTGAACAATCGATTGCAATGTTCGAACAATGGAGCTGTCTCTGTGAACAACACATTGCTCTATCATAACAGTGACGCTGTCTCAGTGAACAGTCGATTGCAATGCCCGAACAATGGAGCTGTCTGTGTGAACAACACATTGCACTATCATAACAGTGGCGCTGTCTAACTGAACAATCGATTGCAATGTCCGAACAATGGAGCTGTCTCTGTGAACAACACATTGCACTATCATAACAGTGGCCCTGTCTCAGTGAACAATCGATTGCAATGTCCGAACAATGGAGCTGTCTTTGTGAACAACACATTGCTCTATCATAACAGTGGTCCTGTCTCAGTGAACAATCGATTGCAATGTCCGAACAATGGAGCTGTCTCTGTGAACAACACATTGCTCTATCATAACAGTGGTGCTGTCTCAGTGAACAATCAATTGCAATGTCCGAACAATGGAGCTGTCTCTGTGAACAACACATTGCTCTATCATAACAGTGGCGCTGTCTCAGTGAACAATCGAATGCAATGTCCGAACAATGGAGCTGTCTCTGTGAACAACACATTGCTCTATCATAACAGTGGTCCTGTCTCAGTGAACAATCGATTGCAATGTCCGAACAATGGAGCTGTCTCTGTGAACAACACATTGCTCTATCATAACAGTGGTGCTGTCTCAGTGAACAATCAATTGCAATGTCCGAACAATGGAGCTGTCTCTGTGAACAACACATTGCTCTATCATAACAGTGGCGCTGTCTCAGTGAACAATCGAATGCAATGTCCGAACAATGGAGCTGTCTCTGTGAACAGCACATTGCTCTATCATAACAGTGGCGCTGTCTAACTGAACAATCGATTGCAATGTCCGAACAATGGAGCTGTCCCTGTAAACAACACATTGCACTATCATAACAGTGGCGCTGTCTCAGTGAACAATCGAATGCAATGTCCGAACAATGGAGCTGTCTCTGTGAACAACACATTGCTCTATCATAACAGTGGCGCTGTCTAACTGAACAATCGAATGCAATGTTCGAACAATGGAGCTGTCCCTGTAAACAACACATTGCACTATCATAACAGTGGCCCTGTCTAACTGAACAATCGAATGCAATGTTCGAACAATGGAGCTGTCCCTGTAAACAACACATTGCACTATCATAACAGTGGCGCTGTCTAACTGAACAATCGATTGCAATGTTCGAACAATGGAGCTGTCTCTGTGAACAACACATTGCACTATCATAACAGTGGCGCTGTCTAAGTGAACAATCGATTGCAATGTCCGAACAATGGAGCTGTCTCTGTGAACAACACATTGCACTATCATAACAGTGGCCCTGTCTCAGTGAACAATCGATTGCAATGTCCGAACAATGGAGCTGTCTTTGTGAACAACACATTGCTCTATCATAACAGTGGTCCTGTCTCAGTGAACAATCGATTGCAATGTCCGAACAATGGAGCTGTCTCTGTGAACAACACATTGCTCTATCATAACAGTGGTGCTGTCTCAGTGGACAATCGATTGCAATGTCCGAACAATGGAGCTGTCTCTGTGAACAACACATTGCTCTATCATAACAGTGGCGCTGTCTCCGTGAACAATCGATTGCAATGTCCGAACAATGGAGCTGTCTCTGTGAACAACACATTTCACTATCATAACAGTGGCCCTGTCTAACTGAACAATCGACTGCAATGTCCGAACAATGGAGCTGTCTCTGTGAACAACACATTGCTCTATCATAACAGTGGCGCTGTCTCAGTGAACAATCGATTGCAATGTTCGAACAATGGAGCTGTCTCTGTAAACAACACATTGCTCTAACATAACAGTGACGCTGTCTCAGTGAACAGTCGATTGCAATGTCCGAACAATGGAGCTGTCCCTGTAAACAACACATTGCACTATCATAACAGTGGCGCTGTCTCAGTGAACAATCGAATGCAATGTCCGAACAATGGAGCTGTCCCTGTAAACAACACATTGCACTATCATAACAGTGGCGCTGTCTCAGTGAACAATCGAATGCAATGTTCGAACAATGGAGCTGTCCCTGTAAACAACACATTGCACTATCATAACAGTGGCGCTGTCTCAGTGAACAATCGAATGCAATGTTCGAACAATGGAGCTGTCCCTGTAAACAACACATTGCTCTATCATAACAGTGGCGCTGTCTAACTGAACAATCGATTGCAATGTTCGAACAATGGAGCTGTCCCTGTAAACAACACATTGCACTATCATAACAGTGGCGCTGTCTCAGTGAACAATCGAATGCAATGTTCGAACAATGGAGCTGTCCCTGTAAACAACACATTGCTCTATCATAACAGTGGCGCTGTCTAACTGAACAATCGAATGCAATGTTCGAACAATGGAGCTGTCCCTGTAAACAACACATTGCTCTATCATAACAGTGGCGCTGTCTAACTGAACAATCGATTGCAATGTCCGAACAATGGAGCTGTCTCTGTAAACAACACATTGCACTATCATAACAGTGGCGCTGTCTCAGTGAACAATCGAATGCAATGTTCGAAGAATGGAGCTGTCCCTGTAAACAACACATTGCTCTATCATAACAGTGGCGCTGTCTCAGTGAACAATCGATTGCAATGTTCGAACAATGGAGCTGTCTCTGTGAACAACACATTGCTCTATCATAACAGTGACGCTGTCTCAGTGAACAATCGATTGCAATGTTCGAACAATGGAGCTGTCTCTGTGAACAACACATTGCTCTATCATAACAGTGGCCCTGTCTCAGTGAACAATCGATTGCAATGTTCGAACAATGGAGCTGTCTCTGTGAGCAACACATTGCTCTATCATAACAGTGACGCTGTCTCAGTGAACAGTCGATTGCAATGCCCGAACAATGGAGCTGTCTGTGTGAACAACACATTGCACTATCATAACAGTGGCGCTGTCTAACTGAACAATCGATTGCAATGTTCGAACAATGGAGCTGTCTCTGTGAACAACACATTGCACTATCATAACAGTGGCGCTGTCTAAGTGAACAATCGATTGCAATGTCCGAACAAAGGAGCTGTCTCTGTGAATAACACATTGCACTATCATAACAGTGGCCCTGTCTCAGTGAACAATCGATTGCAATGTCCGAACAATGGAGCTGTCTTTGTGAACAACACATTGCTCTATCATAACAGTGGTCCTGTCTCAGTGAACAATCGATTGCAATGTCCGAACAATGGAGCTGTCTCTGTGAACAACACATTGCTCTATCATAACAGTGGTGCTGTCTCAGTGAACAATCGATTGCAATGTCCGAACAATGGAGCTGTCTCTGTGAACAACACATTGCTCTATCATAACAGTCGCGCTGTCTCCGTGAACAATCGATTGCAATGTCCGAACAATGGAGCTGTCTCTGTGAACAACACATTTCACTATCATAACAGTGGCCCTGTCTAACTGAACAATCGATTGCAATGTCCGAACAATGGAGCTGTCTCTGTGAACAACACATTGCACTATCATAACAGTGGCGCTGTCTAAGTGAACAATCGATTGCAATGTCCGAACAATGGAGCTGTCTCTGTGAACAACACATTGCACTATCATAACAGTGGCCCTGTCTCAGTGAACAATCGATTGCAATGTCCGAACAATGGAGCTGTCTTTGTGAACAACACATTGCTCTATCATAACAGTGGTCCTGTCTCAGTGAACAATCGATTGCAATGTCCGAACAATGGAGCTGTCTCTGTGAACAACACATTGCTCTATCATAACAGTGGTGCTGTCTCAGCGAACAATCGATTGCAATGTCCGAACAATGGAGCTGTCTCTGTGAACAACACATTGCTCTATCATAACAGTCGCGCTGTCTCCGTGAACAATCGATTGCAATGTCCGAACAATGGAGCTGTCTCTGTGAACAACACATTTCACTATCATAACAGTGGCCCTGTCTAACTGAACAATCGATTGCAATGTCCGAACAATGGAGCTGTCTCTGTGAACAACACATTGCTCTATCATAACAGTGGCGCTGTCTCAGTGAACAATCGATTGCAATGTTCGAACAATGGAGCTGTCTCTGTAAACAACACATTGCTCTACCATAACAGTGACGCTGTCTCAGTGAACAGTCGATTGCAATGTCCGAACAATGGAGCTGTCCCTGTAAACAACACATTGCACTATCATAACAGTGGCGCTGTCTCAGTGAACAATCGAATGCAATGTCCGAACAATGGAGCTGTCTCTGTGAACAACACATTGCTCTATCATAACAGTGGCGCTGTCTAACTGAACAATCGATTGCAATGTCCGAACAATGGAGCTGTCCCTGTAAACAACACATTGCACTATCATAACAGTGGCGCTGTCTCAGTGAACAATCGAATGCAATGTCCGAACAATGGAGCTGTCTCTGTGAACAACACATTGCTCTATCATAACAGTGGCGCTGTCTAAGTGAACAATCGATTGCAATGTCCGAACAATGGAGCTGTCTCTCTGAACAACACATTGCACTATCATAACAGTGGCCCTGTCTCAGTGAACAATCGATTGCAATGTCCGAACAATGGAGCTGTCTTTGTGAACAACACATTGCTCTATCATAACAGTGGTCCTGTCTCAGTGAACAATCGATTGCAATGTCCGAACAACGGAGCTGTCTCTGTGAACAACACATTGCTCTATCATAACAGTGGTGCTGTCTCAGTGGACAATCGATTGCAATGTCCGAAAAATGGAGCTGTCTCTGTGAACAACACACTGCTCTATCATAACAGTGGCGCTGTCTCCGTGAACAATCGATTGCAATGTCCGAACAATGGAGCTGTCTCTGTGAACAACACATTTCACTATCATAACAGTGACCCTGTCTAACTGAACAATCGATTGCAATGTCCGAACAATGGAGCTGTCTCTGTGAACAACACATTGCTCTATCATTACAGTGGCGCTGTCTCAGTGAACAATCGATTGCAATGTTCGAACAATGGAGCTGTCTCTGTAAACAACACATTGCTCTATTATAACAGTGACGCTGTCTCAGTGAACAGTCGATTGCAATGTCCGAACAATGGAGCTGTCCCTGTAAACAACACATTGCACTATCATAACAGTGGCGCTGTCTCAGTGAACAATCGAATGCAATGTCCGAACAATGGAGCTGTCTCTGTGAACAACACATTGCTCTATCATAACAGTGGCGCTGTCTAACTGAACAATCGATTGCAATGTCCGAACAATGGAGCTGTCTCTGTGAACAACACATTGCACTATCATAACAGTGGCCCTGTCGAAGTGAACAATCGGTTGCAATGTCCGAACAATGGAGCTGTCCCTGTGAACAACACATTGCTCTATCATAACAGTGGCGCTGTCTCAGTGAACAATCGATTGCAATGTCCGAACAATGGAGCTGTCTCTGTGAACAACACATTGCACTATCATAACAGAGGCGCTGTCTAAGTGAACAATCGAATGCAATGTTCGAACAATGGAGCTGTCCCTGTAAACAACACATTGCTCTATCATAACAGTGGCGCTGTCTCAGTGAACAATCGAATGCAATGTCCGAACAATGGAGCTGTCTCTGTGAACAACACATTGCTCTATCATAACAGTGGCGCTGTCTAACTGAACAATCGATTGCAATGTCCGAACAATGGAGCTGTCCCTGTAAACAACACATTGCACTATCATAACAGTGGCGCTGTCTCAGTGAACAATCGAATGCAATGTCCGAACAATGGAGCTGTCTCTGTGAACAACACATTGCTCTATCATAACAGTGGCGCTGTCTAACTGAACAATCGAATGCAATGTTCGAACAATGGAGCTGTCCCTGTAAACAACACATTGCACTATCATAACAGTGGCCCTGTCTAACTGAACAATCGAATGCAATGTTCGAACAATGGAGCTGTCCCTGTAAACAACACATTGCACTATCATAACAGTGGCGCTGTCTAACTGAACAATCGATTGCAATGTTCGAACAATGGAGCTGTCTCTGTGAACAACACATTGCACTATCATAACAGTGGCGCTGTCTAAGTGAACAATCGATTGCAATGTCCGAACAATGGAGCTGTCTCTGTGAACAACACATTGCACTATCATAACAGTGGGCCTGTCTCAGTGAACAATCGATTGCAATGTCCGAACAATGGAGCTGTCTTTGTGAACAACACATTGCTCTATCATAACAGTGGTCCTGTCTCAGTGAACAATCGATTGCAATGTCCGAACAATGGAGCTGTCTCTGTGAACAACACATTGCTCTATCATAACAGTGGTGCTGTCTCAGTGGACAATCGATTGCAATGTCCGAACAATGGAGCTGTCTCTGTGAACAACACATTGCTCTATCATAACAGTGGCGCTGTCTCCGTGAACAATCGATTGCAATGTCCGAACAATGGAGCTGTCTCTGTGAACAACACATTTCACTATCATAACAGTGGCCCTGTCTAACTGAACAATCGACTGCAATGTCCGAACAATGGAGCTGTCTCTGTGAACAACACATTGCTCTATCATAACAGTGGCGCTGTCTCAGTGAACAATCGATTGCAATGTTCGAACAATGGAGCTGTCTCTGTAAACAACACATTGCTCTATCATAACAGTGACGCTGTCTCAGTGAACAGTCGATTGCAATGTCCGAACAATGGAGCTGTCCCTGTAAACAACACATTGCACTATCATAACAGTGGCGCTGTCTCAGTGAACAATCGAATGCAATGTCCGAACAATGGAGCTGTCCCTGTAAACAACACATTGCTCTATCATAACAGTGGCGCTGTCTAACTGAACAATCGATTGCAATGTTCGAACAATGGAGCTGTCCCTGTAAACAACACATTGCACTATCATAACAGTGGCGCTGTCTCAGTGAACAATCGAATGCAATGTTCGAACAATGGAGCTGTCCCTGTAAACAACACATTGCTCTATCATAACAGTGGCGCTGTCTAACTGAACAATCGAATGCAATGTTCGAACAATGGAGCTGTCCCTGTAAACAACACATTGCTCTATCATAACAGTGGCGCTGTCTAACTGAACAATCGATTGCAATGTCCGAACAATGGAGCTGTCTCTGTAAACAACACATTGCACTATCATAACAGTGGCGCTGTCTCAGTGAACAATCGAATGCAATGTTCGAACAATGGAGCTGTCCCTGTAAACAACACATTGCTCTATCATAACAGTGGCGCTGTCTCAGTGAACAATCGATTGCAATGTTCGAACAATGGAGCTGTCTCTGTGAACAACACATTGCTCTATCATAACAGTGACGCTGTCTCAGTGAACAATCGATTGCAATGTTCGAACAATGGAGCTGTCTCTGTGAACAACACATTGCTCTATCATAACAGTGGCCCTGTCTCAGTGAACAATCGATTGCAATGTTCGAACAATGGAGCTGTCTCTGTGAGCAACACATTGCTCTATCATAACAGTGACGCTGTCTCAGTGAACAGTCGATTGCAATGCCCGAACAATGGAGCTGTCTGTGTGAACAACACATTGCACTATCATAACAGTGGCGCTGTCTAACTGAACAATCGATTGCAATGTTCGAACAATGGAGCTGTCTCTGTGAACAACACATTGCACTATCATAACAGTGGCGCTGTCTAAGTGAACAATCGATTGCAATGTCCGAACAATGGAGCTGTCTCTGTGAACAACACATTGCACTATCATAACAGTGGCCCTGTCTCAGTGAACAATCGATTGCAATGTCCGAACAATGGAGCTGTCTTTGTGAACAACACATTGTTCTATCATAACAGTGGTCCTGTCTCAGTGAACAATCGATTGCAATGTCCGAACAATGGAGCTGTCTCTGTGAACAACACATTGCTCTATCATAACAGTGGTGCTGTCTCAGTGAACAATCGATTGCAATGTCCGAACAATGGAGCTGTCTCTGTGAACAACACATTGCTCTATCATAACAGTCGCGCTGTCTCCGTGAACAATCGATTGCAATGTCCGAACAATGGAGCTGTCTCTGTGAACAACACATTTCACTATCAAAACAGTGGCCCTGTCTAACTGAACAATCGATTGCAATGTCCGAACAATGGAGCTGTCTCTGTGAACAACACATTGCACTATCATAACAGTGGCGCTGTCTAACTGAACAATCGATTGCAATGTTCGAACAATGGAGCTGTCTCTGTGAACAACACATTGCACTATCATAACAGTGGTGCTGTCTCAGTGAACAATCGATTGCAATGTCCGAACAATGGAGCTGTCTCTGTGAACAACACATTGCTCTATCATAACAGTCGCGCTGTCTCCGTGAACAATCGATTGCAATGTCCGAACAATGGAGCTGTCTCTGTGAACAACACATTTCACTATCATAACAGTGGCCCTGTCTAACTGAACAATCGATTGCAATGTCCGAACAATGGAGCTGTCTCTGTGAACAACACATTGCTCTATCATAACAGTGGCGCTGTCTCAGTGAACAATCGATTGCAATGTTCGAACAATGGAGCTGTCTCTGTAAACAACACATTGCTCTACCATAACAGTGACGCTGTCTCAGTGAACAGTCGATTGCAATGTCCGAACAATGGAGCTGTCCCTGTAAACAACACATTGCACTATCATAACAGTGGCGCTGTCTCAGTGAACAATCGAATGCAATGTCCGAACAATGGAGCTGTCTCTGTGAACAACACATTGCTCTATCATAACAGTGGCGCTGTCTAACTGAACAATCGATTGCAATGTCCGAACAATGGAGCTGTCCCTGTAAACAACACATTGCACTATCATAACAGTGGCGCTGTCTCAGTGAACAATCGAATGCAATGTCCGAACAATGGAGCTGTCTCTGTGAACAACTCATTGCTCTATCATAACAGTGGCGCTGTCTAAGTGAACAATCGATTGCAATGTCCGAACAATGGAGCTGTCTCTCTGAACAACACATTGCACTATCATAACAGTGGTCCTGTCTCAGTGAACAATCGATTGCAATGTCCGAACAATGGAGCTGTCTCTGTGAACAACACATTGCTCTATCATAACAGTGGTGCTGTCTCAGTGGACAATCGATTGCAATGTCCGAAAAATGGAGCTGTCTCTGTGAACAACACACTGCTCTATCATAACAGTGGCGCTGTCTCCGTGAACAATCGATTGCAATGTCCGAACAATGGAGCTGTCTCTGTGAACAACACATTTCACTATCATAACAGTGGCCCTGTCTAACTGAACAATCGATTGCAATGTCCGAACAATGGAGCTGTCTCTGTGAACAACACATTGCTCTATCATAACAGTGGCGCTGTCTCAGTGAACAATCGATTGCAATGTTCGAACAATGGAGCTGTCTCTGTAAACAACACATTGCTCTATTATAACAGTGACGCTGTCTCAGTGAACAGTCGATTGCAATGTCCGAACAATGGAGCTGTCCCTGTAAACAACACATTGCACTATCATAACAGTGGCGCTGTCTCAGTGAACAATCGAATGCAATGTCCGAACAATGGAGCTGTCTCTGTGAACAACACATTGCTCTATCATAACAGTGGCGCTGTCTAACTGAACAATCGATTGCAATGTCCGAACAATGGAGCTGTCTCTGTGAACAACACATTGCACTATCATAACAGTGGCCCTGTCGAAGTGAACAATCGGTTGCAATGTCCGAACAATGGAGCTGTCCCTGTGAACAACACATTGCTCTAGCATAACAGTGGCGCTGTCTCAGTGAACACTCGATTGCAATGTTCGAACAATGGAGCTGTCTCTGTGAACAACACATTGCACTATCATAACAGTGACGCTGTCTCAGTGAACAATAGATTGCAATGTCCGAACAATGGAGCTGTCTCTGTGAACAACACATTGCACTATCATAACAGTGACGCTGTCTCAGTGAACACTCGATTGCAATGTTCGAACAATGGAGCTGTCTCTGTGAACAACACATTGCACTATCATAACAGTGGCGCTGTCTCAGTGAACATTCGATTGCAATGTCCGAACAATTGAGCTCTCTCTGTGAACAACACATTGCACTATCACAACAATACCGCTGTCTCAGGGAACAATCGATTGCAATGTCCGAACAATGGAGCTGTCCCTGTGAACAACACATTGCTCTATCATAACAGTGACGCTGTCTCAGTGAACACTCGATTGCAATGTTCGAACAATGGAGCTGTCTCTGTGAACAACACATTGCACTATCATAACAGTGGCGCTGTCTCAGTGAACATTCGATTGCAATGTCCGAACAATTGAGCTCTCTCTGTGAACAACACATTGCACTATCATAACAGTGGCGCTGTCTCAGTGAACAATCGAATGCAATGTCCGAACAATGGAGCTGTCCCTGTAAACAACACATTGCACTATCATAACAGTGGCGCTGTCTCAGTGAACAATCGAATGCAATGTTCGAACAATGGAGCTGTCCCTGTAAACAACACATTGCACTATCATAACAGTGGCGCTGTCGAAGTGAACAATCGGTTGCAATGTCCGAACAATGGAGCTGTCCCTGTGAACAACACATTGCTCTATCATAACAGTGGCGCTGTCTCAGTGAACAATCGATTGCAATGTCCGAACAATGGAGCTGTCTCTGTGAACAACACATTGCACTATCATAACAGAGGCGCTGTCTAAGTGAACAATCGAATGCAATGTTCGAACAATGGAGCTGTCTCTGTGAACAACACATTGCACTATCATAACAGAGGCGCTGTCTCAGTGAACAATCGAATGCAATGTCCGAACAATGGAGCTGTCTCTGTGAACAACACATTGCACTATCATAACAGTGGCCCTGTCGAAGTGAACAATCGGTTGCAATGTCCGAACAATGGAGCTGTCCCTGTGAACAACACATTGCTCTATCATAACAGTGGCGCTGTCTCAGTGAACAATCGATTGCAATGTCCGAACAATGGAGCTGTCTCTGTGAACAACACATTGCACTATCATAACAGAGGCGCTGTCTAAGTGAACAATCGAATGCAATGTTCGAACAATGGAGCTGTCCCTGTAAACAACACATTGCTCTATCATAACAGTGGCGCTGTCTAACTGAACAATCGAATGCAATGTTCGAACAATGGAGCTATCCCTGTAAACAACACATTGCACTATCATAACAGTGGCGCTGTCTCAGTGAACAATCGAATGCAATGTTCGAACAATGGAGCTGTCCCTGTAAACAACACATTGCACTATCATAACAGTGGCGCTGTCTCAGTGAACAATCGAATGCAATGTCCGAACAATGGAGCTGTCTCTGTGAACAACACATTGCTCTATCATAACAGTGGCGCTGTCTAACTGAACAATCGAATGCAATGTTCGAACAATGGAGCTGTCCCTGTAAACAACACATTGCACTATCATAACAGTGGCCCTGTGTAACTGAACAATCGAATGCAATGTTCGAACAATGGAGCTGTCCCTGTAAACAACACATTGCACTATCATAACAGTGGCGCTGTCTCAGTGAACAATCGAATGCAATGTCCGAACAATGGAGCTGTCTCTGTGAACAACACATTGCTCTATCATAACAGTGGCGCTGTCTCAGTGAACAATCGATTGCAATGTCCGACCAATGGAGCTGTCTCTGTGAACAACACATTGCACTATCATAACAGTGACGCTGTCTCAGTGAACACTCGATTGCAATGTTCGAACAATGGAGCTGTCTCTGTGAACAACACATTGCTCTATCATAACAGTGACGCTGTCTCAGTGAACAATAGATTGCAATGTCCGAACAATGGAGCTGTCCCCGTGAACAACACATTGCTCTATCATAACAGTGACGCTGTCTCAGTGAACACTCGATTGCAATGTCCGAACAATTGAGCTCTCTCTGTGAACAACACATTGCACTATCATAACAGTGTCGCTGTCTCAGTGAACAATCGAATGCAATGTCCGAACAATGGAGCTGTCCCCGTAAACAACACATTGCACTATCATAACAGTGGCGCTGTCTCAGTGAACAATCGAATGCAATGTTCGAACAATGGAGCTGTCCCTGTAAACAACACATTGCACTATCATAACAGTGGCGCTGTCTCAGTGAACAATCGAATGCAATGTTCGAACAATGGAGCTGTCCCTGTAAACAACACATTGCTCTATCATAACAGTGGCGCTGTCTAACTGAACAATCGATTGCAATGTTCGAACAATGGAGCTGTCCCTGTAAACAACACATTGCACTATCATAACAGTGGCGCTGTCTCAGTGAACAATCGAATGCAATGTTCGAACAATGGAGCTGTCCCTGTAAACAACACATTGCTCTATCATAACAGTGGCGCTGTCTAACTGAACAATCGAATGCAATGTTCGAACAATGGAGCTGTCCCTGTAAACAACACATTGCTCTATCATAACAGTGGCGCTGTCTAACTGAACAATCGATTGCAATGTCCGAACAATGGAGCTGTCTCTGTAAACAACACATTGCACTATCATAACAGTGGCGCTTTCTCAGTGAACAATCGAATGCAATGTTCGAACAATGGAGCTGTCCCTGTAAACAACACATTGCTCTATCATAACAGTGGCGCTGTCTCAGTGAACAATCGATTGCAATGTTCGAACAATGGAGCTGTCTCTGTGAACAACACATTGCTCTATCATAACAGTGACGCTGTCTCAGTGAACAATCGAATGCAATGTTCGAACAATGGAGCTGTCCCTGTAAACAACACATTGCTCTATCATAACAGTGGCGCTGTCTAACTGAACAATCGATTGCAATGTCCGAACAATGGAGCTGTCTCTGTAAACAACACATTGCACTATCATAACAGTGGCGCTGTCTCAGTGAACAATCGAATGCAATGTTCGAACAATGGAGCTGTCCCTGTAAACAACACATTGCTCTATCATAACAGTGGCGCTGTCTAACTGAACAATCGATTGCAATGTTCGAACAATGGAGCTGTCTCTGTGAACAACACATTGCTCTATCATAACAGTGACGCTGTCTCAGTGAACAATCGATTGCAATGTTCGAACAATGGAGCAGTCTCTGTGAACAACACATTGCTCTATCATAACAGTGGCGCTGTCTCAGTGAACAATCGATTGCAATGTCCGAACAATGGAGCTGTCTGTGTGAACAACACATTGCTCTATCATAACAGTGACGCTGTCTCAGTGAACAGTCGATTGCAATGCCCGAACATTGAAGCTGTCTGTGTGAACAACACATTGCACTATCATAACAGTGGCGCTGTCTAACTGAACAATCGATTGCAATGTTCGAACAATGGAGCTGTCTCTGTGAACAACACATTGCACTATCATAACAGTGGCGCTGTCTAAGTGAACAATCGATTGCAATGTCCGAACAATGGAGCTGTCTCTGTGAACAACACATTGCACTATCATAACAGTGGCCCTGTCTCAGTGAACAATCGATTGCAATGTCCGAACAATGGAGCTGTCTTTGTGAACAACACATTGCTCTATCATAACAGTGGTCCTGTCTCAGTGAACAATCGATTGCAATGTCCGAACAATGGAGCTGTCTCTGTGAACAACACATTGCTCTATCATAACAGTGGCGCTGTCTCAGTGGACAATCGATTGCAATGTCCGAACAATGGAGCTGTCTCTGTGAACAACACATTGCTCTATCATAACAGTGGCCCTGTCTCAGTGAACAATCGATTGCAATGTCCGAACAATGGAGCTGTCTCTGTGAACAACACATTGCTCTATCATAACAGTGGCGCTGTCTCAGTGAACAATCGATTGCAATGTCCGAACAATGGAGCTGTCCCTGTAAACAACACATTGCTCTATCATAACAGTGGCGCTGTCTCAGTGAACAATCGATTGCAATGTCCGAACAATGGAGCTGTCTCTGTGAACAACACATTGCTCTATCATAACAGTGGCGCTGCCTCTGTGAACAATCGATTGCAATGTCCGAACAATGGAGCTGTCTCTGTGAACAACACATTTCACTATCATAACAGTGGCCCTGTCTAACTGAACAATCGATTGCAATGTCCGAACAATGGATCTGTCTCTGTGAACAACACATTGCTCTATCATAACAGTGGCGCTGTCTCAGTGAACAATCGATTGCAATGTTCGAACAATGGAGCTGTCTCTGTAAACAACACATTGCTCTATCATAACAGTGACGCTGTCTCAGTGAACAGTCGATTGCAATGTCCGAACAATGGAGCTGTCCCTGTAAACAACACATTGCTCTATCATAACAGTGGCGCTGTCTCAGTGAACAATCGATTGCAATGTCCGAACAATGGAGCTGTCTCTGTGAACAACACATTGCTCTATCGTAACAGTGGCGCTGTCTCCGTGAACAATCGATTGCAATGTCCGAACAATGGAGCTGTCTCTGTGAACAACACATTGCTCTATCGTAACAGTGGCGCTGTCTCAGTGAAAAATCGATTGCAATGTCCGAACTATGGAGCTGTCTCTGTGAACAACACATTGCACTATCATAACAGTGGCGCTGTCTCAGTGAACAATCGAATGCAATGTTCGAACAATGGAGCGGTCCATGTAAACAACACATTGCACTATCATAACAGTGGCGCTGTCTAACTGAACAATCGATTGCAATGTCCGAACAATTGAGCTCTCTCTGTGAACAACACATTGCACTATCATAACAGTGGCGCTGTCTCAGTGAACAATCGAATGCAATGTTCGAACAATGAAGCTGTCCCTGTAAACAACACATTGCACTATCATAACAGTGGCGCTGTCTAACTGAATAATCGATTGCAATGTTCGAACAATGGAGCTGTCTCTGTGAACAACACATTGCACTATCATAACAGTGGCACTGTCTCAGTGAACAATCGAATGCAATGTTCGAACAATGGAGCTGTCCCTGTAAACAACACATTGCTCTATCATAACAGTGGCGCTGTCTAACTGAACAATCGATTGCAATGTTCGAACAATGGAGCTGTCCCTGTAAACAACACATTGCACTATCACAACAGTGGCGCTGTCTCAGTGAACAATCGAATGCAATGTTCGAACAATGGAGCTGTCCCTGTAAACAACACATTGCTCTATCATAACAGTGGCGCTGTCTAACTGAACAATCGAATGCAATGTTCGAACAATGGAGCTGTCCCTGTAAACAACACATTGCACTATCATAACATTGGCGCTGTCTCAGTGAACAATCGAATGCAATGTTCGAACAATTGAGCTGTCCCTGTAAACAACACATTGCTCTATCATAACAGTGGCGCTGTCTAACTGACCAATCGATTGCAATGTCCGAACAATGGAGCTGACTCTGTAAACAACACATTGCACTATCATAACAGTGGCGCTGTCTCAGTGAACAATCGAATGCAATGTTCGAACAATGGAGCTGTCCCTGTAAACAACACATTGCTCTATCATAACAGTGGCGCTGTCTCAGTGAACAATCGATTGCAATGTTCGAACAATGGAGCTGTCTCTGTGAACAACACATTGCTCTATCATAACAGTGACGCTGTCTCAGTGAACAATCGATTGCAATGTTCGAACAATGGAGCTGTCTCTGTGAACAACACATTGCTCTATCATAACAGTGGCCCTGTCTCAGTGAACAATCGATTGCAATGTTCGAACAATGGAGCTGTCTCTGTGAACAACACATTGCTCTGTCATAACAGTGACGCTGTCTCAGTGAACAGTCGATTGCATTGCCCGAACAATGGAGCTGTCTGTGTGAACACCACATTGCACTATCATAACAGTGGCGCTGTCTAACTGAACAATCGATTGCAATGTTCGAACAATGGAGCTGTCTCTGTGAACAACACATTGCACTATCATAACAGTGGCGCTGTCTAAGTGAACAATCGATTGCAATGTCCGAACAATGGAGCTGTCTCTGTGAACAACACATTGCACTATCATAACAGTGGCCCTGTCTCAGTGAACAATCGATTGCAATGTCCGAACAATGGAGCTGTCTTTGTGAACAACACATTGCTCTATCATAACAGTGGTCCTGTCTCAGTGAACAATCGATTGCAATGTCCGAACAATGGAGCTGTCTCTGTGAACAACACATTGCTCTATCATAACAGTGGCGCTGTCTCAGTGGACAATCGATTGCAATGTCCGAACAATGGAGCTGTCTCTGTGAACAACACATTGCTCTATCATAACAGTGGCCCTGTCTCAGTGAACAAGCGATTGCAATGTCCGAACAATGGAGCTGTCTCTGTGAACAACACATTGCTCTATCATAACAGTGGCGCTGTCTCAGTGAACAATCGATTGCAATGTCCGAACAATGGAGCTGTCCCTGTAAACAACACATTGCTCTATCATAACAGTGGCGCTGTCTCAGTGAACAATCGATTGCAATGTCCGAACAATGGAGCTGTCTCTGTGAACAACACATTGCTCTATCATAACAGTGGCGCTGTCTCCGTGAACAATCGATTGCAATGTCCGAACAATGGAGCTGTCTCTGTGAACAACACATTGCACTATCATAACAGTAGCACTGTCTCAGTGAACAATCGAATGCAATGTTCGAACAATGGAGCTGTCCCTGTAAACAACACATTGCTCTATCATAACAGTGGCGCTGTCTAACTGAACAATCGATTGCAATGTTCGAACAATGGAGCTGTCTCTGTGAACAACACATTGCACTATCATAACAGTGGCACTGTCTCAGTGAACAATCGAATGCAATGTTCGAACAATGGAGCTGTCCCTGTAAACAACACATTGCTCTATCATAACAGTGGCGCTGTCTCAGTGAACAATCGAATGCAATGTTCGAACAATGGAGCTGTCCCTGTAAACAACACATTGCTCTATCATAACATTGGCGCTGTCTCAGTGAACAATCGAATGCAATGTTCGAACAATTGAGCTGTCCCTGTAAACAACACATTGCTCTATCATAACAGTGGCGCTGTCTCAGTGAACAATCGATTGCAATGTTCGAACAATGGAGCTGTCTCTGTGAACAACACATTGCTCTATCATAACAGTGACGCTGTCTCAGTGAACAATCGATTGCAATGTTCGAACAATGGAGCTGTCTCTGTGAACAACACATTGCTCTATCATAACAGTGGCCCTGTCTCAGTGAACAATCGATTGCAATGTTCGAACAATGGAGCTGTCTCTGTGAACAACACATTGCTCTGTCATAACAGTGACGCTGTCTCAGTGAACAGTCGATTGCATTGCCCGAACAATGGAGCTGTCTGTGTGAACACCACATTGCACTATCATAACAGTGGCGCTGTCTAACTGAACAATCGATTGCAATGTTCGAACAATGGAGCTGTCTCTGTGAACAACACATTGCACTATCATAACAGTGGCGCTGTCTAAGTGAACAATCGATTGCAATGTCCGAACAATGGAGCTGTCTCTGTGAACAACACATTGCACTATCATAACAGTGGCCCTGTCTCAGTGAACAATCGATTGCAATGTCCGAACAATGGAGCTGTCTTTGTGAACAACACATTGCTCTATCATAACAGTGGTCCTGTCTCAGTGAACAATCGATTGCAATGTCCGAACAATGGAGCTGTCTCTGTGAACAACACATTGCTCTATCATAACAGTGGCGCTGTCTCAGTGGACAATCGATTGCAATGTCCGAACAATGGAGCTGTCTCTGTGAACAACACATTGCTCTATCATAACAGTGGCCCTGTCTCAGTGAACAAGCGATTGCAATGTCCGAACAATGGAGCTGTCTCTGTGAACAACACATTGCTCTATCATAACAGTGGCGCTGTCTCAGTGAACAATCGATTGCAATGTCCGAACAATGGAGCTGTCCCTGTAAACAACACATTGCTCTATCATAACAGTGGCGCTGTCTCAGTGAACAATCGATTGCAATGTCCGAACAATGGAGCTGTCTCTGTGAACAACACATTGCTCTATCATAACAGTGGCGCTGTCTCCGTGAACAATCGATTGCAATGTCCGAACAATGGAGCTGTCTCTGTGAACAACACATTGCTCTATCATAACAGTGGCGCTGTCTCCGTGAACAATCGATTGCAATGTCCGAACAATGGAGCTGTCTCTGTGAACAACACATTTCACTATCATAACAGTGGCCCTGTCTAACTGAACAATCGATTGCAATATCCGAACAATGGAGCTGTCTCTGTAAACAACACATTGCTCTATCATAACAGTGGCGCTGTCTCAGTGAATAATCGATTGCAATGTTCGAACAATGGAGCTGTCTCTGTAAACAACACATTGCTCTATCATAACAGTGACGCTGTCTCAGTGAACAGTCGATTGCAATGTCCGAACAATGGAGCTGTCCCTGTAAACAACACATTGCGCTATCATAACAGTGGCGCTGTCTCAGTGAACAATCGATTGCAATGTCCGAACAATGGAGCTGTCTCTGTGAACAACACATTGCTCTATCATAACAGTGGCGCTGTCTCCGTGAACAATCGATTGCAATGTCCGAACAATGGAGCTGTCTCTGTGAACAACACACTGCTCTATCATAACAGTGGCGCTGTCTCAGTGAAAAATCGATTGCAATGTTCGAACAATGGAGCTGTCTCTGTGAACAACACATTGCACTATCATAACAGTGGCGCTGTCTCAGTGAACAATCGAATGCAATGTTCGAACAATGGAGCTGTCCCTGTAAACAACACTTTGCACTATCATAACAGTGGCGCTGTCTAACTGAACAACCAATTGCAATGTCCGAACAATTGAGCTCTCTCTGTGAACAACACATTGCACTATCATAACAGTGGCGCTGTCTCAGTGAACAATCAAATGCAATGTTCGAACAATGGAGCTGTCTCTGTGAACAACACATTGCACTATCATAACAGTGACGCTGTCTCAGTGAACAATCGATTGCAATGTCCGAACAATGGAGCTGTCTCTGTGAACAACACATTGCTCTATCATAACAGTGACGCTGTCTCAGTGAACAATCAAATGCAATGTTCGAACAATGGAGCTGTCCCTGTAAACAACACATTGCACTATCATAACAGTGACGCTGTCTCAGTGAACAATCGAATGCAATGTTCGAACAATGGAGCTGTCTCTGTGAACAACACATTGCTCTATCATAACAGTGGCGCTGTCTCAGTGAACAATCGAATGCAATGTTCGAACAATGGAGCTGTCCCTGTAAACAACACATTGCACTATCATAACAGTGGCGCTGTCTCAGTGAACAATCGAATGCAATGTTCGAACAATGGAGCTGTCCCTGTGAACAACACATTGCTCTATCATAACAGTGGCGCTGTCTCAGTGAACAATCGAATGCAATGTTCGAACAATGGAGCTGTCCCTGTAAACAACACATTGCTCTATCATAACAGTGGCGCTGTCTAACTGAACAATCGATTGCAATGTTCGAACAATGGAGCTGTCTCTGTGAACAACACATTGCACTATCATAACAGTGGCGCTGTCTCAGTGAACAATCGGTTGCAATGTCCGAACAATGGAGCTGTCTCTGTGAACAACACATTGCACTATCATAACAGAGGCGCTGTCTAAGTGAACAATCGAATGCAATGTTCGAACAATGGAGCTGTCCCTGTAAACAACACATTGCTCTATCATAACAGTGGCGCTGTCTAACTGAACAATCGAATGCAATGCTCGAACAATGGATATGTCCCTGTAAACAACACATTGCTCTATCATAACAGTGGCGCTGTCTCAGTGAACAATCGAATGCAATGTTCGAACAATGGAGCTGTCCCTGTAAACAACACATTGCACTATCATAACAGTGGCGCTGTCTCAGTGAACAATCGAATGCAATGTCCGAACAATGGAGCTGTCTCTGTGAACAACACATTGCTCTTTCATAACAGTGGCGCTGTCTAACTGAACAATCGAATGCAATGTTCGAACAATGGAGCTGTCCCTGTAAACAACACATTGCACTATCATAACAGTGGCCCTGTCTAACTGAACAATCGATTGCAATGTCCGAACAATGGAGCTGTCTCTGTGAACAACACATTGCTCTATCATAACAGTGGCGCTGTCTCCGTGAACAATCGATTGCAATGTCCGAACAATGGAGCTGTCTCTGTGAACAACACATTGCTCTATCATAACAGTGGCGCTGTCTCCGTGAACAATCGATTGCAATGTCCGAACAATGGAGCTGTCTCTGTGAACAACACATTTCACTATCATAACAGTGGCCCTGTCTAACTGAACAATCGATTGCAATATCCGAACAATGGAGCTGTCTCTGTAAACAACACATTGCTCTATCATAACAGTGGCGCTGTCTCAGTGAATAATCGATTGCAATGTTCGAACAATGGAGCTGTCTCTGTAAACAACACATTGCTCTATCATAACAGTGACGCTGTCTCAGTGAACAGTCGATTGCAATGTCCGAACAATGGAGCTGTCTCTGTGAACAACACATTGCTCTATCATAACAGTGACGCTGTCTCAGTGAACACTCGATTGCAATGTCCGAACAATGGAGCTGTCTCTGTGAACAACACACTGCTCTATCATAACAGTGGCGCTGTCTCAGTGAAAAATCGATTGCAATGTTCGAACAATGGAGCTGTCTCTGTGAACAACACATTGCACTATCATAACAGTGGCGCTGTCTCAGTGAACAATCGAATGCAATGTTCGAACAATGGAGCTGTCCCTGTAAACAACACTTTGCACTATCATAACAGTGGCGCTGTCTAACTGAACAACCAATTGCAATGTCCGAACATTTGAGCTCTCTCTGTGAACAACACATTGCACTATCATAACAGTGGCGCTGTCTCAGTGAACAATCAAATGCAATGTTCGAACAATGGAGCTGTCACTGTAAACAACACATTGCACTATCATAACAGTGGCGCTGTCTAACTGAACAATCGATTGCAATGTTCGAGCAATGTAGCTGTCTCTGTGAACAACACATTGCTCTATCATAACAGTGACGCTGTCTCAGTGAACAATCGATTGCAATGTTCGAACAATGGAGCTGTCCCTGTGAACAACACATTGCACTATCATAACAGTGGAGCTGTCTCTGTGAACAATCAAATGCAATGTTCGAACAATGGAGCTGTCTCTGTGAACAACACATTGCACTATCATAACAGTGACGCTGTCTCAGTGAACAATCGATTGCAATGTCCGAACAATGGAGCTGTCTCTGTGAACAACACATTGCTCTATCATAACAGTGACGCTGTCTCAGTGAACAATCAAATGCAATGTTCGAACAATGGAGCTGTCCCTGTAAACAACACATTGCACTATCATAACAGTGACGCTGTCTCAGTGAACAATCGAATGCAATGTTCGAACAATGGAGCTGTCTCTGTGAACAACACATTGCTCTATCATAACAGTGGCGCTGTCTCAGTGAACAATCGAATGCAATGTTCGAACAATGGAGCTGTCCCTGTAAACAACACATTGCACTATCATAACAGTGGCGCTGTCTCAGTGAACAATCGAATGCAATGTTCGAACAATGGAGCTGTCCCTGTGAACAACACATTGCTCTATCATAACAGTGGCGCTGTCTCAGTGAACAATCGAATGCAATGTTCGAACAATGGAGCTGTCCCTGTAAACAACACATTGCTCTATCATAACAGTGGCGCTGTCTAACTGAACAATCGATTGCAATGTCCGAACAATGGAGCTGTCTCTGTGAACAACACATTGCACTATCATAACAGTGGCGCTGTCTCAGTGAACAATCGGTTGCAATGTCCGAACAATGGAGCTGTCTCTGTGAACAACACATTGCACTATCATAACAGAGGCGCTGTCTAAGTGAACAATCGAATGCAATGTTCGAACAATGGAGCTGTCCCTGTAAACAACACATTGCTCTATCATAACAGTGGCGCTGTCTAACTGAACAATCGAATGCAATGCTCGAACAATGGATATGTCCCTGTAAACAACACATTGCTCTATCATAACAGTGGCGCTGTCTCAGTGAACAATCGAATGCAATGTTCGAACAATGGAGCTGTCCCTGTAAACAACACATTGCACTATCATAACAGTGGCGCTGTCTCAGTGAACAATCGAATGCAATGTCCGAACAATGGAGCTGTCTCTGTGAACAACACATTGCTCTATCATAACAGTGGCGCTGTCTAACTGAACAATCGAATGCAATGTTCGAACAATGGAGCTGTCCCTGTAAACAACACATTGCACTATCATAACAGTGGCCCTGTCTAACTGAACAATCGAATGCAATGTTCGAACAATGGAGCTGTCCCTGTAAACAACACATTGCACTATCATAACAGTGGCGCTGTCTCAGTGAACAATCGAATGCAATGTCCGAACAATGGAGCTGTCTCTGTGAACAACACATTGCTCTATCATAACAGTGACGCTGTCTCAGTGAACAATAGATTGCAATGTCCGAACAATGGAGCTGTCCCTGTGAACAACACATTGCACTATCATAACAGTGACGCTGTCTCAGTGAACACTCGATTGCAATGTTCGAATAATGGAGCTGTCTCTGTGAACAACACATTGCACTATCATATCAGTGGCGCTGTCTAACTGAACAATCGATTGCAATGTCCGAACAATGTAGCTGTCTCTGTGAACAACACATTGCTCTATCATAACAGTGGCGCTGTCTCAGTGAACAATCGATTGCAATGTCCGAACAATGGAGCTGTCTCTGTGAACAACACATTGCACTATCATAACAGTGACGCTGTCTCAGTGAACACTCGATTGCAATGTTCGAACAATGGAGCTGTCTCTGTGAACAACACATTGCTCTATCATAACAGTGACGCTGTCTCAGTGAACAATAGATTGCAATGTCCGAACAATGGAGCTGTCCCTGTGAACAACACATTGCACTATCATAACAGTGGCCCTGTCTAAGTGAACAATCGTTTGCAATGTCCGAACAATGGAGCTGTCTCTGTGAACAACACATTGCACTATCATAACAGTGACGCTGTCTCAGTGAACACTCGATTGCAATGTTCGAACAATGGAGCTGTCTCTGTGAACAACACATTGCACTATCATAACAGTGGCGCTGTCTCAGTGAACAATCGAATGCAATGTCCGAACAATGGAGCTGTCCCTGTGAACAACACATTGCTCTATCATAACAGTGGCGCTGTCTAACTGAACAATCGATTGCAATGTCCGAACAATGGAGCTGTCTCTGTGAACAACACATTGCTCTATCATAACAGTGGCGCTGTCTAAGTGAACAGTCGATTGCAATGTCCGAACAATGGAGCTGTCTCTGTAAACAACACATTGCTCTATCATAACAGTGACGCTGTCTCAGTGAACAGTCGATTGCAATGTCCGAACAATGGAGCTGTCCCTGTAAACAACACATTGCTCTATCATAACAGTGGCGCTGTCTCAGTGAACAATCGATTGCAATGTCCGAACAATGGAGCTGTCCCTGTGAACAACACATTGCTCTATCATAACAGAGGCGCTGTCTCCGTGAACAATCGATTGCAATGTCCGAACAATGGAGCTGTCTCTGTGAACAACACATTGCACTATCATAACAGTGGCGCTGTCTCAGTGAACAATCGAATGCAATGTTCGAACAATGGAGCTGTCCCTGTAAACAACACATTGCACTATCATAACAGTGACGCTGTCTCAGTGAACAATTGAATGCAATGTTCGAAGAATGGAGCTGTCTCTGTGAACAACACATTGCTCTATCATAACAGTGGCGCTGTCTCAGTGAACAATCGAATGCAATGTTCGAACAATGGAGCTGTCCCTGTAAACAACACATTGCACTATCATAACAGTGGCGCTGTCTCAGTGAACAATCGAATGCAATGTTCGAACAATGGAGCTGTCCCTGTGAACAACACATTGCTCTATCATAACAGTGGCGCTGTCTCAGTGAACAATCGAATGCAATGTTCGAACAATGGAGCTGTCCCTGTAAACAACACATTGCTCTATCATAACAGTGGCGCTGTCTAACTGAACAATCGATTGCAATGTCCGAACAATGGAGCTGTCTCTGTGAACAACACATTGCACTATCATAACAGTGGCGCTGTCTCAGTGAACAATCGGTTGCAATGTCCGAACAATGGAGCTGTCTCTGTGAACAACACATTGCACTATCATAACAGAGGCGCTGTCTAAGTGAACAATCGAATGCAATGTTCGAACAATGGAGCTGTCCCTGTAAACAACACATTGCTCTATCATAACAGTGGCGCTGTCTAACTGAACAATCGAATGCAATGCTCGAACAATGGATATGTCCCTGTAAACAACACATTGCTCTATCATAACAGTGGCGCTGTCTCAGTGAACAATCGAATGCAATGTTCGAACAATGGAGCTGTCCCTGTAAACAACACATTGCACTATCATAACAGTGGCGCTGTCTCAGTGAACAATCGAATGCAATGTCCGAACAATGGAGCTGTCTCTGTGAACAACACATTGCTCTTTCATAACAGTGGCGCTGTCTAACTGAACAATCGAATGCAATGTTCGAACAATGGAGCTGTCCCTCTAAACAACACATTGCACTATCATAACAGTGGCCCTGTCTAACTGAACAATCGATTGCAATGTCCGAACAATGGAGCTGTCTCTGTGAACAACACATTGCTCTATCATAACAGTGGCGCTGTCTCCGTGAACAATCGATTGCAATGTCCGAACAATGGAGCTGTCTCTGTGAACAACACATTGCTCTATCATAACAGTGGCGCTGTCTCCGTGAACAATCGATTGCAATGTCCGAACAATGGAGCTGTCTCTGTGAACAACACATTTCACTATCATAACAGTGGCCCTGTCTAACTGAACAATCGATTGCAATATCCGAACAATGGAGCTGTCTCTGTAAACAACACATTGCTCTATCATAACAGTGGCGCTGTCTCAGTGAATAATCGATTGCAATGTTCGAACAATGGAGCTGTCTCTGTAAACAACACATTGCTCTATCATAACAGTGACGCTGTCTCAGTGAACAGTCGATTGCAATGTCCGAACAATGGAGCTGTCTCTGTGAACAACACATTGCACTATCATAACAGTGACGCTGTCTCAGTGAACACTCGATTGCAATGTTCGAACAATGGAGCTGTCTCTGTGAACAACACATTGCTCTATCATAACAGTGACGCTCTCTCAGTGAACAATAGATTGCAATGTCCGAACAATGGAGCTGTCCCTGTGAACAACACATTGCACTATCATAACAGTGGCCCTGTCTAAGTGAACAATCGTTTGCAATGTCCGAACAATGGAGCTGTCTCTGTGAACAACACATTGCACTATCATAACAGTGACGCTGTCTCAGTGAACACTCGATTGCAATGTCCGAACAATGGAGCTGTCTCTGTGAACAACACACTGCTCTATCATAACAGTGGCGCTGTCTCAGTGAAAAATCGATTGCAATGTTCGAACAATGGAGCTGTCTCTGTGAACAACACATTGCACTATCATAACAGTGGCGCTGTCTCAGTGAACAATCGAATGCAATGTTCGAACAATGGAGCTGTCCCTGTAAACAACACTTTGCACTATCATAACAGTGGCGCTGTCTAACTGAACAACCAATTGCAATGTCCGAACATTTGAGCTCTCTCTGTGAACAACACATTGCACTATCATAACAGTGGCGCTGTCTCAGTGAACAATCAAATGCAATGTTCGAACAATGGAGCTGTCACTGTAAACAACACATTGCACTATCATAACAGTGGCGCTGTCTAACTGAACAATCGATTGCAATGTTCGAGCAATGTAGCTGTCTCTGTGAACAACACATTGCTCTATCATAACAGTGACGCTGTCTCAGTGAACAATCGATTGCAATGTTCGAACAATGGAGCTGTCCCTGTGAACAACACATTGCACTATCATAACAGTGGAGCTGTCTCTGTGAACAATCAAATGCAATGTTCGAACAATGGAGCTGTCTCTGTGAACAACACATTGCACTATCATAACAGTGACGCTGTCTCAGTGAACAATCGATTGCAATGTCCGAACAATGGAGCTGTCTCTGTGAACAACACATTGCTCTATCATAACAGTGACGCTGTCTCAGTGAACAATCAAATGCAATGTTCGAACAATGGAGCTGTCCCTGTAAACAACACATTGCACTATCATAACAGTGACGCTGTCTCAGTGAACAATCGAATGCAATGTTCGAACAATGGAGCTGTCTCTGTGAACAACACATTGCTCTATCATAACAGTGGCGCTGTCTCAGTGAACAATCGAATGCAATGTTCGAACAATGGAGCTGTCCCTGTAAACAACACATTGCACTATCATAACAGTGGCGCTGTCTCAGTGAACAATCGAATGCAATGTTCGAACAATGGAGCTGTCCCTGTGAACAACACATTGCTCTATCATAACAGTGGCGCTGTCTCAGTGAACAATCGAATGCAATGTTCGAACAATGGAGCTGTCCCTGTAAACAACACATTGCTCTATCATAACAGTGGCGCTGTCTAACTGAACAATCGATTGCAATGTCCGAACAATGGAGCTGTCTCTGTGAACAACACATTGCACTATCATAACAGTGGCGCTGTCTCAGTGAACAATCGGTTGCAATGTCCGAACAATGGAGCTGTCTCTGTGAACAACACATTGCACTATCATAACAGAGGCGCTGTCTAAGTGAACAATCGAATGCAATGTTCGAACAATGGAGCTGTCCCTGTAAACAACACATTGCTCTATCATAACAGTGGCGCTGTCTAACTGAACAATCGAATGCAATGCTCGAACAATGGATATGTCCCTGTAAACAACACATTGCTCTATCATAACAGTGGCGCTGTCTCAGTGAACAATCGAATGCAATGTTCGAACAATGGAGCTGTCCCTGTAAACAACACATTGCACTATCATAACAGTGGCGCTGTCTCAGTGAACAATCGAATGCAATGTCCGAACAATGGAGCTGTCTCTGTGAACAACACATTGCTCTATCATAACAGTGGCGCTGTCTAACTGAACAATCGAATGCAATGTTCGAACAATGGAGCTGTCCCTGTAAACAACACATTGCACTATCATAACAGTGGCCCTGTCTAACTGAACAATCGAATGCAATGTTCGAACAATGGAGCTGTCCCTGTAAACAACACATTGCACTATCATAACAGTGGCGCTGTCTCAGTGAACAATCGAATGCAATGTCCGAACAATGGAGCTGTCTCTGTGAACAACACATTGCTCTATCATAACAGTGACGCTGTCTCAGTGAACAATAGATTGCAATGTCCGAACAATGGAGCTGTCCCTGTGAACAACACATTGCACTATCATAACAGTGACGCTGTCTCAGTGAACACTCGATTGCAATGTTCGAATAATGGAGCTGTCTCTGTGAACAACACATTGCACTATCATATCAGTGGCGCTGTCTAACTGAACAATCGATTGCAATGTCCGAACAATGTAGCTGTCTCTGTGAACAACACATTGCTCTATCATAACAGTGGCGCTGTCTCAGTGAACAATCGATTGCAATGTCCGAACAATGGAGCTGTCTCTGTGAACAACACATTGCACTATCATAACAGTGACGCTGTCTCAGTGAACACTCGATTGCAATGTTCGAACAATGGAGCTGTCTCTGTGAACAACACATTGCTCTATCATAACAGTGACGCTGTCTCAGTGAACAATAGATTGCAATGTCCGAACAATGGAGCTGTCCCTGTGAACAACACATTGCACTATCATAACAGTGGCCCTGTCTAAGTGAACAATCGTTTGCAATGTCCGAACAATGGAGCTGTCTCTGTGAACAACACATTGCACTATCATAACAGTGACGCTGTCTCAGTGAACACTCGATTGCAATGTTCGAACAATGGAGCTGTCTCTGTGAACAACACATTGCACTATCATAACAGTGGCGCTGTCTCAGTGAACAATCGAATGCAATGTCCGAACAATGGAGCTGTCCCTGTGAACAACACATTGCTCTATCATAACAGTGGCGCTGTCTAACTGAACAATCGATTGCAATGTCCGAACAATGGAGCTGTCTCTGTGAACAACACATTGCTCTATCATAACAGTGGCGCTGTCTAAGTGAACAGTCGATTGCAATGTCCGAACAATGGAGCTGTCTCTGTAAACAACACATTGCTCTATCATAACAGTGACGCTGTCTCAGTGAACAGTCGATTGCAATGTCCGAACAATGGAGCTGTCCCTGTAAACAACACATTGCTCTATCATAACAGTGGCGCTGTCTCAGTGAACAATCGATTGCAATGTCCGAACAATGGAGCTGTCCCTGTGAACAACACATTGCTCTATCATAACAGAGGCGCTGTCTCCGTGAACAATCGATTGCAATGTCCGAACAATGGAGCTGTCTCTGTGAACAACACATTGCACTATCATAACAGTGGCGCTGTCTCAGTGAACAATCGAATGCAATGTTCGAACAATGGAGCTGTCCCTGTAAACAACACATTGCACTATCATAACAGTGGCGCTGTCTAACTGAACAATCGATTGCAATGTTCGAACAATGGAGCTGTCTCTGTGAACAACACATTGCTCTATCATAACAGTGACGCTGTCTCAGTGAACAATCGATTGCAATGTCCGAACAATGGAGCTGTCTCTGTGAACAACACACTGCTCTATCATAACAGTGGCGCTGTTTCAGTGAAAAATCGATTGCAATGTTCGAACAATGGAGCTGTCTCTGTGAACAACACATTGCACTATCATAACAGTGGCGCTGTCTCAGTGAACAATCGAATGCAATGTTCGAACAATGGAGCTGTCCCTGTAAACAACACTTTTCACTATCATAACAGTGGCGCTGTCTAACTGAACAACCGATTGCAATGTCCGAACAATTGAGCTCTCTCTGTGAACAACACATTGCACTATCATAACAGTGGCGCTGTCTCAGTGAACAATCAAATGCAATGTTCGAACAATGGAGCTGTCACTGTAAACAACACATTGCACTATCATAACAGTGGCGCTGTCTAACTGAACAATCGATTGCAATGTTCGAGCAATGTAGCTGTATCTGTGAACAACACATTGCTCTATCATAACAGTGACGCTGTCTCAGTGAACAATCGATTGCAATGTTCGAACAATGGAGCTGTCCCTGTGAACAACACATTGCACTATCATAACAGTGGAGCTGTCTCTGTGAACAATCAAATGCAATGTTCGAACAATGGAGCTGTCTCTGTGAACAACACATTGCACTATCATAACAGTGACGCTGTCTCAGTGAACAATCGATTGCAATGTCCGAACAATGGAGCTGTCTCTGTGAACAACACATTGCTCTATCATAACAGTGACGCTGTCTCAGTGAACAATCAAATGCAATGTTCGAACAATGGAGCTGTCCCTGTAAACAACACATTGCACTATCATAACAGTGACGCTGTCTCAGTGAACAATCGAATGCAATGTTCGAACAATGGAGCTGTCTCTGTGAACAACACATTGCTCTATCATAACAGTGGCGCTGTCTCAGTGAACAATCGAATGCAATGTTCGAACAATGGAGCTGTCCCTGTAAACAACACATTGCACTATCATAACAGTGGCGCTGTCTCAGTGAACAATCGAATGCAATGTTCGAACAATGGAGCTGTCCCTGTAAACAACACATTGCTCTATCATAACAGTGGCGCTGTCTAACTGAACAATCGATTGCAATGTCCGAACAATGGAGCTGTCTCTGTGAACAACACATTGCACTATCATAACAGTGGCGCTGTCTCAGTGAACAATCGGTTGCAATGTCCGAACAATGGAGCTGTCTCTGTGAACAACACATTGCACTATCATAACAGTGGCGCTGTCTCAATGAACAATCGAATGCAATGTTCGAACAATGGAGCTGTCCCTGTAAACAACACATTGCACTATCATAACAGTGGCGCTGTCTAACTGAACAATCGAATGCAATGTTCGAACAATGGAGCTGTCCCTGTAAACAACACATTGCTCTATCATAACAGTGGCGCTGTCTAACTGAACAATCGATTGCAATGTCCGAACAATGGAGCTGTCTCTGTAAACAACACATTGCACTATCATAACAGTGGCGCTGTCTCAATGAACAATCGAATGCAATGTTCGAACAATGGAGCTGTCCCTGTAAACAACACATTGCACTATCATAACAGTGGCGCTGTCTAACTGAACAATCGAATGCAATGTTCGAACAATGGAGCTGTCCCTGTAAACAACACATTGCTCTATCATAACAGTGGCGCTGTCTAACTGAACAATCGAATGCAATGCTCGAACAATGGAGCTGTCTCTGTGAACAACACATTGCACTATCATAACAGTGACGCTGTCTCAGTGAACAATCGAATGCAATGTCCGAACAATGGAGCTGTCTCTGTGAACAACACATTGCTCTATCATAACAGTGGCGCTGTCTCAGTGAACAATCGAATGCAATGTTCGAACAATGGAGCTGTCCCTGTAAACAACACATTGCACTATCATAACAGTGGCGCTGTCTCAGTGAACAATCGAATGCAATGTTCGAACAATGGAGCTGTCCCTGTAAACAACACATTGCTCTATCATAACAGTGGCGCTGTCTCAGTGAACAATCGATTGCAATGTCCGAACAATGGAGCTGTCTCTGTGAACAACACATTGCACTATCATAACAGTGGCGCTGTCTAACTGAACAATCGAATGCAATGTTCGAACAATGGAGCTGTCCCTGTAAACAACACATTGCACTATCATAACAGTGGCGCTGTCTAACTGAACAATCGAATGCAATGCTCGAACAATGGAGCTGTCTCTGTGAACAACACATTGCACTATCATAACAGTGGCGCTGTCTAACTGAACAATCGAATGCAATGTTCGAACAATGGAGCTGTCCCTGTAAACAACACATTGCACTATCATAACAGTGGCCCTGTCTAACTGAACAATCGAATGCAATGTTCGAACAATGGAGCTGTCCCTGTAAACAACACATTGCACTATCATAACAGTGGCGCTGTCTCAGTGAACAATCGAATGCAATGTCCGAACAATGGAACTGTCTCTGTGAACAACACATTGCTCTATCGTAACAGTGACGCTGTCTCAGTGAACAATAGATTGCAATGTCCGAACAATGGAGCTGTCCCTGTGAACAACACATTGCACTATCATAACAGTGACGCTGTCTCAGTGAACACTCGATTGCAATGTTCGAACAATGGAGCTGTCTCTGTGAACAACACATTGCTCTATCATAACAGTGGCGCTGTCTAAGTGAACAGTCGATTGCAATGTCCGAACAATGGAGCTGTCTCTGTAAACAACACATTGCTCTATCATAACAGTGACGCTGTCTCAGTGAACAGTCGATTGCAATGTCCGAACAATGGAGCTGTCCCTGTAAACAACACATTGCTCTATCATAACAGTGGCGCTGTCTCAGTGAACAATCGATTGCAATGTCCGAACAATGGAGCTGTCCCTGTGAACAACACATTGCTCTATCATAACAGAGGCGCTGTCTCCGTGAACAATCGATTGCAATGTCCGAACAATGGAGCTGTCTCTGTGAACAACACATTGCTCTATCATAACAGTGGCGCTGTCTCGGTGAACAATCGATTGCAATGTCCGAACAATGGAGCTGTCTCTGTGAACAACACATTGCTCTATCATAACAGTGGCGCTGTCTCAGTGAACAATCGATTGCAATGTTCGAACAATGGAGCTGTCTCTGTGAACAACACATTGCACTATCATAACAGTGGCGCTGTCTCAGTGAACAACCGATTGCAATGTTCGAACAATGGAGCTGTCTCTGTGAACAACACATTGCTCTATCATAACAGTGACGCTGTCTCAGTGAACAATCGATTGTAATGTTCGAACAATGGAGCTGTCTCTGTGAACAACACATTGCTCTATCATAACAGTGACGCTGTCTCAGTGAACAATCGATTGCAATGTTCGAACAATGGAGCTGTCCCTGTAAACAACACATTGCACTATCATAACAGTGGCGCTGTCTCAGTGAACAATCGAATGCAATGTTCGAACAATGGAGCTGTCCCTGTAAACACACCATTGCTCTATCATAACAGTGGCGCTGTCTAACTGAACAATCGATTGCAATGTTCGAACAATGGAGCTGTCCCTGTAAACACACCATTGCTCTATCATAACAGTGACGCTGTCTCAGTGAACAATCGATTGCAATGTTCGAACAATGGAGCTGTCTCTGTGAACAACACATTGCTCTATCATAACAGTGGCCCTGTCTCAGTGAACAATCGATTGAAATGTTCGAACAATGGAGCTGTCTCTGTGAACAACACATTGCTCTATCATAACAGTGACGCTGTCTCAGTGAACAGTCGATTGCAATGCCCGAACAATGGAGCTGTCTGTGTGAACAACACATTGCACTATCATAACAGTGGCGCTGTCTAACTGAACAATCGATTGCAATGTTCGAACAATGGAGCTGTCTCTGTGAACAACACATTGCACTATCATAACAGTGGCGCTGTCTAAGTGAACAATCGATTGCAATGTCCGAACAATGGAGCTGTCTCTGTGAACAACACATTGCACTATCATAACAGTGGCCCTGTCTCAGTGAACAATCGATTGCAATGTCCGAACAATGGAGCTGTCTCTGTGAACTACACATTGCTCTATCATAACAGTGGTCCTGTCTCAGTGAACAATCGATTGCAATGTCCGAACAATGGAGCTGTCTCTGTGAACAACACATTGCTCTATCATAACAGTGACGCTGTCTCAGTGAACAATCGATTGCAATGTCCGAACAATGGAGCTGTCCCTGTGAACAACACATTGCACTATCATAACAGTGACGCTGTCTCAGTGAACACTCGATTGCAATGTTCGAATAATGGAGCTGTCTCTGTGAACAACACATTGCACTATCATATCAGTGGCGCTGTCTAACTGAACAATCGATTGCAATGTCCGAACAATGTAGCTGTCTCTGTGAACAACACATTGCTCTATCATAACAGTGGCGCTGTCTCAGTGAACAATCGATTGCAATGTCCGAACAATGGAGCTGTCTCTGTGAACAACACATTGCACTGTCATAACAGTGACGCTGTCTCAGTGAACACTCGATTGCAATGTTCGAACAATGGAGCTGTCTCTGTGAACAACACATTGCACTATCATAACAGTGGCCCTGTCTAAGTTAACAATCGATTGCAATGTCCGAACAATGGCGCTGTCTCTGTGAACAACACATTGCACTATCATAACAGTGACGCTGTCTCAGTGAACACTCGATTGCAATGTTCGAACAATGGAGCTGTCTCTGTGAACAACACATTGCTCTATCATAACAGTGACGCTGTCTCAGTGAACAATAGATTGCAATGTCCGAATAATGGAGCTGTCCCTGTGAACAACACATTGCACTATCATAACAGTGGCCCTGTCTAAGTGAACAATCGATTGCAATGTCCGAACAATGGAGCTGTCTCTGTGAACAACACATTGCACTATCATAACAGTGGCGCTGTCTCAGTGAACAATCGAATGCAATGTCCGAACAATGGAGCTGTCTCTGTGAACAACACATTGCTCTATCATAACAGTGGCGCTGTCTAACTGAACAATCGATTGCAATGTCCGAACAATGGAGCTGTCTCTGTGAACAACACATTGCTCTATCATAACAGTGGCGCTGTCTAAGTGAACAGTCGATTGCAATGTCCGAACAATGGAGCTGTCTCTGTAAACAACACATTGCTCTATCATAACAGTGACGCTGTCTCAGTGAACAGTCGATTGCAATGTCCGAACAATGGAGCTGTCCCTGTAAACAACACATTGCTCTATCATAACAGTGGCGCTGTCTCAGTGAACAATCGATTGCAATGTCCGAACAATGGAGCTGTCCCTGTGAACAACACATTGCTCTATCATAACAGAGGCGCTGTCTCGGTGAACAATCGATTGCAATGTCCGAACAATGGAGCTGTCTCTGTGAACAACACATTGCTCTATCATAACAGTGGCGCTGTCTCGGTGAACAATCGATTGCAATGTCCGAACAATGGAGCTGTCTCTGTGAACAACACATTGCTCTATCATAACAGTGGCGCTGTCTCAGTGAATAATCGATTGCAATGTTCGAACAATGGAGCTGTCTCTGTGAACAACACATTGCACTATCATAACAGTGGCGCTGTCTCAGTGAACAATCGAATGCAATGTTCGAACAATGGAGCTGTCCCTGTAAACAACACATTGCACTATCATAACAGTGGCGCTGTCTAACTGAACAACCGATTGCAATGTTCGAACAATGGAGCTGTCTCTGTGAACAACACATTGCTCTATCATAACAGTGACGCTGTCTCAGTGAACAATCGATTGCAATGTTCGAACAATGGAGCTGTCTCTGTGAACAACACATTGCTCTATCATAACAGTGACGCTGTCTCAGTGAACAATCGAATGAAATGTTCGAACAATGGAGCTGTCCCTGTAAACAACACATTGCACTATCATAACAGTGGCGCTGTCTCAGTGAACAATCGAATGCAATGTTCGAACAATGGAGCTGTCCCTGTAAACACACCATTGCTCTATCATAACAGTGGCGCTGTCTAACTGAACAATCGATTGCAATGTTCGAACAATGGAGCTGACCCTGTAAACAACACATTGCACTATCATAACAGTGGCGCTGTCTCAGTGAACAATCGAATGCAATGTTCGAACAATGGAGCTGTCCCTGTAAACAACACATTGCTCTATCATAACAGTGGCGCTGTCTAACTGAACAATCGAATGCAATGTTCGAACAATGGAGCTGTCCCTGTAAACAACACATTGCACTATCATAACAGTGGCGCTGTCTCAGTGAACAATCGAATGCAATGTTCGAACAATGGAGCTGTCCCTGTAAACAACACATTGCTCTATCATAACAGTGGCGCTGTCTAACTGAACAATCGATTGCAATGTCCGAACAATGGAGCTGTCTCTGTAAACAACACATTGCACTATCATAACAGTGGCGCTGTCTCAGTGAACAATCGAATGTAATGTTCGAACAATGGAGCTGTCTCTGTGAACAACACATTGCTCTATCATAACAGTGACGCTGTCTCAGTGAACAATCGATTGCAATGTTCGAACAATGGAGCAGTCTCTGTGAACAACACATTGCTCTATCATAACAGTGGCACTGTCTCAGTGAACAATCGATTGCAATGTTCGAACAATGGAGCTGTCTCTGTGAACAACACATTGCTCTATCATAACAGTGACGCTGTCTCAGTGAACAGTCGATTGCAATGCCCGAACAATGGAGCTGCCTGTGTGAACAACACAATGCACTATCATTACAGTGGCGCTGTCTAACTGAACAATCGATTGCAATGTTCGAACAATGGAGCTGTCTCTGTGAACAACACATTGCACTATCATAACAGTGGCGCTGTCTAAGTGAACAATCGATTGCAATGTCCGAACAATGGAGCTGTCTCTGTGAACAACACATTGCACTATCATAACAGTGGCCCTGTCTCAGTGAACAATCGATTGCAATGTCCGAACAATGGAGCTGTCTCTGTAAACTACACATTGCTCTATCATAACAGTGGTCCTGTCTCAGTGAACAATCGATTGCAATGTCCGAACAATGGAGCTGTCTCTGTGA
This sequence comes from Scyliorhinus torazame, assembly GCF_047496885.1. Lineage (NCBI taxonomy): Eukaryota > Metazoa > Chordata > Chondrichthyes > Carcharhiniformes > Scyliorhinidae > Scyliorhinus > Scyliorhinus torazame. The sequence continues at coordinate 988,162 of NW_027307763.1, read as the reverse complement.
ACAACACATTGCTCTATCATAACAGTGGCGCTGTCTCAGTGAACAATCGATTGCAATGTCCGAACAATGGAGCTGTCTCTGTGAACAACACATTGCTCTATCATAACAGTGGCCCTGTCTCAGTGAACAATCGATTGCAATGTCCGAACAATGGAGCTGTCTCTGTGAACAACACATTGCTCTATCATAACAGTGGCGCTGTCTCAGTGAACAATCGATTGCAATGTCCGAACAATGGAGCTCTCTCTGTGAACAACACATTGCTCTATCATAACAGTGGCGCTGTCTCCGTGAACAATCGATTGCAATGTCCGAACAATGGAGCTGTCTCTGTGAACAACACATTGCACTATCATAACAGTGGCCCTGTCTAACTGAACAATCGATTGCAATGTTCGAACAATGGAGCTGTCTCTGTGAACAACACATTGCTCTATCATAACAGTGGCGCTGTCTCAGTGAACAATCGATTGCAATGTTCGAACAATGGAGCTGTCTCTGTAAACAACACATTGCTCTATCATAACAGTGGCGCTGTCTCAGTGAACAGTCGATTGCAATGTCCGAACAATGGAGCTGTACCTGTAAACAACACATTGCTCTATCATAACAGTGGCGCTGTCTCAGTGAACAATCGATTGCAATGTCCGAACAATGGAGCTGTCTCTGTGAACAACACATTGCTCTATCATAACAGTGGCGCTGTCTCCGTGAACAATCGATTGCAATGTCCGAACAATGGAGCTGTCTCTGTGAACAACACATTGCTTTATCATAACAGTGGCGCTGTCTCAGTGAACAATCGATTGCAATGTTCGAACAATGGAGCTCTCTCTGTGAACAACACATTGCACTATCATAACAGTGGCGCTGTCTCAGTGAACAATCGAATGCAATGTTCGAACAATGGAGCTGTCTCTGTAAACAACACATTGCACTATCATAACAGTGGCGCTGTCTAACTGAACAATCGATTGCAATGTTCGAACAATGGAGCTGTCTCTGTGAACAACACATTGCTCTATCATAACAGTGACGCTGTCTCAGTGAACAATCGGTTGCAATGTCCGAACAATGGAGCTGTCTCTGTGAACAACACATTGCACTATCATAACAGTGACGCTGTCTAACTGAACAATCGATTGCAATGTTCGAACAATGGAGCTGTCCCTGTAAACAACACATTGCACTATCATAACAGTGGCGCTGTCTCAGTGAACAATCGAATGCAATGTTCGAACAATGGAGCTGTCCCTGTAAACAACACATTGCTCTATCATAACAGTGGCGCTGTCTAACTGAACAATCGAATGCAATGTTCGAACAATGGAGCTGTCCCTGTAAACAACACATTGCACTATCATAACAGTGGCGCTGTCTCAGTGAACAATCGAATGCAATGTTCGAACAATGGAGCTGTCCCTGTAAACAACACATTGCACTATCATAACAGTGGCCCTGTCTAACTGAACAATCGAATGCAATGTTCGAACAATGGAGCTGTCGCTGTGAACAACACATTGCTCTATCATAACAGTGGCCCTGTCTCAGTGAACAATCGATTGCAATGTCCGAACAATGGAGCTGTCTCTGTGAACAACACATTGCACTATCATAACAGTGGCGCTGTCTCAGTGAACAATCGATTGCAATGTCCGAACAATGGAGCTGTCCCTGTGAACAACACATTGCTCTATCATAACAGAGGCGCTGTCTCCGTGAACAATCGATTGCAATGTCCGAACAATGGAGCTGTCTCTGTGAACAACACATTGCTCTATCATAACAGTGGCGCTGTCTCGGTGAACAATCGATTGCAATGTCCGAACAATGGAGCTGTCTCTGTGAACAACACATTGCTCTATCATAACAGTGGCGCTGTCTCAGTGAACAATCGATTGCAATGTTCGAACAATGGAGCTGTCTCTGTGAACAACACATTGCACTATCATAACAGTGGCGCTGTCTCAGTGAACAATCGAATGCAATGTTCGAACAATGGAGCTGTCCCTGTAAACAACACATTGCACTATCATAACAGTGGCGCTGTCTAACTGAACAACCGATTGCAATGTTCGAACAATGGAGCTGTCTCTGTGAACAACACATTGCTCTATCATAACAGTGACGCTGTCTCAGTGAACAATCGATTGCAATGTCCGAACAATGGAGCTGTCTCTGTGAACAACACACTGCTCTATCATAACAGTGGCGCTGTTTCAGTGAAAAATCGATTGCAATGTTCGAACAATGGAGCTGTCTCTGTGAACAACACATTGCACTATCATAACAGTGGCGCTGTCTCAGTGAACAATCGAATGCAATGTTCGAACAATGGAGCTGTCCCTGTAAACAACACTTTTCACTATCATAACAGTGGCGCTGTCTAACTGAACAACCGATTGCAATGTCCGAACAATTGAGCTCTCTCTGTGAACAACACATTGCACTATCATAACAGTGACGCTGTCTCAGTGAACAATCGATTGCAATGTCCGAACAATGGAGCTGTCTCTGTGAACAACACATTGCACTATCATAACAGTGGAGCTGTCTCTGTGAACAATCAAATGCAATGTTCGAACAATGGAGCTGTCTCTGTGAACAACACATTGCACTATCATAACAGTGACGCTGTCTCAGTGAACAATCGATTGCAATGTCCGAACAATGGAGCTGTCTCTGTGAACAACACATTGCTCTATCATAACAGTGACGCTGTCTCAGTGAACAATCAAATGCAATGTTCGAACAATGGAGCTGTCCCTGTAAACAACACATTGCACTATCATAACAGTGACGCTGTCTCAGTGAACAATCGAATGCAATGTTCGAACAATGGAGCTGTCTCTGTGAACAACACATTGCTCTATCATAACAGTGGCGCTGTCTCAGTGAACAATCGAATGCAATGTTCGAACAATGGAGCTGTCCCTGTAAACAACACATTGCACTATCATAACAGTGACGCTGTCTCAGTGAACAATCGAATGCAATGTTCGAACAATGGAGCTGTCTCTGTGAACAACACATTGCTCTATCATAACAGTGGCGCTGTCTCAGTGAACAATCGAATGCAATGTTCGAACAATGGAGCTGTCTCTGTGAACAACACATTGCTCTATCATAACAGTGGCGCTGTCTCAGTGAACAATCGAATGCAATGTTCGAACAATGGAGCTGTCACTGTAAACAACACATTGCTCTATCATAACAGTGGCGCTGTCTAACTGAACAATCGATTGCAATGTCCGAACAATGGAGCTGTCTCTGTGAACAACACATTGCACTATCATAACAGTGGCGCTGTCTCAGTGAACAATCGGTTGCAATGTCCGAACAATGGAGCTGTCTCTGTGAACAACACATTGCACTATCATAACAGAGGCGCTGTCTAAGTGAACAATCGAATGCAATGTTCGAACAATGGAGCTGTCCCTGTAAACAACACATTGCTCTATCATAACAGTGGCGCTGTCTAACTGAACAATCGAATGCAATGCTCGAACAATGGATCTGTCCCTGTAAACAACACATTGCTCTATCATAACAGTGGCGCTGTCTCAATGAACAATCGAATGCAATGTTCGAACAATGGAGCTGTCCCTGTAAACAACACATTGCACTATCATAACAGTGGCGCTGTCTCAGTGAACAATCGAATGCAATGTCCGAACAATGGAGCTGTCTCTGTGAACAACACATTGCTCTATCATAACAGTGGCGCTGTCTAACTGAACAATCGAATGCAATGTTCGAACAATGGAGCTGTCCCTGTAAACAGCACATTGCACTATCATAACAGTGGCCCTGTCTAACTGAACAATCGAATGCAATGTTCGAACAATGGAGCTGTCCCTGTAAACAACACATTGCACTATCATAACAGTGGCGCTGTCTCAGTGAACAATCGAATGCAATGTCCGAACAATGGAGCTGTCTCTGTGAACAACACATTGCTCTATCATAACAGTGACGCTGTCTCAGTGAACAATAGATTGCAATGTCCGAACAATGGAGCTGTCGCTGTGAACAACACATTGCACTATCATAACAGTGACGCTGTCTCAGTGAACACTCGATTGCAATGTTCGAACAATGGAGCTGTCTCTGTGAACAACACATTGCTCTATCATAACAGTGGCGCTGTCTAAGTGAACAGTCGATTGCAATGTCCGAACAATGGAGCTGTCTCTGTAAACAACACATTGCTCTATCATAACAGTGACGCTGTCTCAGTGAACAGTCGATTGCAATGTCCGAACAATGGAGCTGTCCCTGTAAACAACAAATTGCTCTATCATAACAGTGGCGCTGTCTCAGTGAACAATCGATTGCAATGTCCGAACAATGGAGCTGTCCCTGTGAACAACACATTGCTCTATCATAACAGAGGCGCTGTCTCCGTGAACAATCGATTGCAATGTCCGAACAATGGAGCTGTCTCTGTGAACAACACATTGCTCTATCATAACAGTGGCGCTGTCTCGGTGAACAATCGATTGCAATGTCCGAACAATGGAGCTGTCTCTGTGAACAACACATTGCTCTATCATAACAGTGGCGCTGTCTCAGTGAACAATCGATTGCAATGTTCGAACAATGGAGCTGTCTCTGTGAACAACACATTGCACTATCATAACAGTGGCGCTGTCTCAGTGAACAATCGATTGCAATGTCCGAACAATGGAGCTGTCCCTGTAAACAACACATTGCACTATCATAACAGTGGCGCTGTCTCAGTGAACAATCGAATGCAATGTCCGAACAATGGAGCTGTCTCTGTGAACAACACATTGCTCTATCATAACAGTGACGCTGTCTCAGTGAACAATAGATTGCAATGTCCGAACAATGGAGCTGTCGCTGTGAACAACACATTGCACTATCATAACAGTGACGCTGTCTCAGTGAACACTCGATTGCAATGTTCGAACAATGGAGCTGTCTCTGTGAACAACACATTGCTCTATCATAACAGTGGCGCTGTCTAAGTGAACAGTCGATTGCAATGTCCGAACAATGGAGCTGTCTCTGTAAACAACACATTGCTCTATCATAACAGTGACGCTGTCTCAGTGAACAGTCGATTGCAATGTCCGAACAATGGAGCTGTCCCTGTAAACAACACATTGCTCTATCATAACAGTGGCGCTGTCTCAGTGAACAATCGATTGCAATGTCCGAACAATGGAGCTGTCCCTGTGAACAACACATTGCTCTATCATAACAGAGGCGCTGTCTCCGTGAACAATCGATTGCAATGTCCGAACAATGGAGCTGTCTCTGTGAACAACACATTGCTCTATCATAACAGTGGCGCTGTCTCGGTGAACAATCGATTGCAATGTCCGAATAATGGAGCTGTCTCTGTGAACAACACATTGCTCTATCATAACAGTGGCGCTGTCTCAGTGAACAATCGATTGCAATGTTCGAACAATGGAGCTGTCTCTGTGAACAACACATTGCACTATCATAACAGTGGCGCTGTCTCAGTGAACAATCGAATGCAATGTTCGAACAATGGAGCTGTCCCTGTAAACAACACATTGCACTATCATAACAGTGGCGCTGTCTAACTGAACAACCGATTGCAATGTTCGAACAATGGAGCTGTCTCTGTGAACAACACATTGCACTATCATAACAGTGGCCCTGTCTCAGTGAACAATCGATTGCAATGTTCGAACAATGGAGCTGTCTCTGTGAATAACACATTGCTCTATCATAACAGTGACGCTGTCTCAGTGAACAATCGATTGCAATGTTCGAACAATGGAGCTGTCTCTGTGAATAACACATTGCTCTATCATAACAGTGACGCTGTCTCAGTGAACAATCGAATGAAATGTTCGAACAATGGAGCTGTCCCTGTAAACAACACATTGCACTATCATAACAGTGGCGCTGTCTCAGTGAACAATCGAATGCAATGTTCGAACAATGGAGCTGTCCCTGTAAACAACACATTGCACTATCATAACAGTGGCGCTGTCTCAGTGAACAATCGAATGCAATGTTCGAACAATGGAGCTGTCCCTGTAAACACACCATTGCTCTATCATAACAGTGGCGCTGTCTAACTGAACAATCGATTGCAATGTTCGAACAATGGAGCTGACCCTGTAAACAACACATTGCACTATCATAACAGTAGCGCTGTCTCAGTGAACAATCGAATGCAATGTTCGAACAATGGAGCTGTCCCTGTAAACAACACATTGCTCTATCATAACAGTGGCGCTGTGTAACTGAACAATCTAATGCAATGTTCGAACAATGGAGCTGTCCCTGTAAACAACACATTGCACTATCATAACAGTGGCGCTGTCTCAGTGAACAATCGAATGCAATGTTCGAACAATGGAGCTGTCCCTGTAAACAACACATTGCTCTATCACAACAGTGGCGCTGTCTAACTGAACAATCGATTGCAATGTCCGAACAATGGAGCTGTCTCTGTAAACAACACATTGCTCTATCATAACAGTGGCGCTGTCTCAGTGAACAATCGAATGCAATGTTCGAACAATGGAGCTGTCTCTGTGAAAACACATTGCTCTATCATAACAGTGACGCTGTCTCAGTGAACAATCGATTGCAATGTTCGAACAATGGAGCTGTCTCTGTGAACAACACATTGCTCTATCATAACAGTGGCCCTGTCTCAGTGAACAATCGATTGAAATGTTCGAACAATGGAGCTGTCTCTGTGAACAACACATTGAATTGCTCTATCATAACAGTGACGCTGTCTCAGTGAGCAGTCGATTGCAATGCCCGAACAATGGAGCTGTCTGTGTGAACAACACATTGCACTATCATAACAGTGGCGCTGTCTAACTGAACAATCGATTGCAATGTCCGAACAATGGAGCTGTCTCTGTGAACAACACATTGCACTATCATAACAGTGGCGCTGTCTAAGTGAACAATCGATTGCAATGTCCGAACAATGGAGCTGTCTCTGTGAACAACACATTGCTCTATCATAACAGTGACGCTGTCTCAGTGAACAATCGATTGCAATGTCCGAACAATGGAGCTGTCCCTGTGAACAACACATTGCACTATCATAACAGTGACGCTGTCTCAGTGAACACTCGATTGCAATGTCCGAACAATGGAGCTGTCTCTGTGAACTACACATTGCTCTATCATAACAGTGGTCCTGTCTCAGTGAACAATCGATTGCAATGTCCGAACAATGGAGCTGTCTCTGTGAACAACACATTGCTCTATCATAACAGTGACGCTGTCTCAGTGAACAATCGATTGCAATGTCCGAACAATGGAGCTGTCCCTGTGAACAACACATTGCACTATCATAACAGTGACGCTGTCTCAGTGAACACTCGATTGCAATGTCCGAACAATGGAGCTGTCTCTGTGAACAACACATTGCACTATCATAACAGTGGCCCTGTCTCAGTGAACAATCGATTGCAATGTCCGAACAATGGAGCTGTCTCTGTGAACTACACATTGCTCTATCATAACAGTGGTCCTGTCTCAGTGAACAATCGATTGCAATGTCCGAACAATGGAGCTGTCTCTGTGAACAACACATTGCTCTATCATATCAGTGGCGCTGTCTAACTGAACAATCGATTGCAATGTCCGAACAATGTAGCTGTCTCTGTGAACAACACATTGCTCTATCATAACAGTGGCGCTGTCTCAGTGAACAATCGATTGCAATGTCCGAACAATGGAGCTGTCTCTGTGAACAACACATTGCACTATCATAACAGTGACGCTGTCTCAGTGAACACTCGATTGCAATGTTCGAACAATGGAGCTGTCTCTGTGAACAACACATTGCACTATCATAACAGTGGCCCTGTCTAAGTTAACAATCGATTGCAATGTCCGAACAATGGCGCTGTCTCTGTGAACTACACATTGCACTATCATAACAGTGACGCTGTCTCAGTGAACACTCGATTGCAATGTTCGAACAATGGAGCTGTCTCTGTGAACAACACATTGCTCTATCATAACAGTGACGCTGTCTCAGTGAACACTCGATTGCAATGTCCGAACAATGGAGCTGTCTCTGTGAACAACACATTGCACTATCATAACAGTGGCGCTGTCTCAGTGAACAATCGAATGCAATGTCCGAACAATGGAGCTGTCCCTGTGAACAACACATTGCTCTATCATAACACTGGCGCTGTCTAACTGAACAATCGATTGCAATGTCCGAACAATGGAGCTGTCTCTGTGAACAACACATTGCTCTATCATAACAGTGGCGCTGTCTAAGTGAACAGTCGATTGCAATGTCCGAACAATGGAGCTGTCTCTGTAAACAACACATTGCTCTATCATAACAGTGACGCTGTCTCAGTGAACAGTCGATTGCAATGTCCGAACAATGGAGCTGTCCCTGTAAACAACACATTGCTCTATCATAACAGTGGCGCTGTCTCAGTGAACAATCGATTGCAATGTCCGAACAATGGAGCTGTCCCTGTGAACAACACATTGCTCTATCATAACAGAGGCGCTGTCTCCGTGAACAATCGATTGCAATGTCCGAACAATGGAGCTGTCTCTGTGAACAACACATTGCACTATCATAACAGTGACGCTGTCTCAGTGAACAATCGATTGCAATGTCCGAACAATGGAGCTGTCTCTGTGAACTACACATTGCTCTATCATAACAGTGGTCCTGTCTCAGTGAACAATCGATTGCAATGTCCGAACAATGGAGCTGTCTCTGTGAACAACACATTGCTCTATCATATCAGTGGCGCTGTCTAACTGAACAATCGATTGCAATGTCCGAACAATGTAGCTGTCTCTGTGAACAACACATTGCTCTATCATAACAGTGGCGCTGTCTCAGTGAACAATCGATTGCAATGTCCGAACAATGGAGCTGTCTCTGTGAACAACACATTGCACTATCATAACAGTGACGCTGTCTCAGTGAACACTCGATTGCAATGTTCGAACAATGGAGCTGTCTCTGTGAACAACACATTGCACTATCATAACAGTGGCCCTGTCTAAGTTAACAATCGATTGCAATGTCCGAACAATGGCGCTGTCTCTGTGAACTACACATTGCACTATCATAACAGTGACGCTGTCTCAGTGAACACTCGATTGCAATGTTCGAACAATGGAGCTGTCTCTGTGAACAACACATTGCTCTATCATAACAGTGACGCTGTCTCAGTGAACACTCGATTGCAATGTCCGAACAATGGAGCTGTCTCTGTGAACAACACATTGCACTATCATAACAGTGGCGCTGTCTCAGTGAACAATCGAATGCAATGTCCGAACAATGGAGCTGTCCCTGTGAACAACACATTGCTCTATCATAACACTGGCGCTGTCTAACTGAACAATCGATTGCAATGTCCGAACAATGGAGCTGTCTCTGTGAACAACACATTGCTCTATCATAACAGTGGCGCTGTCTAAGTGAACAGTCGATTGCAATGTCCGAACAATGGAGCTGTCTCTGTAAACAACACATTGCTCTATCATAACAGTGACGCTGTCTCAGTGAACAGTCGATTGCAATGTCCGAACAATGGAGCTGTCCCTGTAAACAACACATTGCTCTATCATAACAGTGGCGCTGTCTCAGTGAACAATCGATTGCAATGTCCGAACAATGGAGCTGTCCCTGTGAACAACACATTGCTCTATCATAACAGAGGCGCTGTCTCCGTGAACAATCGATTGCAATGTCCGAACAATGGAGCTGTCTCTGTGAACAACACATTGCTCTATCATAACAGTGGCGCTGTCTCGGTGAACAATCGATTGCAATGTCCGAACAATGGAGCTGTCTCTGTGAACAACACATTGCTCTATCATAACAGTGGCGCTGTCTCAGTGAATAATCGATTGCAATGTTCGAACAATGGAGCTGTCTCTGTGAACAACACATTGCACTATCATAACAGTGGCGCTGTCTCAGTGAACAATCGAATGCAATGTTCGAACAATGGAGCTGTCCCTGTAAACAACACATTGCACTATCATAACAGTGGCGCTGTCTAACTGAACAATCGATTGCAATGTCCGAACAATGGAGCTGTCTCTGTGAACAACACATTGCTCTATCATAACAGTGGCGCTGTCTAAGTGAACAGTCGATTGCAATGTCCGAACAATGGAGCTGTCTCTGTAAACAACACATTGCTCTATCATAACAGTGACGCTGTCTCAGTGAACAGTCGATTGCAATGTCCGAACAATGGAGCTGTCCCTGTAAACAACACATTGCTCTATCATAACAGTGGCGCTGTCTCAGTGAACAATCGATTGCAATGTCCGAACAATGGAGCTGTCCCTGTGAACAACACATTGCTCTATCATAACAGAGGCGCTGTCTCCGTGAACAATCGATTGCAATGTCCGAACAATGGAGCTGTCTCTGTGAACAACACATTGCTCTATCATAACAGTGGCGCTGTCTCGGTGAACAATCGATTGCAATGTCCGAACAATGGAGCTGTCTCTGTGAACAACACATTGCTCTATCATAACAGTGGCGCTGTCTCAGTGAATAATCGATTGCAATGTTCGAACAATGGAGCTGTCTCTGTGAACAACACATTGCACTATCATAACAGTGGCGCTGTCTCAGTGAACAATCGAATGCAATGTTCGAACAATGGAGCTGTCCCTGTAAACAACACATTGCACTATCATAACAGTGGCGCTGTCTAACTGAACAACCGATTGCAATGTTCGAACAATGGAGCTGTCTCTGTGAACAACACATTGCTCTATCATAACAGTGACGCTGTCTCAGTGAACAATCGATTGCTATGTTCGAACAATGGAGCTGTCTTTGTGAACAACACATTGCTCTATCATAACAGTGACGCTGTCTCAGTGAACAATCGAATGAAATGTTCGAACAATGGAGCTGTCCCTGTAAACAACACATTGCACTATCATAACAGTGGCGCTGTCTCAGTGAACAATCGAATGCAATGTTCGAACAATGGAGCTGTCCCTGTAAACAACACATTGCACTATCATGACAGTGGCGCTGTCTCAGTGAACAATCGAATGCAATGTTCGAACAATGGAGCTGTCCCTGTAAACACACCATTGCTCTATCATAACAGTGGCGCTGTCTAACTGAACAATCGATTGCAATGTTCGAACAATGGAGCTGACCCTGTAAACAACACATTGCACTATCATAACAGTGGCGCTGTCTCAGTGAACAATCGAATGCAATGTTCGAACAATGGAGCTGTCCCTGTAAACAACACATTGTTCTATCATAACAGTGGCGCTGTCTAACTGAACAATCGAATGCAATGTTCGAACAACGGAGCTGTCCCTGTAAACAACACATTGCACTATCATAACAGTGGCGCTGTCTCAGTGAACAATCGAATGCAATGTTCGAACAATGGAGCTGTCCCTGTAAACAACACATTGCTCTATCATAACAGTGGCGCTGTCTAACTGAACAATCGATTGCAATGTCCGAACAATGGAGCTGTCTCTGTAAACAACACATTGCACTATCATAACAGTGGCGCTGTCTCAGTGAACAATCGAATGTAATGTTCGAACAATGGAGCTGTCTCTGTGAACAACACATTGCTCTATCATAACAGTGACGCTGTCTCAGTGAACAATCGATTGCAATGTTCGAACAATGGAGCTGTCTCTGTGAACAACACATTGCTCTATCATAACAGTGACGCTGTCTCAGTGAACAGTCGATTGCAATGCCCGAACAATGGAGCTGTCTGTGTGAACAACACATTGCACTATCATTACAGTGGCGCTGTCTAACTGAACAATCGATTGCAATGTTCGAACAATGGAGCTGTCTCTGTGAACAACACATTGCACTATCATAACAGTGGCGCTGTGCAAGTGAACAATCGATTGCAATGTCCGAACAATGGAGCTGTCTCTGTGAACAACACATTGCACTATCATAACAGTGGCCCTGTCTCAGTGAACAATCGATTGCAATGTCCGAACAATGGAGCTGTCTCTGTAAACTACACATTGCTCTATCATAACAGTGGTCCTGTCTCAGTGAACAATCGATTGCAATGTCCGAACAATGGAGCTGTCTCTGTGAACAACACATTGCTCTATCATAACAGTGGCGCTGTCTCAGTGAACAATCGATTGCAATGTCCGAACAATGGAGCTGTCTCTGTGAACAACACATTGCTCTATCATAACAGTGGCCCTGTCTCAGTGAACAATCGATTGCAATGTCCGAACAATGGAGCTGTCTCTGTGAACAACACATTGCTCTATCATAACAGTGGCGCTGTCTCAGTGAACAATCGATTGCAATGTCCGAACAATGGAGCTCTCTCTGTGAACAACACATTGCTCTATCATAACAGTGGCGCTGTCTCCGTGAACAATCGATTGCAATGTCCGAACAATGGAGCTGTCTCTGTGAACAACACATTGCACTATCATAACAGTGGCCCTGTCTAACTGAACAATCGATTGCAATGCCCGAACAATGGAGCTGTCTCTGTGAACAACACATTGCTCTATCATAACAGTGGCGCTGTCTCAGTGAACAATCGATTGCAATGTTCGAACAATGGAGCTGTCTCTGTAAACAACACATTGCTCTATCATAACAGTGACGCTGTCTCAGTGAACAGTCGATTGCAATGTCCGAACAATGGAGCTGTCCCTGTAAACAACACATTGCTCTATCATAACAGTGGCGCTGTCTCAGTGAACAATCGATTGCAATGTCCGAACAATGGAGCTGTCTCTGTGAACAACACATTGCTCTATCATAACAGTGGCGCTGTCTCCGTGAACAATCGATTGCAATGTCCGAACAATGGAGCTGTCTCTGTGAACAACACATTGCTTTATCATAACAGTGGCGCTGTCTCAGTGAACAATCGATTGCAATGTCCGAACAATGGAGCTGTCTCTGTGAACAACACGTTGCACTATCATAACAGTGACGCTGTCTCAGTGAACAATCGATTGCAATGTCCGAACAATGGAGCTGTCTCTGTGAACAACACATTGCTCTATCATAACAGTGGCGCTGTCTCAGTGAACAATCGATTGCAATGTTCGAACAATGGAGCTGTCCCTGTAAACAACACATTGCACTATCATAACAGTGGCGCTGTCTAACTGAACAATCGATTGCAATGTCCGAACAATTGAGCTCTCTCTGTGAACAACACATTGCACTATCATAACAGTGGCGCTGTCTCAGTGAACAATCGAATGCAATGTTCGAACAATGGAGCTGTCCCTGTAAACAGGACATTGCACTATCATCACAGTGGCGCTGTCTAACTGAACAATCGATTGCAATGTCCGAACAATTGAGCTCTCTCTGTGAACAACACATTGCACTATCATAACAGTGGCGCTGTCTCAGTGAACAATCGAATGCAATGTTCGAACAATGGAGCTGTCCCTGTAAACAGGACATTGCACTATCATCACAGTGGCGCTGTCTAACTGAACAATCGATTGCAATGTTCGAACAATGGAGCTGTCCCTGTAAACAACACATTGCACTATCATAACAGTGGCGCTGTCTCAGTGAACAATCGAATGCAATGTTCGAACAATGGAGCTGTCCCTGTAAACAACACATTGCTCTATCATAACAGTGGCGCTGTCTAACTGAACAATCGAATGCAATGTTCGAACAATGGAGCTGTCCCTGTAAACAACACATTGCACTATCATAACAGTGGCGCTGTCTCAGTGAACAATCGAATGCAATGTTCGTACAATGGAGCTGTCCCTGTAAACAACACATTGCACTATCATAACAGTGGCCCTGTCTAACTGAACAATCGAATGCAATGTTCGAACAATGGAGCTGTCGCTGTGAACAACACATTGCTCTATCATAACAGTGGCCCTGTCTCAGTGAACAATCGATTGCAATGTCCGAACAATGGAGCTGTCTCTGTGAACAACACATTGCACTATCATAACAGTGGCGCTGTCTCAGTGAACAATCGAATGCAATGTCCGAACAATGGAGCTGTCTCTGTGAACAACATATTGCTCTATCATAACAGTGACGCTGTCTCAGTGAACAATAGATTGCAATGTCCGAACAATGGAGCTGTCCCTGTGAACAACACATTGCACTATCATAACAGTGACGCTGTCTCAGTGAACACTCGATTGCAATGTTCGAACAATGGAGCTGTCTCTGTGAACAACACATTGCACTATCATAACAGTGGCGCTGTCTAACTGAACAATCGATTGCAATGTCCGAACAATGTAGCTGTCTCTGTGAACAACACATTGCTCTATCATAACAGTGGCGCTGTCTCAGTGAACAATCGATTGCAATGTCCGAACAATGGAGCTGTCTCTGTGAACAACACATTGCTCTATCATAACAGTGACGCTGTCTCAGTGAACAATCGATTGCAATGTTCGAACAATGGAGCTGTCTCTGTGAACAACACATTGCTCTATCATAACAGTGACGCTGTCTCAGTGAACAATCGATTGCAATGTTCGAACAATGGAGCTGTCCCTGTAAACAACACATTGCACTATCATAACAGTGGCGCTGTCTCAGTGAACAATCGAATGCAATGTTCGAACAATGGAGCTGTCCCTGTAAACAACACATTGCTCTATCATAACAGTGGCGCTGTCTAACTGAACAATCGAATGCAATGTTCGAACAATGGAGCTGTCTCTGTGAACAACACGTTGCACTATCATAACAGTGACGCTGTCTCAGTGAACAATCGATTGCAATGTCCGAACAATGGAGCTGTCTCTGTGAACAACACATTGCTCTATCATAACAGTGGCGCTGTCTCAGTGAACAATCGATTGCAATGTTCGAACAATGGAGCTGTCCCTGTAAACAACACATTGCACTATCATAACAGTGGCGCTGTCTAACTGAACAATCGATTGCAATGTCCGAACAATTGAGCTCTCTCTGTGAACAACACATTGCACTATCATAACAGTGGCGCTGTCTCAGTGAACAATCGAATGCAATGTTCGAACAATGGAGCTGTCCCTGTAAACAGGACATTGCACTATCATCACAGTGGCGCTGTCTAACTGAACAATCGATTGCAATGTCCGAACAATTGAGCTCTCTCTGTGAACAACACATTGCACTATCATAACAGTGGCGCTGTCTCAGTGAACAATCGAATGCAATGTTCGAACAATGGAGCTGTCCCTGTAAACAGGACATTGCACTATCATCACAGTGGCGCTGTCTAACTGAACAATCGATTGCAATGTTCGAACAATGGAGCTGTCCCTGTAAACAACACATTGCACTATCATAACAGTGGCGCTGTCTCAGTGAACAATCGAATGCAATGTTCGAACAATGGAGCTGTCCCTGTAAACAACACATTGCTCTATCATAACAGTGGCGCTGTCTAACTGAACAATCGAATGCAATGTTCGAACAATGGAGCTGTCCCTGTAAACAACACATTGCACTATCATAACAGTGGCGCTGTCTCAGTGAACAATCGAATGCAATGTTCGTACAATGGAGCTGTCCCTGTAAACAACACATTGCACTATCATAACAGTGGCCCTGTCTAACTGAACAATCGAATGCAATGTTCGAACAATGGAGCTGTCGCTGTGAACAACACATTGCTCTATCATAACAGTGGCCCTGTCTCAGTGAACAATCGATTGCAATGTCCGAACAATGGAGCTGTCTCTGTGAACAACACATTGCACTATCATAACAGTGGCGCTGTCTCAGTGAACAATCGAATGCAATGTCCGAACAATGGAGCTGTCTCTGTGAACAACATATTGCTCTATCATAACAGTGACGCTGTCTCAGTGAACAATAGATTGCAATGTCCGAACAATGGAGCTGTCCCTGTGAACAACACATTGCACTATCATAACAGTGACGCTGTCTCAGTGAACACTCGATTGCAATGTTCGAACAATGGAGCTGTCTCTGTGAACAACACATTGCACTATCATAACAGTGGCGCTGTCTAACTGAACAATCGATTGCAATGTCCGAACAATGTAGCTGTCTCTGTGAACAACACATTGCTCTATCATAACAGTGGCGCTGTCTCAGTGAACAATCGATTGCAATGTCCGAACAATGGAGCTGTCTCTGTGAACAACACATTGCTCTATCATAACAGTGACGCTGTCTCAGTGAACAATCGATTGCAATGTTCGAACAATGGAGCTGTCTCTGTGAACAACACATTGCTCTATCATAACAGTGACGCTGTCTCAGTGAACAATCGATTGCAATGTTCGAACAATGGAGCTGTCCCTGTAAACAACACATTGCACTATCATAACAGTGGCGCTGTCTCAGTGAACAATCGAATGCAATGTTCGAACAATGGAGCTGTCCCTGTAAACAACACATTGCACTATCATAACAGTGACGCTGTCTCAGTGAACAATCGAATGCAATGTTCGAACAATGGAGCTGTCCCTGTAAACAACACATTGCTCTATCATAACAGTGGCGCTGTCTAACTGAACAATCGAATGCAATGTTCGAACAATGGAGCTGTCCCTGTAAACAACACATTGCACTATCATAACAGTGGCGCTGTCTCAGTGAACAATCGAATGCAATGTTCGAACAATGGAGCTGTCCCTGTAAACAACACATTGCTCTATCATAACAGTGGCGCTGTCTAACTGAACAATCGATTGCAATGTCCGAACAATGGAGCTGTCTCTGTGAACAACACATTGCACTATCATAACAGTGGCGCTGTCTCAGTGAACAATCGGTTGCAATGTCCGAACAATGGAGCTGTCTCTGTGAACAACACATTGCACTATCATAACAGTGACGCTGTCTCAGTGAACAATCGATTGCAATGTCCGAACAATGGAGCTGTCTCTGTGAACAACACATTGCTCTATCATAACAGTGGCGCTGTCTCAGTGAACAATCGAATGCAATGTTCGAACAATGGAGCTGTCCCTGTAAACAACACATTGCACTATCATAACAGTGGCGCTGTCTAACTGAACAACCGATTGCAATGTTCGAACAATGGAGCTCTCTCTGTGAACAACACATTGCTCTATCATAACAGTGACGCTGTCTCAGTGAACAATCGATTGCAATGTTCGAACAATGGAGCTGTCTTTGTGAACAACACATTGCTCTATCATAACAGTGACGCTGTCTCAGTGAACAATCGAATGAAATGTTCGAACAATGGAGCTGTCCCTGTAAACAACACATTGCACTATCATAACAGTGGCGCTGTCTCAGTGAACAATCGAATGCAATGTTCGAACAATGGAGCTGTCCCTGTAAACAACACATTGCACTATCATAACAGTGGCGCTGTCTCAGTGAACAATCGAATGCAATGTTCGAACAATGGAGCTGTCCCTGTAAACACACCATTGCTCTATCATAACAGTGGCGCTGTCTAACTGAACAATCGATTGCAATGTTCGAACAATGGAGCTGACCCTGTAAACAACACATTGCACTATCATAACAGTGGCGCTGTCTCAGTGAACAATCGAATGCAATGTTCGAACAATGGAGCTGTCCCTGTAAACAACACATTGCTCTATCATAACAGTGGCGCTGTCTAACTGAACAATCGAATGCAATGTTCGAACAATGGAGCTGTCCCTGTAAACAACACATTGCACTATCATAACAGTGGCGCTGTCTCAGTGAACAATCGAATGCAATGTTCGAACAATGGAGCTGTCCCTGTAAACAACACATTGCTCTATCATAACAGTGGCGCTGTCTAACTGAACAATCGATTGCAATGTCCGAACAATGGAGCTGTCTCTGTAAACAACACATTGCACTATCATAACAGTGGCGCTGTCTCAGTGAACAATCGAATGTAATGTTCGAACAATGGAGCTGTCTCTGTGAACAACACATTGCTCTATCATAACAGTGACGCTGTCTCAGTGAACAATCGATTGCAATGCCCGAACAATGGAGCTGTCTGTGTGAACAACACATTGCACTATCATTACAGTGGCGCTGTCTAACTGAACAATCGATTGCAATGTTCGAACAATGGAGCTGTCTCTGTGAACAACACATTGCACTATCATAACAGTGGCGCTGTGCAAGTGAACAATCGATTGCAATGTCCGAACAATGGAGCTGTCTCTGTGAACAACACATTGCACTATCATAACAGTGGCCCTGTCTCAGTGAACAATCGATTGCAATGTCCGAACAATGGAGCTGTCTCTGTAAACTACACATTGCTCTATCATAACAGTGGTCCTGTCTCAGTGAACAATCGAATGCAATGTTCGAACAATGGAGCTGTCTCTGTGAACAACACATTGTTCTATCATAACAGTGACGCTGTCTCAGTGAACAATCGATTGCAATGTTCGAACAATGGAGCAGTCTCTGTGAACAACACTTTGCTCTATCATAACAGTGGCCCTGTCTCAGTGAACAATCGATTGCAATGTTCGAACAATGGAGCTGTCTCTGTGAACAACACATTGCTCTATCATAACAGTGACGCTGTCTCAGTGAACAGTCGATTGCAATGCCCGAACAATGGAGCTGTCTGTGTGAACAACACATTGCACTATCATTACAGTGGCGCTGTCTAACTGAACAATCGATTGCAATGTTCGAACAATGGAGCTGTCTCTGTGAACAACACATTGCACTATCATAACAGTGGCGCTGTGCAAGTGAACAATCGATTGCAATGTCCGAACAATGGAGCTGTCTCTGTGAACAACACATTGCACTATCATAACAGTTGCCCTGTCTCAGTGAACAATCGATTGCAATGTCCGAACAATGGAGCTCTCTCTGTAAACTACACATTGCTCTATCATAACAGTGGTCCTGTCTCAGTGAACAATCGATTGCAATGTCCGAACAATGGAGCTGTCTCTGTGAACAACACATTGCTCTATCATAACAGTGGCGCTGTCTCAGTGAACAATCGATTGCAATGTCCGAACAATGGAGCTGTCTCTGTGAACAACACATTGCTCTATCATAACAGTGGCCCTGTCTCAGTGAACAATCGATTGCAATGTCCGAACAATGGAGCTGTCTCTGTGAACAACACATTGCTCTATCATAACAGTGGCGCTGTCTCAGTGAACAATCGATTGCAATGTCCGAACAATGGAGCTCTCTCTGTGAACAACACATTGCTCTATCATAACAGTGGCGCTGTCTCCGTGAACAATCGATTGCAATGTCCGAACAATGGAGCTGTCTCTGTGAACAACACATTGCACTATCATAACAGTGGCCCTGTCTAACTGAACAATCGATTGCAATGCCCGAACAATGGAGCTGTCTCTGTGAACAACACATTGCTCTATCATAACAGTGGCGCTGTCTCAGTGAACAATCGATTGCAATGTTCGAACAATGGAGCTGTCTCTGTAAACAACACATTGCTCTATCATAACAGTGACGCTGTCTCTGTGAACAGTCGATTGCATTGTCCGAACAATGGAGCTGTCCCTGTAAACAACACATTGCTCTATCATAACAGTGGCGCTGTCTCAGTGAACAATCGATTGCAATGTCCGAACAATGGAGCTGTCTCTGTGAACAACACATTGCTCTATCATAACAGTGGCGCTGTCTCCGTGAACAATCGATTGCAATGTCCGAACAATGGAGCTGTCTCTGTGAACAACACATTGCTTTATCATAACAGTGGCGCTGTCTCAGTGAACAATCGATTGCAATGTCCGAACAATGGAGCTGTCTCTGTGAACAACACGTTGCACTATCATAACAGTGACGCTGTCTCAGTGAACAATCGATTGCAATGTCCGAACAATGGAGCTGTCTCTGTGAACAACACATTGCTCTATCATAACAGTGGCGCTGTCTCAGTGAACAATCGATTGCAATGTTCGAACAATGGAGCTGTCCCTGTAAACAACACATTGCACTATCATAACAGTGGCGCTGTCTAACTGAACAATCGATTGCAATGTCCGAACAATTGAGCTCTCTCTGTGAACAACACATTGCACTATCATAACAGTGGCGCTGTCTCAGTGAACAATCGAATGCAATGTTCGAACAATGGAGCTGTCCCTGTAAACAGGACATTGCACTATCATCACAGTGGCGCTGTCTAACTGAACAATCGATTGCAATGTTCGAACAATGGAGCTGTCCCTGTAAACAACACATTGCACTATCATAACAGTGGCGCTGTCTCAGTGAACAATCGAATGCAATGTTCGAACAATGGAGCTGTCCCTGTAAACAACACATTGCTCTATCATAACAGTGGCGCTGTCTAACTGAACAATCGAATGCAATGTTCGAACAATGGAGCTGTCCCTGTAAACAACACATTGCACTATCATAACAGTGGCGCTGTCTCAGTGAACAATCGAATGCAATGTTCGTACAATGGAGCTGTCCCTGTAAACAACACATTGCACTATCATAACAGTGGCGCTGTCTAACTGAACAATCGATTGCAATGTCCGAACAATTGAGCTCTCCCTGTGAACAACACATTGCACTATCATAACAGTGGCGCTGTCTCAGTGAACAATCGAATGCAATGTTCGAACAATGGAGCTGTCCCTGTAAACAGGACATTGCACTATCATCACAGTGGCGCTGTCTAACTGAACAATCGATTGCAATGTTCGAACAATGGAGCTGTCCCTGTAAACAACACATTGCACTATCATAACAGTGGCGCTGTCTAACTGAACAATCGAATGCAATGTTCGAACAATGGAGCTGTCCCTGTAAACAACACATTGCACTATCATAACAGTGGCGCTGTCTCAGTGAACAATCGAATGCAATGTTCGTACAATGGAGCTGTCCCTGTAAACAACACATTGCACTATCATAACAGTGGCCCTGTCTAACTGAACAATCGAATGCAATGTTCGAACAATGGAGCTGTCGCTGTGAACAACACATTGCTCTATCATAACAGTGGCCCTGTCTCAGTGAACAATCGATTGCAATGCCCGAACAATGGAGCTGTCTCTGTGAACAACACATTGCACTATCATAACAGTGGCGCTGTCTCAGTGAACAATCGAATGCAATGTCCGAACAATGGAGCTGTCTCTGTGAACAACACATTGCTCTATCATAACAGTGACGCTGTCTCAGTGAACAATAGATTGCAATGTCCGAACAATGGAGCTGTCCCTGTGAACAACACATTGCACTATCATAACAGTGACGCTGTCTCAGTGAACACTCGATTGCAATGTTCGAACAATGGAGCTGTCTCTGTGAACAACACATTGCACTATCATAACAGTGGCGCTGTCTAACTGAACAATCGATTGCAATGTCCGAACAATGTAGCTGTCTCTGTGAACAACACATTGCTCTATCATAACAGTGGCGCTGTCTCAGTGAACAATCGATTGCAATGTCCGAACAATGGAGCTGTCTCTGTGAACAACACATTGCTCTATCATAACAGTGACGCTGTCTCAGTGAACAATCGATTGCAATGTTCGAACAATGGAGCTGTCTCTGTGAACAATACATTGCTCTATCATAACAGTGACGCTGTCTCAGTGAACAATCGATTGCAATGTTCGAACAATGGAGCTGTCCCTGTAAACAACACATTGCACTATCATAACAGTGGCGCTGTCTCAGTGAACAATCGAATGCAATGTTCGAACAATGGAGCTGTCCCTGTAAACAACACATTGCTCTATCATAACAGTGGCGCTGTCTAACTGAACAATCGAATGCAATGTTCGAACAATGGAGCTGTCCCTGTAAACAACACATTGCACTATCATAACAGTGGCGCTGTCTCAGTGAACAATCGAATGCAATGTTCGAACAATGGAGCTGTCCCTGTAAACAACACATTGCTCTATCATAACAGTGGCGCTGTCTAACTGAACAATCGATTGCAATGTCCGAACAATGGAGCTGTCTCTGTGAACAACACATTGCACTATCATAACAGTGGCGCTGTCTCAGTGAACAATCGGTTGCAATGTCCGAACAATGGAGCTGTCTCTGTGAACAACACATTGCACTATCATAACAGTGACGCTGTCTCAGTGAACAATCGATTGCAATGTCCGAACAATGGAGCTGTCTCTGTGAACAACACATTGCTCTATCATAACAGTGGCGCTGTCTCAGTGAACAATCGAATGCAATGTTCGAACAATGGAGCTGTCCCTGTAAACAACACATTGCACTATCATAACAGTGGCGCTGTCTAACTGAACAACCGATTGCAATGTTCGAACAATGGAGCTGTCTCTGTGAACAACACATTGCTCTATCATAACAGTGACGCTGTCTCAGTGAACAATCGATTGCAATGTTCGAACAATGGAGCTGTCTTTGTGAACAACACATTGCTCTATCATAACAGTGACGCTGTCTCAGTGAACAATCGAATGAAATGTTCGAACAATGGAGCTGTCCCTGTAAACAACACATTGCACTATCATAACAGTGGCGCTGTCTCAGTGAACAATCGAATGCAATGTTCGAACAATGGAGCTGTCCCTGTAAACAACACATTGCACTATCATAACAGTGGCGCTGTCTCAGTGAACAATCGAATGCAATGTTCGAACAATGGAGCTGTCCCTGTAAACACACCATTGCTCTATCATAACAGTGGCGCTGTCTAACTGAACAATCGATTGCAATGTTCGATCAATGGAGCTGACCCTGTAAACAACACATTGCACTATCATAACAGTGGCGCTGTCTCAGTGAACAATCGAATGCAATGTTCGAACAATGGAGCTGTCCCTGTAAACAACACATTGCTCTATCATAACAGTGGCGCTGTCTAACTGAACAATCGAATGCAATGTTCGAACAATGGAGCTGTCCCTGTATACAACACATTGCACTATCATAACAGTGGCGCTGTCTCAGTGAACAATCGAATGCAATGTTCGAACAATGGAGCTGTCCCTGTAAACAACACATTGCTCTATCATAACAGTGGCGCTGTCTAACTGAACAATCGATTGCAATGTCCGAACAATGGAGCTGTCTCTGTAAACAACACATTGCACTATCATAACAGTGGCGCTGTCTCAGTGAACAATCGAATGTAATGTTCGAACAATGGAGCTGTCTCCGTGAACAACACATTGCTCTATCCTAACAGTGACGCTGTCTCAGTGAACAATCGATTGCAATGTTCGAACAATGGAGCAGTCTCTGTGAACAACACATTGCTCTATCATAACAGTGGCCCTGTCTCAGTGAACAATCGATTGCAATGTTCGAACAATGGAGCTGTCTCTGTGAACAACACATTGCTCTATCATAACAGTGACGCTGTCTCAGTGAACAGTCGATTGCAATGCCCGAACAATGGAGCTGTCTGTGTGAACAACACATTGCACTATCATTACAGTGGCGCTGTCTAACTGAACAATCGATTGCAATGTTCGAACAATGGAGCTGTCTCTGTGAACAACACATTGCACTATCATAACAGTGGCGCTGTGCAAGTGAACAATCGATTGCAATGTCCGAACAATGGAGCTGTCTCTGTGAACAACACATTGCACTATCATAACAGTGGCCCTGTCTCAGTGAACAATCGATTGCAATGTCCGAACAATGGAGCTGTCTCTGTAAACTACACATTGCTCTATCATAACAGTGGTCCTGTCTCAGTGAACAATCGATTGCAATGTCCGAACAATGGAGCTGTCTCTGTGAACAACACATTGCTCTATCATAACAGTGGCGCTGTCTCAGTGAACAATCGATTGCAATGTCCGAACAATGGAGCTGTCTCTGTGAACAACACATTGCTCTATCATAACAGTGGCCCTGTCTCAGTGAACAATCGATTGCAATGTCCGAACAATGGAGCTGTCTCTGTGAACAACACATTGCTCTATCATAACAGTGGCGCTGTCTCAGTGAACAATCGATTGCAATGTCCGAACAATGGAGCTCTCTCTGTGAACAACACATTGCTCTATCATAACAGTGGCGCTGTCTCCGTGAACAATCGATTGCAATGTCCGAACAATGGAGCTGTCTCTGTGAACAACACATTGCACTATCATAACAGTGGCCCTGTCTAACTGAACAATCGATTGCAATGTCCGAACAATGGAGCTGTCTCTGTGAACAACACATTGCTCTATCATAACAGTGGCGCTGTCTCAGTGAACAATCGATTGCAATGTTCGAACAATGGAGCTGTCTCTGTAAACAACACATTGCTCTATCATAACAGTGACGCTGTCTCAGTGAACAGTCGATTGCAATGTCCGAACAATGGAGCTGTCCCTGTAAACAACACATTGCTCTATCATAACAGTGGCGCTGTCTCAGTGAACAATCGATTGCAATGTCCGAACAATGGAGCTGTCTCTGTGAACAACACATTGCTCTATCATAACAGTGGCGCTGTCTCCGTGAACAATCGATTGCAATGTCCGAACAATGGAGCTGTCTCTGTGAACAACACATTGCTTTATCATAACAGTGGCGCTGTCTCAGTGAACAATCGATTGCAATGTCCGAACAATGGAGCTGTCTCTGTGAACAACACGTTGCACTATCATAACAGTGACGCTGTCTCAGTGAACAATCGATTGCAATGTCCGAACAATGGAGCTGTCTCTGTGAACAACACATTGCTCTATCATAACAGTGGCGCTGTCTCAGTGAACAATCGATTGCAATGTTCGAACAATGGAGCTGTCCCTGTAAACAACACATTGCACTATCATAACAGTGGCGCTGTCTAACTGAACAATCGATTGCAATGTCCGAACAATTGAGCTCTCTCTGTGAACAACACATTGCACTATCATAACAGTGGCGCTGTCTCAGTGAACAATCGAATGCAATGTTCGAACAATGGAGCTGTCCCTGTAAACAGGACATTGCACTATCATCACAGTGGCGCTGTCTAACTGAACAATCGATTGCAATGTTCGAACAATGGAGCTGTCCCTGTAAACAACACATTGCACTATCATAACAGTGGCGCTGTCTCAGTGAACAATCGAATGCAATGTTCGAACAATGGAGCTGTCCCTGTAAACAACACATTGCTCTATCATAACAGTGGCGCTGTCTAACTGAACAATCGAATGCAATGTTCGAACAATGGAGCTGTCGCTGTGAACAACACATTGCTCTATCATAACAGTGGCCCTGTCTCAGTGAACAATCGATTGCAATGTCCGAACAATGGAGCTGTCTCTGTGAACAACACATTGCACTATCATAACAGTGGCGCTGTCTCAGTGAACAATCGAATGCAATGTCCGAACAATGGAGCTGTCTCTGTGAACAACACATTGCTCTATCATAACAGTGACGCTGTCTCAGTGAACAATAGATTGCAATGTCCGAACAATGGAGCTATCCCTGTGAACAACACATTGCACTATCATAACAGTGACGCTGTCTCAGTGAACACTCGATTGCAATGTTCGAACAATGGAGCTGTCTCTGTGAACAACACATTGCACTATCATAACAGTGGCGCTGTCTAACTGAACAATCGATTGCAATGTCCGAACAATGTAGCTGTCTCTGTGAACAACACATTGCTCTATCATAACAGTGGCGCTGTCTCAGTGAACAATCGATTGCAATGTCCGAACAATGGAGCTGTCTCTGTGAACAACACATTGCTCTATCATAACAGTGACGCTGTCTCAGTGAACAATCGATTGCAATGTTCGAACAATGGAGCTGTCTCTGTGAACAACACATTGCTCTATCATAACAGTGACGCTGTCTCAGTGAACAATCGATTGCAATGTTCGAACAATGGAGCTGTCCCTGTAAACAACACATTGCACTATCATAACAGTGGCGCTGTCTCAGTGAACAATCGAATGCAATGTTCGAACAATGGAGCTGTCCCTGTAAACAACACATTGCTCTATCATAACAGTGGCGCTGTCTAACTGAACAATCGAATGCAATGTTCGAACAATGGAGCTGTCCCTGTAAACAACACATTGCACTATCATAACAGTGGCGCTGTCTCAGTGAACAATCGAATGCAATGTTCGAACAATGGAGCTGTCCCTGTAAACAACACATTGCTCTATCATAACAGTGGCGCTGTCTAACTGAACAATCGATTGCAATGTCCGAACAATGGAGCTGTCTCTGTGAACAACACATTGCACTATCATAACAGTGGCGCTGTCTCAGTGAACAATCGGTTGCAATGTCCGAACAATGGAGCTGTCTCTGTGAACAACACATTGCACTATCATAACAGTGACGCTGTCTCAGTGAACAATCGATTGCAATGTCCGAACAATGGAGCTGTCTCTGTGAACAACCCATTGCTCTATCATAACAGTGGCGCTGTCTCAGTGAACAATCGATTGCAATGTCCGAACAATGGAGCTGTCTCTGTGAACAACACATTGCACTATCATAACAGTGACGCTGTCTCAGTGAACAATCGATTGCAATGTTCGAACAATGGAGCTGTCCCTGTAAACAACACATTGCACTATCATAACAGTGGCGCTGTCTCAGTGAACAATCGAATGCAATGTTCGAACAATGGAGCTGTCCCTGTAAACAACACATTGCTCTATCATAACAGTGGCGCTGTCTAACTGAACAATCGAATGCAATGTTCGAACAATGGAGCTGTCCCTGTAAACAACACATTGCTCTATCATAACAGTGGCGCTGTCTAACTGAACAATCGATTGCAATGTCCGAACAATGGAGCTGTCTCTGTGAACAACACATTGCACTATCATAACAGTGGCGCTGTCTCAGTGAACAATCGGTTGCAATGTCCGAACAATGGAGCTGTCTCTGTGAACAACACATTGCACTATCATAACAGTGACGCTGTCTCAGTGAACAATCGATTGCAATGTCCGAACAATGGAGCTGTCTCTGTGAACAACACATTGCTCTATCATAACAGTGGCGCTGTCTCAGTGAACAATCGATTGCAATGTCCGAACAATGGAGCTGTCTCTGTGAACAACACATTGCACTATCATAACAGTGACGCTGTCTCAGTGAACAATCGATTGCAATGTCCGAACAATGGAGCTGTCTCTGTGAACAACACATTGCTCTATCATAACAGTGGCGCTGTCTCAGTGAACAATCGATTGCAATGTTCGAACAATGGAGCTGTCTCTGTAAACAACACATTGCACTATCATAACAGTGGCGCTGTCTAACTGAACAATCGATTGCAATGTTCGAACAATGGAGCTGTCTCTGTGAACAACACATTGCTCTATCATAACAGTGACGCTGTCTCAGTGAACAATCGATTGCAATGTTCGAACAATGGAGCTGTCCCTGTAAACAACACATTGCTCTATCATAACAGTGGCGCTGTCTAACTGAACAATCGATTGCAATGTCCGAACAATGGAGCTGTCTCTGTGAACAACACATTGCACTATCATAACAGTGGCGCTGTCTCAGTGAACAATCGGTTGCAATGTCCGAACAATGGAGCTGTCTCTGTGAACAACACATTGCACTATCATAACAGTGACGCTGTCTCAGTGAACAATCGATTGCAATGTCCGAACAATGGAGCTATCTCTGTGAACAACACATTGCTCTATCATAACAGTGGCGCTGTCTCAGTGAACAATCGATTGCAATGTCCGAACAATGGAGCTGTCTCTGTGAACAACACATTGCACTATCATAACAGTGACGCTGTCTCAGTGAACAATCGATTGCAATGTGCGAACAATGGAGCTGTCTCTGTGAACAACACATTGCTCTATCATAACAGTGGCGCTGTCTCAGTGAACAATCGATTGCAATGTTCGAACAATGGAGCTGTCTCTGTGAACAACACATTGCACTATCATAACAGTGGCGCTGTCTCAGTGAACAATCGAATGCAATGTTCGAACAATGGAGCTGTCCCTGTAAACAACACATTGCACTATCATAACAGTGGCGCTGTCTAACTGAACAATCGATTGCAATGTTCGAACAATGGAGCTGTCTCTGTGAACAACACATTGCTCTATCATAACAGTGACGCTGTCTCAGTGAACAATCGATTGCAATGTTCGAACAATGGAGCTGTCTCTGTGAACAACACATTGCTCTATCATAACAGTGGCGCTGTCTAACTGAACAATCGATTGCAATGTCCGAACAGTGGAGCTGTCTCTGTGAACAACACATTGCACTATCATAACAGTGGCGCTGTCTCAGTGAACAATCGGTTGCAATGTTCGAACAATGGAGCTGTCCCTGTAAACAACACATTGCACTATCATAACAGTGGCGCTGTCTCAGTGAACAATCGAATGCAATGTTCGAACATTGCAACATAGTTGTCCATGTGCAACTATCATAACAGTGGCGCTGTCTCAGTGAACAATCGAATGCAATGTTCGAACAATGGAGCTGTCTCTGTAAACAACACATTGCACTACCATAACAGTGGCGCTGTCTAACTGAACAATCGATTGCAATGTCCGAACAATGGAGCTGTCTCTGTGAACAACACATTGCACTATCATAACAGTTGCGCTGTCTCAGTGAACAATCGGTTGCAATGTCCGAACAATGGAGCTGTCTCTGTGAACAACACATTGCACTATCATAACAGTGACGCAGTCTCAGTGAACAATCGATTGCAATGTCCGAACAATGGAGCTGTCTCTGTGAACAACACATTGCTCTATCATAACAGTGGCGCTGTCTCAGTGAACAATCGATTGCAATGTCCGAACAATGGAGCTGTCTCTGTGAACAACACGTTGCACTATCATAACAGTGACGCTGTCTCAGTGAACAATCGATTGCAATGTCCGAACAATGGAGCTGTCTCTGTGAACAACACATTGCTCTATCATAACAGTGGCGCTGTCTCAGTGAACAATCGATTGCAATGTTCGAACAATGGAGCTGTCTCTGTGAACAACACATTGCACTATCATAACAGTGGCGCTGTCTCAGTGAACAATCGAATGCAATGTTCGAACAATGGAGCTGTCCCTGTAAACAACACATTGCACTATCATAACAGTGGCGCTGTCTAACTGAACAATCGATTGCAATGTCCGAACAATTGAGCTCTCTCTGTGAACAACACATTGCACTATCATAACAGTGGCGCTGTCTCAGTGAACAATCGAATGCAATGTTCGAACAATGGAGCTGTCCCTGTAAACAACACATTGCACTATCATAACAGTGGCGCTGTCTAACTGAACAATCGATTGCAATGTTCGAACAATGGAGCTGTCTCTGTGAACAACACATTGCTCTATCATAACAGTGACGCTGTCTCAGTGAACAATCGATTGCAATGTTCGAACAATGGAGCTGTCTCTGTGAACAACACATTGCTCTATCATAACAGTGGCGCTGTCTAACTGAACAATCGGTTGCAATGTTCGAACAATGGAGCTGTCCCTGTAAACAACACATTGCACTATCATAACAGTGGCGCTGTCTCAGTGAACAATCGAATGCAATGTTCGAACATTGCAACATAGTTGTCCATGTGCAACTATCATAACAGTGGCGCTGTCTCAGTGAACAATCGAATGCAATGTTCGAACAATGGAGCTGTCTCTGTAAACAACACATTGCACTATCATAACAGTGGCGCTGTCTAACTGAACAATCGATTGCAATGTCCGAACAATGGAGCTGTCTCTGTGAACAACACATTGCACTATCATAACAGTTGCGCTGTCTCAGTGAACAATCGGTTGCAATGTCCGAACAATGGAGCTGTCTCTGTGAACAACACATTGCACTATCATAACAGTGACGCAGTCTCAGTGAACAATCGATTGCAATGTCCGAACAATGGAGCTGTCTCTGTGAACAACACGTTGCACTATCATAACAGTGACGCTGTCTCAGTGAACAATCGATTGCAATGTCCGAACAATGGAGCTGTCTCTGTGAACAACACATTGCTCTATCATAACAGTGGCGCTGTCTCAGTGAACAATCGATTGCAATGTTCGAACAATGGAGCTGTCTCTGTGAACAACACATTGCACTATCATAACAGTGGCGCTGTCTCAGTGAACAATCGAATGCAATGTTCGAACAATGGAGCTGTCCCTGTAAACAACACATTGCACTATCATAACAGTGGCGCTGTCTAACTGAACAATCGATTGCAATGTCCGAACAATTGAGCTCTCTCTGTGAACAACACATTGCACTATCATAACAGTGGCGCTGTCTCAGTGAACAATCGAATGCAATGTTCGAACAATGGAGCTGTCCCTGTAAACAGGACATTGCACTATCATAACAGTGGCGCTGTCTAACTGAACAATCGATTGCAATGTTCGAACAATGGAGCTGTCCCTGTAAACAACACATTGCACTATCATAACAGTGGCGCTGTCTCAGTGAACAATCGAATGCAATGTTCGAACAATGGAGCTGTCCCTGTAAACAACACATTGCTCTATCATAACAGTGGCGCTGTCTAACTGAACAATCGAATGCAATGTTCGAACAATGGAGCTGTCCCTGTAAACAACACATTGCACTATCATAACAGTGGCGCTGTCTCAGTGAACAATCGAATGCAATGTTCGAACAATGGAGCTGTCTCTGTAAACAACACATTGCACTATCATAACAGTGGCGCTGTCTAACTGAACAATCGATTGCAATGTCCGAACAATGGAGCTGTCTCTGTGAACAACACATTGCACTATCATAACAGTTGCGCTGTCTCAGTGAACAATCGGTTGCAATGTCCGAACAATGGAGCTGTCTCTGTGAACAACACATTGCTCTATCATAACAGTGGCGCTGTCTCAGTGAACAATCGATTGCAATGTCCGAACAATGGAGCTGTCTCTGTGAACAACACGTTGCACTATCATAACAGTGACGCTGTCTCAGTGAACAATCGATTGCAATGTCCGAACAATGGAGCTGTCTCTGTGAACAACACATTGCTCTATCATAACAGTGGCGCTGTCTCAGTGAACAATCGATTGCAATGTTCGAACAATGGAGCTGTCTCTGTGAACAACACATTGCACTATCATAACAGTGGCGCTGTCTCAGTGAACAATCGAATGCAATGTTCGAACAATGGAGCTGTCCCTGTAAACAACACATTGCACTATCATAACAGTGGCGCTGTCTAACTGAACAATCGATTGCAATGTCCGAACAATTGAGCTCTCTCTGTGAACAACACATTGCTCTATCATAACAGTGACGCTGTCTCAGTGAACAATCGATTGCAATGTTCGAACAATGGAGCTGTCCCTGTAAACAACACATTGCTCTATCATAACAGTGGCGCTGTCTAACTGAACAATCGATTGCAATGTCCGAACAATGGAGCTGTCTCTGTGAACAACACATTGCACTATCATAACAGTGGCGCTGTCTCAGTGAACAATCGGTTGCAATGTCCGAACAATGGAGCTGTCTCTGTGAACAACACATTGCACTATCATAACAGTGACGCTGTCTCAGTGAACAATCGATTGCAATGTCCGAACAATGGAGCTATCTCTGTGAACAACACATTGCTCTATCATAACAGTGGCGCTGTCTCAGTGAACAATCGATTGCAATGTCCGAACAATGGAGCTGTCTCTGTGAACAACACATTGCACTATCATAACAGTGACGCTGTCTCAGTGAACAATCGATTGCAATGTCCGAACAATGGAGCTGTCTCTGTGAACAACACATTGCTCTATCATAACAGTGGCGCTGTCTCAGTGAACAATCGATTGCAATGTTCGAACAATGGAGCTGTCTCTGTGAACAACACATTGCACTATCATAACAGTGGCGCTGTCTCAGTGAACAATCGAATGCAATGTTCGAACAATGGAGCTGTCCCTGTAAACAACACATTGCACTATCATAACAGTGGCGCTGTCTAACTGAACAATCGATTGCAATGTTCGAACAATGGAGCTGTCTCTGTGAACAACACATTGCTCTATCATAACAGTGACGCTGTCTCAGTGAACAATCGATTGCAATGTTCGAACAATGGAGCTGTCTCTGTGAACAACACATTGCTCTATCATAACAGTGGCGCTGTCTAACTGAACAATCGATTGCAATGTCCGAACAGTGGAGCTGTCTCTGTGAACAACACATTGCACTATCATAACAGTGGCGCTGTCTCAGTGAACAATCGGTTGCAATGTTCGAACAATGGAGCTGTCCCTGTAAACAACACATTGCACTATCATAACAGTGGCGCTGTCTCAGTGAACAATCGAATGCAATGTTCGAACATTGCAACATAGTTGTCCATGTGCAACTATCATAACAGTGGCGCTGTCTCAGTGAACAATCGAATGCAATGTTCGAACAATGGAGCTGTCTCTGTAAACAACACATTGCACTACCATAACAGTGGCGCTGTCTAACTGAACAATCGATTGCAATGTCCGAACAATGGAGCTGTCTCTGTGAACAACACATTGCACTATCATAACAGTTGCGCTGTCTCAGTGAACAATCGGTTGCAATGTCCGAACAATGGAGCTGTCTCTGTGAACAACACATTGCACTATCATAACAGTGACGCAGTCTCAGTGAACAATCGATTGCAATATCCGAACAATGGAGCTGTCTCTGTGAACAACACATTGCTCTATCATAACAGTGGCGCTGTCTCAGTGAACAATCGATTGCAATGTCCGAACAATGGAGCTGTCTCTGTGAACAACACGTTGCACTATCATAACAGTGACGCTGTCTCAGTGAACAATCGATTGCAATGTCCGAACAATGGAGCTGTCTCTGTGAACAACACATTGCTCTATCATAACAGTGGCGCTGTCTCAGTGAACAATCGATTGCAATGTTCGAACAATGGAGCTGTCTCTGTGAACAACACATTGCACTATCATAACAGTGGCGCTGTCTCAGTGAACAATCGAATGCAATGTTCGAACAATGGAGCTGTCCCTGTAAACAACACATTGCACTATCATAACAGTGGCGCTGTCTAACTGAACAATCGATTGCAATGTCCGAACAATTGAGCTCTCTCTGTGAACAACACATTGCACTATCATAACAGTGGCGCTGTCTCAGTGAACAATCGAATGCAATGTACGAACAATGGAGCTGTCCCTGTAAACAACACATTGCACTATCATAACAGTGGCGCTGTCTAACTGAACAATCGATTGCAATGTTCGAACAATGGAGCTGTCTCTGTGAACAACACATTGCTCTATCATAACAGTGAAGCTGTCTCAGTGAACAATCGATTGCAATGTTCGAACAATGGAGCTGTCTCTGTGAACAACACATTGCTCTATCATAACAGTGGCGCTGTCTAACTGAACAATCGATTGCAATGTCCGAACAATGGAGCTGTCTCTGTGAACAACACATTGCACTATCATAACAGTGGCGCTGTCTCAGTGAACAATCGGTTGCAATGTTCGAACAATGGAGCTGTCCCTGTAAACAACACATTGCACTATCATAACAGTGGCGCTGTCTCAGTGAACAATCGAATGCAATGTTCGAACATTGCAACATAGTTGTCCATGTGCAACTATCATAACAGTGGCGCTGTCTCAGTGAACAATCGAATGCAATGTTCGAACAATGGAGCTGTCTCTGTAAACAACACATTGCACTATCATAACAGTGGCGCTGTCTAACTGAACAATCGATTGCAATGTCCGAACAATGGAGCTGTCTCTGTGAACAACACATTGCACTATCATAACAGTTGCGCTGTCTCAGTGAACAATCGGTTGCAATGTCCGAACAATGGAGCTGTCTCTGTGAACAACACATTGCACTATCATAACAGTGACGCAGTCTCAGTGAACAATCGATTGCAATGTCCGAACAATGGAGCTGTCTCTGTGAACAACACGTTGCACTATCATAACAGTGACGCTGTCTCAGTGAACAATCGATTGCAATGTCCGAACAATGGAGCTGTCTCTGTGAACAACACATTGCTCTATCATAACAGTGGCGCTGTCTCAGTGAACAATCGATTGCAATGTTCGAACAATGGAGCTGTCTCTGTGAACAACACATTGCACTATCATAACAGTGGCGCTGTCTCAGTGAACAATCGAATGCAATGTTCGAACAATGGAGCTGTCCCTGTAAACAACACATTGCACTATCATAACAGTGGCGCTGTCTAACTGAACAATCGATTGCAATGTCCGAACAATTGAGCTCTCTCTGTGAACAACACATTGCACTATCATAACAGTGGCGCTGTCTCAGTGAACAATCGAATGCAATGTTCGAACAATGGAGCTGTCCCTGTAAACAGGACATTGCACTATCATAACAGTGGCGCTGTCTAACTGAACAATCGATTGCAATGTTCGAACAATGGAGCTGTCCCTGTAAACAACACATTGCACTATCATAACAGTGGCGCTGTCTCAGTGAACAATCGAATGCAATGTTCGAACAATGGAGCTGTCCCTGTAAACAACACATTGCTCTATCATAACAGTGGCGCTGTCTAACTGAACAATCGAATGCAATGTTCGAACAATGGAGCTGTCCCTGTAAACAACACATTGCACTATCATAACAGTGGCGCTGTCTCAGTGAACAATCGAATGCAATGTTCGAACAATGGAGCTGTCTCTGTAAACAACACATTGCACTATCATAACAGTGGCGCTGTCTAACTGAACAATCGATTGCAATGTCCGAACAATGGAGCTGTCTCTGTGAACAACACATTGCACTATCATAACAGTTGCGCTGTCTCAGTGAACAATCGGTTGCAATGTCCGAACAATGGAGCTGTCTCTGTGAACAACACATTGCTCTATCATAACAGTGGCGCTGTCTCAGTGAACAATCGATTGCAATGTCCGAACAATGGAGCTGTCTCTGTGAACAACACGTTGCACTATCATAACAGTGACGCTGTCTCAGTGAACAATCGATTGCAATGTCCGAACAATGGAGCTGTCTCTGTGAACAACACATTGCTCTATCATAACAGTGGCGCTGTCTCAGTGAACAATCGATTGCAATGTTCGAACAATGGAGCTGTCTCTGTGAACAACACATTGCACTATCATAACAGTGGCGCTGTCTCAGTGAACAATCGAATGCAATGTTCGAACAATGGAGCTGTCCCTGTAAACAACACATTGCACTATCATAACAGTGGCGCTGTCTAACTGAACAATCGATTGCAATGTCCGAACAATTGAGCTCTCTCTGTGAACAACACATTGCACTATCATAACAGTGGCGCTGTCTCAGTGAACAATCGAATGCAATGTTCGAACAATGGAGCTGTCCCTGTAAACAGGACATTGCACTATCATAACAGTGGCGCTGTCTAACTGAACAATCGATTGCAATGTTCGAACAATGGAGCTGTCCCTGTAAACAACACATTGCACTATCATAACAGTGGCGCTGTCTCAGTGAACAATCGAATGCAATGTTCGAACAATGGAGCTGTCCCTGTAAACAACACATTGCTCTATCATAACAGTGGCGCTGTCTAACTGAACAATCGAATGCAATGTTCGAACAATGGAGCTGTCCCTGTAAACAACACATTGCACTATCATAACAGTGGCGCTGTCTCAGTGAACAATCGAATGCAATGTTCGAACAATGGAGCTGTCCCTGTAAACAACACATTGCACTATCATAACAGTGGCCCTGTCTAACTGAACAATCGAATGCAATGTTCGAACAATGGAGCTGTCGCTGTGAACAACACATTGCTCTATCATAACAGTGGCGCTGTCTAACTGAACAATCGATTGCAATGTCCGAACAATGGAGCTGTCTCTGTGAACAACACATTGCACTATCATAACAGTGGCGCTGTCTCAGTGAACAATCGGTTGCAATGTCCGAACAATGGAGCTGTCTCTGTGAACAACACATTGCACTATCATAACAGTGACGCTGTCTCAGTGAACAATCGATTGCAATGTCCGAACAATGGAGCTGTCTCTGTGAACAACACATTGCTCTATCATAACAGTGGCGCTGTCTCAGTGAACAATCGATTGCAATGTCCGAACAATGGAGCTGTCTCTGTGAACAACACATTGCACTATCATAACAGTGACGCTGTCTCAGTGAACAATCGATTGCAATGTCCCAACAATGGAGCTGTCTCTGTGAACAACACATTGCTCTATCATAACAGTGGCGCTGTCTCAGTGAACAATCGATTGCAATGTTCGAACAATGGAGCTGTCTCTGTAAACAACACATTGCTCTATCATAACAGTGGCGCTGTCTCAGTGAACAATCGATTGCAATGTTCGAACAATGGAGCTGTCTCTGTGAACAACACATTGCACTATCATAACAGTGGCGCTGTCTCAGTGAACAATCGAATGCAATGTTCGAACAATGGAGCTGTCCCTGTAAACAGGAGATTGCACTATCATAACTGTGGCGCTGTCTAACTGAACAATCGGTTGCAATGTTCGAACAATGGAGCTGTCCCTGTAAACAACACATTGCACTATCATAACAGTGGCGCTGTCTAACTGAACAATCGATTGCAATGTTCGAACAATGGAGCTGTCTCTGTGAACAACACATTGCTCTATCATAACAGTGACGCTGTCTCAGTGAACAATCGATTGCAATGTTCGAACAATGGAGCTGTCTCTGTGAACAACACATTGCTCTATCATAACAGTGACGCTGTCTCAGTGAACAATCGATTGCAATGTTCGAACAATGGAGCTGTCCCTGTAAACAACACATTGCACTATCATAACAGTGGCGCTGTCTCAGTGAACAATCGAATGCAATGTTCGAACATTGCAACATAGTTGTCCATGTGCAACTATCATAACAGTGGCGCTGTCTCAGTGAACAATCGAATGCAATGTTCGAACAATGGAGCTGTCTCTGTAAACAACACATTGCACTATCATAACAGTGGCGCTGTCTAACTGAACAATCGATTGCAATGTTCGAACAATGGAGCTGCCTCTGTGAACAACACATTGCTCTATCATAACAGTGACGCTGTCTCAGTGAACATTCGATTGCAATGTCCGAACAATGGAGCTGTCTCTGTGAACAACACATTGCTCTATCATAACAGTGGCGCTGTCTCAGTGAACAATCGATTGCAATGTCCGAACAATGGAGCTGTCTCTGTGAACAACACATTGCACTATCATAACACTGACGCTGTCTCAGTGAACAATCGATTGCAATGTCCGAACAATGGAGCTGTCTCTGTGAACAACACATTGCTCTATCATAACAGTGACGCTGTCTCAGTGAACAATCGATTGCAATGTTCGAACAATGGAGCTGTCCCTGTAAACAACACATTGCACTATCATAACAGTGGCGCTGTCTCAGTGAACAATCGAATGCAATGTTCGAACAATGGAGCTGTCCCTGTAAACAACACATTGCTCTATCATAACAGTGGCGCTGTCTAACTGAACAATCGAATGCAATGTTCGAACAATGGAGCTGTCCCTGTAAACAACACATTGCACTATCATAACAGTGGCGCTGTCTCAGTGAACAATCGAATGCAATGTTCGAACAATGGAGCTGTCCCTGTAAACAACACATTGCTCTATCATAACAGTGGCGCTGTCTAACTGAACAATCGATTGCAATGTCCGAACAATGGAGCTGTCTCTGTGAACAACACATTGCACTATCATAACAGTGGCGCTGTCTCAGTGAACAATCGGTTGCAATGTCCGAACAATGGAGCTGTCTCTGTGGACAACACATTGCACTATCATAACAGTGACGCTGTCTCAGTGAACAATCGATTGCAATGTCCGAACAATGGAGCTGTCTCTGTGAACAACACATTGCTCTATCATAACAGTGGCGCTGTCTCAGTGAACAATCGATTGCAATGTCCGAACAATGGAGCTGTCTCTGTGAACAACACATTGCACTATCATAACAGTGACGCTGTCTCAGTGAACAATCGATTGCAATGTCCGAACAATGGAGCTGTCTCTGTGAACAACACATTGCTCTATCATAACAGTGGCGCTGTCTCAGTGAACAATCGATTGCAATGTTCGAACAATGGAGCTGTCTCTGTGAACAACACATTGCACTATCATAACAGTGGCGCTGTCTCAGTGAACAATCGAACGCAATGTTCGAACAATGGAGCTGTCCCTGTAAACAGGACATTGCACTATCATAACAGTGGCGCTGTCTAACTGAACAATCGATTGCAATGTTCGAACAATGGAGCTGTCCCTGTAAACAACACATTGCACTATCATAACAGTGGCGCTGTCTCAGTGAACAATCGAATGCAATGTTCGAACAATGGAGCTGTCCCTGTAAACAACACATTGCTCTATCATAACAGTGGCGCATTCTAACTGAACAATCGAATGCAATGTTCGAACAATGGAGCTGTCCCTGTAAACAACACATTGCACTATCATAACAGTGGCGCTGTCTCAGTGAACAATCGAATGCAATGTTCGAACAATGGAGCTGTCCCTGTAAACAGCACATTGCACTATCATAACAGTGGCGCTGTCTCAGTGAACAATCGAATGCAATGTCCGAACAATGGAGCTGTCTCTGTGAACAACACATTGCTCTATCATAACAGTGGCGCTGTCTAACTGAACAATCGAATGCAATGTTCGAACAATGGAGCTGTCCCTGTAAACAACACATTGCACTATCATAACAGTGGCGCTATCTCAGTGAACAATCGAATGCAATGTTCGAACAATGGAGCTGTCCCTGTAAACAACACATTGCACTATCATAACAGTGGCCCTGTCTAACTGAACAATCGAATGCAATGTTCGAACAATGGAGCTGTCGCTGTGAACAACACATTGCTCTATCATAACAGTGGCCCTGTCTCAGTGAACAATCGATTGCAATGTCCGAACAATGGAGCTGTCTCTGTGAACAACACATTGCACTATCATAACAGTGGCGCTGTCTCAGTGAACAATCGAATGCAATGTCCGAACAATGGAGCTGTCTCTGTGAACAACACATTGCTCTATCATAACAGTGACGCTCTCTCAGTGAACAATAGATTGCAATGTCCGAACAATGGAGCTGTCCCTGTGAACAACACATTGCACTATCATAACAGTGACGCTGTCTCAGTGAACACTCGAT
Source organism: Scyliorhinus torazame (assembly GCF_047496885.1). Lineage (NCBI taxonomy): Eukaryota > Metazoa > Chordata > Chondrichthyes > Carcharhiniformes > Scyliorhinidae > Scyliorhinus > Scyliorhinus torazame. The sequence continues at coordinate 949,077 of NW_027307763.1, read as the reverse complement.
TGCAATGTTCGAACAATGGAGCTGTCTCTGTGAACAACACATTGCACTATCATAACAGTGGCGCTGTCTAACTGAACAATCGATTGCAATGTCCGAACAATGTAGCTGTCTCTGTGAACAACACATTGCTCTATCATAACAGTGGCGCTGTCTCAGTGAACAATCGATTGCAATGTCCGAACAATGGAGCTGTCTCTGTGAACAACACATTGCACTATCATAACAGTGGCGCTGTCTCAGTGAACAATCGAATGCAATGTTCGAACAATGGAGCTGTCTCTGTAAACAACACATTGCACTATCATAACAGTGGCGCTGTCTAACTGAATAATCGATTGCAATGTTCGAACAATGGAGCTGTCTCTGTGAACAACACATTGCTCTATCATAACAGTGACACTGTCTCAGTGAACAATCGATTGCAATGTTCGAACAATGGAGCTGTCTCTGTGAACAACACATTGCTCTATCATAACAGTGACGCTGTCTCAGTGAACAATCGATTGCAATGTTCGAACAATGGAGCTGTCCCTGTAAACAACACATTGCTCTATCATAACAGTGGCGCAGTCTAACTGAACAATCGAATGCAATGTTCGAACAATGGAGCTGTCCCTGTAAACAACACCTTGCACTATCATAACAGTGGCGCTGTCTCAGTGAACAATCGAATGCAATGTTCGAACAATGGAGCTGTCCCTGTAAACAACACATTGCTCTATCATAACAGTGGCGCTGTCTAACTGAACAATCGATTGCAATGTCCGAACAATGGAGCTGTCTCTGTGAACAACACATTGCACTATCATAACAGTGGCGCTGTCTCAGTGAACAATCGGTTGCAATGTCCGAACAATGGAGCTGTCTCTGTGAACAACACATTGCACTATCATAACAGTGACGCTGTCTCAGTGAACAATCGATTGCAATGTCCGAACAATGGAGCTGTCTCTGTGAACAACACATTGCTCTATCATAACAGTGGCGCTGTCTCAGTGAACAATCGATTGCAATGTCCGAACAATGGAGCTGTCTCTGTGAACAACACATTGCACTATCATAACAGTGCCGCTGTCTCAGTGAACAATCGATTGCAATGTCCGAACAATGGAGCTGGCTCTGTGAACAACACATTGCTCTATCATAACAGTGGCGCTGTCTAACTGAACAATCGATTGCAATGTCCGAACAATGGAGCTGTCTCTGTGAACAACACATTGCACTATCATAACAGTGGCGCTGTCTCAGTGAACAATCGGTTGCAATGTCCGAACAATGGAGCTGTCTCTGTGGACAACACATTGCACTATCATAACAGTGACGCTGTCTCAGTGAACAATCGATTGCAATGTCCGAACAATGGAGCTGTCTCTGTGAACAACACATTGCTCTATCATAACAGTGGCGCTGTCTCAGTGAACAATCGATTGCAATGTCCGAACAATGGAGCTGTCTCTGTGAACAACACATTGCACTATCATAACAGTGACGCTGTCTCAGTGAACAATCGATTGCAATGTCCGAACAATGGAGCTGTCTCTGTGAACAACACATTGCTCTATCATAACAGTGGCGCTGTCTCAGTGAACAATCGATTGCAATGTTCGAACAATGGAGCTGTCTCTGTGAACAACACATTGCACTATCATAACAGTGGCGCTGTCTCAGTGAACAATCGAACGCAATGTTCGAACAATGGAGCTGTCCCTGTAAACAGGACATTGCACTATCATAACAGTGGCGCTGTCTAACTGAACAATCGATTGCAATGTTCGAACAATGGAGCTGTCCCTGTAAACAACACATTGCACTATCATAACAGTGGCGCTGTCTCAGTGAACAATCGAATGCAATGTTCGAACAATGGAGCTGTCCCTGTAAACAACACATTGCTCTATCATAACAGTGGCGCTGTCTAACTGAACAATCGAATGCAATGTTCGAACAATGGAGCTGTCCCTGTAAACAACACATTGCACTATCATAACAGTGGCGCTGTCTCAGTGAACAATCGAATGCAATGTTCGAACAATGGAGCTGTCCCTGTAAACAGCACATTGCACTATCATAACAGTGGCGCTGTCTCAGTGAACAATCGAATGCAATGTCCGAACAATGGAGCTGTCTCTGTGAACAACACATTGCTCTATCATAACAGTGGCGCTGTCTAACTGAACAATCGAATGCAATGTTCGAACAATGGAGCTGTCCCTGTAAACAACACATTGCACTATCATAACAGTGGCGCTATCTCAGTGAACAATCGAATGCAATGTTCGAACAATGGAGCTGTCCCTGTAAACAACACATTGCACTATCATAACAGTGGCCCTGTCTAACTGAACAATCGAATGCAATGTTCGAACAATGGAGCTGTCGCTCTGAACAACACATTGCTCTATCATAACAGTGGCCCTGTCTCAGTGAACAATCGATTGCAATGTCCGAACAATGGAGCTGTCTCTGTGAACAACACATTGCACTATCATAACAGTGGCGCTGTCTCAGTGAACAATCGAATGCAATGTCCGAACAATGGAGCTGTCTCTGTGAACAACACATTGCTCTATCATAACAGTGACGCTCTCTCAGTGAACAATAGATTGCAATGTCCGAACAATGGAGCTGTCCCTGTGAACAACACATTGCACTATCATAACAGTGACGCTGTCTCAGTGAACACTCGATTGCAATGTTCGAACAATGGAGCTGTCTCTGTGAACAACACATTGCACTATCATAACAGTGGCGCTGTCTAACTGAACAATCGATTGCAATGTCCGAACAATGTAGCTGTCTCTGTGAACAACACATTGCTCTATCATAACAGTGGCGCTGTCTCAGTGAACAATCGATTGCAATGTCCGAACAATGGAGCTGTCTCTGTGAACAACACATTGCACTATCATAACAGTGGCGCTGTCTCAGTGAACAATCGAATGCAATGTTCGAACAATGGAGCTGTCTCTGTAAACAACACATTGCACTATCATAACAGTGGCGCTGTCTAACTGAATAATCGATTGCAATGTTCGAACAATGGAGCTGTCTCTGTGAACAACACATTGCTCTATGATAACAGTGACGCTGTCTCAGTGAACAATCGATTGCAATGTTCGAACAATGGAGCTGTCTCTGTGAACAACACATTGCTCTATCATAACAGTGACGCTGTCTCAGTGAACAATCGATTGCAATGTTCGAACAATGGAGCTGTCCCTGTAAACAACACATTGCTCTATCATAACAGTGGCGCAGTCTAACTGAACAATCGAATGCAATGTTCGAACAATGGAGCTGTCCCTGTAAACAACACCTTGCACTATCATAACAGTGGCGCTGTCTCAGTGAACAATCGAATGCAATGTTCGAACAATGGAGCTGTCCCTGTAAACAACACATTGCTCTATCATAACAGTGGCGCTGTCTAACTGAACAATCGATTGCAATGTCCGAACAATGGAGCTGTCTCTGTGAACAACACATTGCACTATCATAACAGTGCCGCTGTCTCAGTGAACAATCGATTGCAATGTCCGAACAATGGAGCTGGCTCTGTGAACAACACATTGCTCTATCATAACAGTGGTGCTGTCTCAGTGAACAATCGATTGCAATGTTCGAACAATGGAGCTGTCTCTGTGAACAACACATTGCACTATCATAACAGTGGCGCTGTCTCAGTGAACAATCGAATGCAATGTTCGAACAATGGAGCTGTCCCTGTAAACAACACATTGCACTATCATAACAGTGGCGCTGTCTAACTGAACAATCGATTGCAATGTCCGAACAATTGAGCTCTCTCTGTGAACAACACATTGCACTATCATAACAGTGGCGCTGTCTCAGTGAACAATCGAATGCAATGTTCGAACAATGGAGCTGTCCCTGTAAACAGGACATTGCACTATCATAACAGTGGCGCTGCCTAACTGAACAATCGAATGCAATGTTCGAACAATGGAGCTGTCCCTGTAAACAACACATTGCACTATCATAACAGTGGCGCTGTCTCAGTGAACAATCGAATGCAATGTTCGAACAATGGAGCTGTCTCTGTGAACAACATATTGCTCTATCATAACAGTGGCGCTGTCTAAGTGAACAATCGAATGCAATGTTCGAACAATGGAGCTGTCCCTGTAAACAGGACATTGCACTATCATAACAGTGGCGCTGTCTAACTGAACAATCGAATGCAATGTTCGAACAATGGAGCTGTCCCTGTAAACAACACATTGCACTATCATAACAGTGGCGCTGTCTCAGTGAACAATCGAATGCAATGTTCGAACAATGGAGCTGTCCCTGTAAACAACACATTGCACTATCATAACAGTGGCCCTGTCTAACTGAACAATCGAATGCAATGTTCGAACAATGGAGCTGTCGCTGTGAACAACACATTGCTCTATCATAACAGTGGCGCTGTCTCAGTGAACAATAGATTGCAATGTCCGAACAATGGAGATGTCTCTGTGAACAACACATTGCTCTATCATAACAGTGACGCTGTCTCAGTGAACAATAGATTGCAATGTCCGAACAATGGAGATGTCCCTGTGAACAATACATTGCACTATCATAACAGTGACGCTGTCTCAGTGAACACTCGATTGCAATGTTCGAACAATGGAGCTGTCTCTGTGAACAACACATTGCGCTATCATAACAGTGGCGCTGTCTAACTGAACAATCGATTGCAATGTCCGAACAATGTAGCTGTCTCTGTGAACAACACATTGCTCTATCATAACAGTGGCGCTGTCTCAGTGAACAATCGATTGCAATGTCCGAACAATGGAGCTGTCTCTGTGAACAACACATTGCACTATCATAACAGTGACGCTGTCTCAGTGAACAATCGATTGCAATGTTCGAACAATGGAGCTGTCCCTGTAAACAACACATTGCTCTATCATAACAGTGACGCTGTCTCAGTGAACACTCGATTGCAATGTTCGAACAATGGAGCTGTCTCTGTGAACAACACATTGCACTATCATAACAGTGGCCCTATCTAAGTGAACAATCGATTGCAATGTCCGAACAATGGAGCTGTCTCTGTGAACAACACATTGCACTATCATAACAGTGACGCTGTCTCAGTGAACACTCGATTGCAATGTTCGAACAATGGAGCTGTCTCTGTGAACAACACATTGCACTATCATAACAGTGGCGCTGTCTCAGTGAACAATCGAATGCAATGTCCGAACAATGGAGCTGTCCCTGTGAACAACACATTGCTCTATCATAACAGTGGCGCTGTCTCACTGAACAATCGATTGCAATGTTCGAACAATGGAGCTGACCCTGTAAACAACACATTGCACTATCATAACAGTGGCGCTGTCTAACTCAACAATCGATTGCAATGTCCGAACAATGGAGCTGTCTCTGTAAACAACACATTGCACTATCATAACAGTGGCGCTGTCTCAGTGAACAATCGAATGCAATGTTCGAACAATGGAGCTGTCTCTGTGAACAACACATTGCTCTATCATAACAGTGGCGCTGTCTAAGTGAACAATCGATTGCAATGTTCGAACAATGGAGCTGTCTCTGTGAACAACACATTGCTCTATCATAACAGTGGCCCTGTCTCAGTGAACAATCGATTGCAATGTCCGAACAATGGAGCTGTCTCTGTGAACTACACATTGCTCTATCATAACAGTGGTCCTGTCTCAGTGAACAATCGATTGCAATGTCCGAACAATGGAGCTGTCTCTGTGAACAACACATTGCTCTATCATAACAGTGGCGCTGTCTCAGTGAACAATCGATTGCAATGTCCGAACAATGGAGCTGTCTCTGTGAACAACACATTGCTCTATCATAACAGTGGCCCTGTCTCAGTGAACAATCGATTGCAATGTCCGAACAATGGAGCTGTCTCTGTGAACAACACATTGCTCTATCATAACAGTGGCGCTGTCTCAGTGAACAATCGATTGCAATGTCCGAACAATGGAGCTCTCCCTGTGAACAACACATTGCTCTATCATAACAGTGGCGCTGTCTCCGTGAACAATCGATTGCAATGTCCGAACAATGGAGCTGTCTCTGTGAACAACACATTGCACTATCATAACAGTGGCCCTGTCTAACTGAACAATCGATTGCAATGTCCGAACAATGGAGCTGTCTCTGTGAACAACACATTGCTCTATCATAACAGTGGCGCTGTCTCAGTGAACAATCGATTGCAATGTTCGAACAATGGAGCTGTCTCTGTAAACAACACATTGCTCTATCATAACAGTGACGCTGTCTCAGTGAACAGTCGATTGCAATGTCCGAACAATGGAGCTGTCCCTGTAAACAACACATTGCTCTATCATAACAGTGGCGCTGTCTCAGTGAACAATCGATTGCAATGTCCGAACAATGGAGCTGCCTCTGTGAACAACACATTGCTCTATCATAACAGTGGCGCTGTCTCCGTGAACAATCGATTGCAATGTCCGAACAATGGAGCTGTCTCTGAGAACAACACATTTCACTATCATAACAGTGGCCCTGTCTAACTGAACAATCGATTGCAATGTCCGAACAATGGAGCTGTCTCTGTGAACAACACATTGCTCTATCATAACAGTGGCGCTGTCTCAGTGAACAATCGATTGCAATGTTCGAACAATGGAGCTGTCTCTGTAAACAACACATTGCTCTATCATAACAGTGACGATGTCTCAGTGAACAGTCGATTGCAATGTCCGAACAATGGAGCTGTCCCTGTAAACAACACATTGCTCTATCATAACAGTGGCGCTGTCTCAGTGAACAATCGATTGCAATGTCCGAACAATGGAGCTGTCTCTGTGAACAACACATTGCTCTATCATAACAGTGGCGCTGTCTCCGTGAACAATCGATTGCAATGTCCGAACAATGGAGCTGTCTCTGTGAACAACACATTGCTTTATCATAACAGTGGCGCTGTCTCAGTGAACAATCGATTGCAATGTTCGAACAATGGAGCTGTCTCTGTGAACAACACATTGCACTATCATAACAGTGGCGCTGTCTCAGTGAACAATCGAATGCAATGTTCGAACAATGGAGCTGTCTCTGTGAACAACACATTGCACTATCATAACAGTGGCGCTGTCTAACTGAACAATCGATTGCAATGTTCGAACAATGGAGCTGTCTCTGTGAACAACACATTGCTCGATCATAACAGTGACGCTGTCTCAGTGAACAATCGATTGCAATGTTCGAACAATGGAGCTGTCTCTGTGAACAACACATTGCTCTATCATAACAGTGACGCTGTCTCAGTGAACAATCGATTGCAATGTTCGAACAATGGAGCTGTCCCTGTAAACAACACATTGCACTAACATAACAGTGGCGCTGTCTCAGTGAACAATCGAATGCAATGTTCGAACAATGGAGCTGTCCCTGTAAACAACACATTGCTCTATCATAACAGTGGCGCTGTCTAACTGAACAATCGAATGCAATGTTCGAACAATGGAGCTGTCCCTGTAAACAACACATTGCACTATCATAACAGTGGCGCTGTCTCAGTGAACAATCGAATGCAATGTTCGAACAATGGAGCTGTCCCTGTAAACAACACATTGCTCTATCATAACAGTGGCGCTGTCTAACTGAACAATCGATTGCAATGTCCGAACAATGGAGCTGTCTCTGTCAACAACACATTGCACTATCATAACAGTGGCGCTGTCTCAGTGAACAATCGGTTGCAATGTCCGAACAATGGAGCTGTCTCTGTGAACAACACATTGCACTATCATAACAGAGGCGCTGTCTAAGTGAACAATCGATTGCAATGTCCGAACAATGGAGCTGTCTCTGTGAACAACACATTGCACTATCATAACAGTGACGCTGTCTCAGTGAACAATCGATTGCAATGTCCGAACAATGGAGCTGTCTCTGTGAACAACACATTGCTCTATCATAACAGTGGCGCTGTCTCAGTGAACAATCGATTGCAATGTTCGAACAATGGAGCTGTCTCTGTGAACAACACATTGCACTAGCATAACAGTGGCGCTGTCTCAGTGAACAATCGAATGCAATGTTCGAACAATGGAGCTGTCCCTGTAAACAACACATTGCACTATCATAACAGTGGCGCTGTCTAACTGAACAATCGATTGCAATGTCCGAACAATTGAGCTCTCTCTGTGAACAACACATTGCACTATCATAACAGTGGCGCTGTCTCAGTGAACAATCGAATGCAATGTTCGAACAATGGAGCTGTCCCTGTAAACAGGACATTGCACTATCATTACAGTGGCGCTGTCTAACTGAACAATCGATTGCAATGTTCGAACAATGGAGCTGTCCCTGTAAACAACACATTGCACTATCATAACAGTGGCGCTGTCTCAGTGAACAATCGAATGCAATGTCCGAACAATGGAGCTGTCTCTGTGAACAACACATTGCTCTATCATAACAGTGGCGCTGTCTAACTGAACAATCGAATGCAATGTTCGAACAATGGAGCTGTCCCTGTAAACAACACATTGCTCTATCATAACAGTGGCCCTGTCTCAGTGAACAATCGATTGCAATGTCCGAACAATGGAGCTGTCTCTGTGAACAACACATTGCACTATCATAACAGTGGCGCTGTCTCAGTGAACAATCGAATGCAATGTCCGAACAATGGAGCTGTCTCTGTGAACAACACATTGCACTATCATAACAGTGGCGCTGTCTCAGTGAACAATCGAATGCAATGTTCGAACAATGGAGCTGTCTCTGTAAACAACACATTGCACTATCATAACAGTGGCGCTGTCTAACTGAACAATCGATTGCAATGTTCGAACAACGGAGCTGTCTCTGTGAACAACACATTGCTCTATCATAACAGTGACGCTGTCTCAGTGAACAATCGATTGCAATGTTCGAACAATGGAGCTGTCTCTGTGAACAACACATTGCTCTATCATAACAGTGACGCTGTCTCAGTGAACAATCGATTGCAATGTTCGAACAATGGAGCTGTCCCTGTAAACAACACATTGCACTATCATAACAGTGGCGCTGCTCAGTGAACAATCGAATGCAATGTTCGAACAATGGAGCTGTCCCTGTAAACAACACATTGCTCTATCATAACAGTGGCGCTGTCTAACTGAACAATCGAATGCAATGTTCGAACAATGGAGCTGTCCCTGTAAACAACACATTGCACTATCATAACAGTGACGCTGTCTCAGTGAACAATCGAATGCAATGTCCGAACAATGGAGCTGTCCCTGTGAACAACACATTGCTCTATCATAACAGTGGCGCTGTCTCAGTGAACAATCGATTGCAATGTCCGAACAATGGAGCTGTCCCTGTGAACAACACATTGCTCTATCATAACAGTGGCGCTGTCTCAGTGAACAATCGATTGCAATGTTCGAACAATGGAGCTGTCTCTGTGAACAACACATTGCACTATCATAACAGTGGCGCTGTCTCAGTGAACAATCGAATGCAATGTTCGAACAATGGAGCTGTCCCTGTAAACAACACATTGCACTATCATAACAGTGGCGCTGTCTAACTGAACAATCGATTGCAATGTCCGAACGATTGAGCTCTCTCTGTGAACAACACATTGCACTATCATAACAGTGGCGCTGTCTCAGTGAACAATCGAATGCAATGTTCGAACAATGGAGCTGTCCCTGTAAACAGGACATTGCACTATCATAACAGTGGCGCTGTCTAACTGAACAATCGATTGCAATGTTCGAACAATGGAGCTGTCCCTGTAAACAACACATTGCACTATCATAACAGTGGCGCTGTCTCAGTGAACAATCGAATGCAATGTTCGAACAATGGAGCTGTCCCTGTAAACAACACATTGCTCTATCATAACAGTGGCGCTGTCTAACTGAACAATCGAATGCAATGTTCGAACAATGGAGCTGTCCCTGTAAACAACACATTGCACTATCATAACAGTGGCGCTGTCTCAGTGAACGATCGAATGCAATGTTCGAACAATGGAGCTGTCCCTGTAAACAACACATTGCACTATCATAACAGTGGCGCTGTCTCAGTGAACAATCGAATGCAATGTCCGAACAATGGAGCTGTCCCTGTAAACAACACATTGCACTATCATAACAGTGGCGCTGTCTCAGTGAACAATCGAATGCAATGTTCGAACAATGGAGCTGTCCCTGTAAACAACACATTGCACTATCATAACAGTGGCCCTGTCTAACTGAACAATCGAATGCAATGTTCGAACAATGGAGCTGTCCCTGTGAACAACACATTGCTCTATCATAACAGTGGCCCTGTCTCAGTGAACAATCGATTGCAATGTCCGAACAATGGAGCTGTCTCTGTGAACAACACATTGCACTATCATAACAGTGGCGCTGTCTCAGTGAACAATCGAATGCAATGTCCGAACAATGGAGCTGTCTCTGTGAACAACACATTGCTCTATCATAACAGTGACGCTGTCTCAGTGAACAATAGATTGCAATGTCCGAACAATGAAGCTGTCCCTGTGAACAACACATTGCACTATCATAACAGTGACGCTGTCTCAGTGAACACTCGATTGCAATGTTCGAACAATAGAGCTGTCTCTGTGAACAACACATTGCTCTATCATAACAGTGGCGCTGTCTCAGTGAACAATAGATTGCAATGTCCGAACAATGGAGCTGTCCCTGTGAACAACACATTGCTCTATCATAACAGTGACGCTGTCTCAGTGAACACTCGATTGCAATGTTCGAACAATGGAGCTGTCTCTGTGAACAACACATTGCACTATCATAACAGGGGCGCTGTCTCAGTGAACAATCGATTGAAATGTCCGAACAATGGAGCTGTCCCTGTGAACAACACATTGCTCTATCATAACAGTGACGCTGTCTCAGTGAACACTCGATTGCAATGTTCGAACAATGGAGCTGTCTCTGTGAACAACACATTGCACTATCATAACAGTGGCCCTGTCAAAGTGAACAATCGATTGCAATGTCCGAACAATGGAGCTGTCTCTGTGAACAACACATTGCACTATCATAACAGTGACGCTGTCTCAGTGAACACTCCATTGCAATGTTCGAACAATGGACCTGTCTCTGTGAACAACACATTGCACTATCATAACAGTGGCGCTGTCTCAGTGAACAATGGAATGCAATGTCCGAACAATGGAGCTGTCCCTGTGAACAACACATTGCTCTATCATAACAGTGGCGCTGTCTAACTGAACAATCGATTGCAATGTCCGAACAATGGAGGTGTCTCTGTGAACAACACATTGCTCTATCATAACAGTGGCGCTGTCGAAGTGAACAATCGATTGCAATGTCCGAACAATGGAGCTGTCTCTGTGAACAACACATTGCACTATCATAACAGTGGCGCTGTCTCAGTGAACACTCGATTGCAATGTTCTAACAATGGAGCTGTCTCTGTGAACAACACATTGCACTATCATAACAGTGGCCCTGTCTAAGTGAAAAATCGATTGCAATGTCCGAACAATGGAGCTGTCTCTGTGAACAACACATTGCTCTATCATAACAGTGGCGCTGTCTCAGTGAACAATCGAATGCAATGTCCGAACAATGGAGCTGTCCCTGTGAACAACACATTGCTCTATCATAACAGTGGCGCTGTCTAACTGAACAATCGATTGCAATGTCCGAACAATGGAGCTGTCTCTGTGAACAACACATTGCTCTATCATAACAGTGGCGCTGTCTCAGTGAACAATCGATTGCAATGTTCGAATAATGGAGCTGTCTCTGTAAACAACACATTGCTCTATCATAACAGTGACGCTGTGTCAGTGAACAGTCGATTGCAATGTCCGAACAATGGAGCTGTCCCTGTAAACAACACATTGCTCTATCATAACAGTGGCGCTGTCTCAGTGAACAATCGATTGCAATGTCCGAACAATGGAGCTGTCTCTGTGAACAACACATTGCTCTATCATAACAGTGGCGCTGTCTCCGTGAAAAATCGATTGCAATGTCCGAACAATGGAGCTGTCTCTGTGAACAACACATTGCTCTATCATAACAGTGGCGCTGTCTAACTGAACAATCGATTGCAATGTCCGAACAATGGAGCTGTCTCTGTGAACAACACATTGCTCTATCATAACAGTGGCGCTGTCTCAGTGAACAATCGATTGCAATGTTCGAATAATGGAGCTGTCTCTGTAAACAACACATTGCTCTATCATAACAGTGACGCTGTCTCAGTGAACAGTCGATTGCAATGTCCGAACAATGGAGCTGTCCCTGTAAACAACACATTGCTCTATCATAACAGTGGCGCTGTCTCAGTGAACAATCGATTGCAATGTCCGAACAATGGAGCTGTCTCTGTGAACAACACATTGCTCTATCATAACAGTGGCGCTGTCTCCGTGAACAATCGATTGCAATGTCCGAACAATGGAGCTGTCTCTGTGAACAACACATTTCACTATCATAACAGTGGCGCTGTCGAACTGAACAATCGATTGCAATGTTCGAACAATGGAGCTGTCCCTGTAAACAACACATTGCACTATCATAACAGTGGCGCTGTCTCAGTGAACAATCGAATGCAATGTTCGAACAATGGAGCTGTCCCTGTAAACAACACATTGCTCTATCATAACAGTGGCGCTGTCTAACTGAACAATCGAATGCAATGTTCGAACAATGGAGCTGTCCCTGTAAACAACACATTGCACTATCATAACAGTGGCGCGGTCTCAGTGAACAATCGAATGCAATGTTCGAACAATGGAGCTGTCCCTGTAAACAACACATTGCTCTATCATAACAGTGGCGCTGTCTAACTGAACAATCGATTGCAATGTCCGAACAATGGAGCTGTCTCTGTGAACAACACATTGCACTATCATAACAGTGGCGCTGTCTCAGTGAACAATCGGTTGCAATGTCCGAACAATGGAGCTGTCCCTGTAAACAACACATTGCACTATCATAACAGTGACGCTGTCTCAGTGAACAATCGATTGCAATGTCCGAACAATGGAGCTGTCTCTGTGAACAACACATTGCTCTATCATAACAGTGGCGCTGTCTCAGTGAACAATCGATTGCAATGTTCGAACAATGGATCTGTCTCTGTGAACAACACATTGCAATATCATAACAGTGGCGCTGTCTCAGTGAACAATCGAATGCAATGTTCGAACAATGGAGCTGTCCCTGTAAACAACACATTGCACTATCATAACAGTGGCGCTGTCTAACTGAACAATCGATTGCAATGTCCGAACAATTGAGCTCTCTCTGTGAACAACACATTGCACTATCATAACAGTTGCGCTGTCTCAGTGAACAATCGAATGCAATGTTCGAACAATGGAGCTGTCCCTGTAAACAACACATTGCACTATCATAACAGTGGCGCTGTCTAACTGAACAATCGATTGCAATGTTCGAACAATGGAGCTGTCTCTGTGAACAACACATTGCTCTATCATAACAGTGACGCTGTCTCAGTGAACAACCGATTGCAATGTTCGAACAATGGAGCTGTCTCTGTGAACAACACATTGCTCTATCATAACAGTGACGCTGTCTCAGTGAACAATCGAATGCAATGTTCGAACAATGGAGTTTTCCCTGTAAACAACACATTGCACTATCATAACAGTGGCGCTGTCTCAGTGAACAATCGAATGCAATGTTCGAACAATGGAGCTGTCCCTGTAAACAACACATTGCACTATCATAACAGTGGCGCTGTCTAACTGAACAATCGATTGCAATGTCCGAACAATGGAGCTGTCCCTGTAAACAACACATTGCACTATCATAACAGTGGCGCTGTCTAACTGAACAATCGATTGCAATGTCCGAACAATTGAGCTGTCTCTGTGAACAACACATTGCTCTATCATAACAGTGACGCTGTCTCAGTGAACAATCGAATGCAATGTTCGAACAATGGAGCTGTCCCTGTGAACAACACATTGCACTATCATAACAGTGGCGCTGTCTCAGTGAACAATCGAATGCAATGTTCGAACAATGGAGCTGTCCCTGTAAACAACACATTGCACTATCATAACAGTGGCGCTGTCTCAGTGAACAATCGAATGCAATGTTCGAACAATGGAGCTGTCCCTGTAAACAACACATTGCACTATCATAACAGTGGCGCTGTCTCAGTGAACAATCGAATGCAATGTCCGAACAATGGAGCTGTCTCTGTGAACAACACATTGCTCTATCATAACAGTGACGCTGTCTCAGTGAACAATAGATTGCAATGTCCGAACAATGGAGCTGTCTCTGTGAACAACACATTGCACTATCATAACAGTGACGCTGTCTCAGTGAACAATCGAATGCAATGTTCGAACAATGGAGCTGTCTGTGTGAACAACACATTGCTCTATCATAACAGTGGCGCAGTCTAACTGAACAATCGAATGCAATGTCCGAACAATGGGGCTGTCTCTGTAAACAACACATTGCTCTATCATAACAGTGACGCTGTCTAACTGAACAATCGAATGCAATGTCCGAACAATGGAGCTGTCTCTGTAAACAACACATTGCTCTATCATAACAGTGACGCTGTCTAACTGAACAATCGATTGCAATGTACGAACAATGGAGCTGTCCCTGTGAACAACACATTGCTCTATCATAACAGTGACGCTGTCTAAGTGAACAATCGATTGCAATGTCCGAACAATGGAGCTGTCTCTGTGAACATCACATTGCTCTATCATAACAGTGGCCCTGTCTCAGTGAACAATCGATTGCAATGTCCGAACAATGGAGCTGTCTCTGTGAACAACACATTGCTCTATCATAACAGTGACGCTGTCTAAGTGAACAATCGATTGCAATGTCCGAACAATGGAGCTGTCTCTGTGAACAACACATTGCTCTATCATAACAGTGGCCCTGTCTCAGTGAACAATCGATTGCAATGTCCGAACAATGGAGCTGTCTCTGTGAACAACACATTGCACTATCATAACAGTGGCGCTGTCTCAGTGAACAATCGAATGCAATGTCCGAACAATGGAGCTGTCTCTGTGAACAACACATTGCACTATCATAACAGTGACGCTGTCTCAGTGAACAATCGATTGCAATGTCCGAACAATGGAGCTGTCTCTGTAAACAACACATTGCACTATCATAACAGTGACGCTGTCTAACTGAACAATTGATTGCAATGTCCGAACAATGGAGCTGTCTCTGTGAACAACACATTGCACTATCATAACAGTGGCGCTGTCTCAGTGAACAATCGATTGCAATGTCCGAACAATGGAGCTGTCTCTGTGAACAACACATTGCTCTATCATAACAGTGGCGCTGTCTCAGTGAACAATTGATTGCAATGTCCGAACAATGGAGCTGTCTCTGTGAACAACACATTGCTCTATCATAACAGTGGCGCTGTCTAAGTGAACAATCGATTGCAATGTCCGAACAGTGGAGCTGTCTCTGTGAACAACACATTGCACTATCATAACAGTGGCCCTGTCTAAGTGAACAATAGATTGCAATGTCCGAACAATGGAGCTGTCTCTGTGAACAACACATTGCTCTATCATAACAGTGGCGCTGTCTCAGTGAACAATCGATTGCAATGTCCGAACAATGGAGCTGTCTCTGTGAACAACACATTGCTCTATCATAACAGTGGCGCTGTCTCAGTGAACAATCGATTGCAATGTCCGAACGATGGAGCTGTCACTGTAAACAACACATTGCTCTATCATAACAGTGGCGCTGTCTCAGTGAACAATCGATTGCAATGTCCGAACAATGGAGCTGTCTCTGTAAACAACACATTGCTCTATCATAACAGTGGCGCTGTCTAACTGAACAATCGATTGCAATGTCCGAACAATGGAGCTGTCTCTGTGAACAACACATTGCTCTATCATAACAGTGGCGCTGTCTCAGTGAACAATCGATTGCAATGTCCGAACAATGGAGCTGTCTCTGTAAACAACACATTGCTCTATCATAACAGTGGCGCTGTCTAACTGAACAATCGATTGCAATGTCCGAACAATGGAGCTGTCTCTGTGCACAACACATTGCTCTATCATAACAGTGGCGCTGTCTAACTGAACAATCGATTGCAATGTCCGAACAATGTAGCTGTCTCTGTGAACAACACATTGCACTATCATAACAGTTGCCCTGTCTAACTGAACAATCGATTGCAATGTTCGAACAATGGAGCTGTCTCTGTGAACAACACATTGCTCTATCATAACAGTGACGCTGTCTCAGTGAACAGTCGCTGGGCGGGTCTCTCGGGGTCACTGGGCGGGTCTCTCGGGGTCACTGGGCGGGTCTCTCGGGGTCGCTGGGCGGGTCTCTCGGGGTCGCGTTGGGCCGGGTCTTGCCGTCGGGGGTCGGGTCGGGAGCTCCGGGGACTGGCGTCAGTAGTTAGGCCGGGTTTGGTGCTCCGACGTCCGGGTCGGCCCCAAATCGAGGTCGGCGCCTCACTTCCGGTTTGGGGCCCATCTTCTTCCAGGTTGCGGAGGTCGTGTCGGGTCAAAAGGTCTCCAAGGGCCTTGGAGGATGTTCAAGCCTGCAAGAGAGGATAAAAGAGAGCATAAAAGTCATAAAAGTCATAAAAAAATCATGATATACCTCCCTGGGACCACTGTAAATAATGAGATACTACCCAGGGACCACTGCAAATAATGATATTCTGCCCAGGGACCACTGCAAATAATGATATTCTGCCCAGGCACCACTGTAAATAATGATATTCTGCCCAGGCACCACTGTAAATAATGAGATACTACCCAGGGACCACTGTAAATAATGAGATACAACCCAGGGACCACAGTTAATAATGAGATACAACCCAGGGACCACAGTAAATAATGAGATACAACCCAGGGACCACAGTAAATAATTATATTCTACCCAGGGCCATCTGTATATCATGATATACTGCCCAGGGACCACAGTAAATAATGATATACTGCCCAGGGACCACTGTATATAATGATATACTGCCCAGGGACCTCTGTATATAATGATAGACTAGCCCGAGACCACTTTATATCATGATACACTGCCCAGGGACCACTGTAAATTATTCCCTGGAAACACTGTAACAAATGGGGCGAGTTTCTAGAACACGCAAGTCGATTCTACAATGAGGAGCAGGTGGGCGGCCTGGCCCTGCTGAATCTTCTGTTGTATCACTGGGCAGTCAGCGTGGAGAGGGTGAAGGGATGTGTAAGGGAGCTGGAGGTGGGCTGGGTCTGACTGGAGGAGGCCTCCTGCGCGAATAACTCTCCCTGTGCGCTGACTACCAGGCTACTCCCGTCCAGCCCACACACACACTCCAGGCTACTCGCGGCCAGCCCACACACAGACTCCAGGCCACTCCCGATCAGCCCACACACACACTCCAGGCCACTCCCGGCCAGCACACACACACACTCCAGGCCACTCCCGGCCAGCCCACACTCACACTCCAGGCCACTCCCGGCCAGCCCACACACACACTCCAGGCCACTCCCGGCCAGCCCACACACACTCCAGGCCACTCCCGGCCAGTCCACACACACACTCCAGGCCACTCCCGGCCAGTCCACATACACTCCAGGCCACTCCCGGCCAGCCCACACACACACTCCAGGCCACTCCCGGCGAGCCCACACACACACTCCAGGCTACTCCCGGCCAGCCCACACTCACACTCCAGGCCACTCCCGGCCAGCCCACACACACACTCCAGGCCACTCCCGGCCAGCCCACACACACTCCAGGCCACTCCCGGCCAGTCCACACACACACTCCAGGCCACTCCCGGCCAGTCCACATACACTCCAGGCCACTCCCGGCCAGCCCACACACACACTCCAGGCCACTCCCGGCGAGCCCACACACACACTCCAGGCTACTCCCGGCCAGCCCCCACACACACTCCAGGCCACTCCCAGCCAGCCCACACACACACTCCAGGCCACTCCCGGCCAGCCCACACACACACTCCAGGCCACTCCCGGCCAGTCCACACACACACTCCAGGCCACTCCCGGCCAGCCCACACACACACTCCAGGCCACTCCCGGCCAGCCCACACACACACTCCAGGCCACTCCCGGCCAGTCCACACACACACTCCAGGCCACTCGCGGCCAGCCCACACACACACACTCCAGGCCACTCCCGGCGAGCCCACACACACACTCCAGGCTACTCCCGGCCAGCCCCCACACACACTCCAGGCCACTCCCGGCGAGCCCACACACACACTCCAGGCTACTCCCGGCCAGCCCACACACACACTCCAGGCCACTCCCTGCCAGCCCACACACACACTCCAGGCCACTCCCGGCCAGCCCACACACACTCCCGGCCACTCCCGGCCAGCCCACACACACACTCCAGGCCACTCCCGGCCAGCCCACACACACACTCCAGGCCACTCCCGGCCAGCCCACACACACACTCCAGGCCACTCCCGGCCAGCCCACACACACACTCCAGGCCACTCCCGGCCAGCCCACACACACACTCCAGGCCACTCCCGGCCAGCCCTCACACACACTCCAGGCCACTCCCGGCCAGCCCACACACACACTCCAGGCCACTCCCGGCCAGCCCACACACCCACTCCAGGCCACTCCCGGCCCACACACACACTCCAGGCCACTCCCGGCCAGCAAACACACACACTCCAGGCCACTCCCGGCCCACACACACACTCCCGGCCACTCCCGGCCAGCCCACACACACACTCCAGGCCACTCCCGGCCAGCCCACACACACACTCCCGGCCACTCCCGGCCAGCCCACACACACACTCCAGACCACTCCCGGCCAGCCCACACACACACTCCAGGCCAGGCCACTCCCGGCCAGCCCACACACACACTCCCGGCCACTCCCGGCCAGCCCACACACACACTCCCGGCCACTCCCGGCCAGCCCACACACACACTCCAGGCCACTCCCGGCCAGCCCACACACACACTCCAGGCCAGGCCACTCCCGGCCAGCCCACACACACACTCCCGGCCACTCCCGGCCAGCCCACACACACACTCCCGGCCACTCCCGGCCAGCCCACACACACACTCCAGGCCACTCCCGGCAGGCCCACACACACACTCCCGGCCACTCCCGGCCAGCCCACACACACACTCCAGGTCAGGCCACTCCCGGCCAGCCCACACACACACTCCAGGCCACTCCCGGCCAGCCCACACACACACTCCAGGCCACTCCCGGCCAGCCCACACACACACTCCAGGCCACTCCCGGCCAGCCCACACACACACTCCAGGCCACTCCCGGCCAGCCCACACACACACTCCAGGCCACTCCCGGCCAGCCCACACACACACTCCAGGCCACTCCCGGCCAGCCCACACACACACTCCAGGCCACTCCCGGCCAGCCCACACACACACTCCAGGCCACTGCCGGCCAGCCCACACACACACTCCAGGCCAGCCCACACACACACTCCAGGCCACTCCCGGCCAGCCCACACACACACTCCCGGCCACTCCCGGCCAGCCCACACACACACTCCAGGCCACTCCCGGCCAGCCCACACACACTCCTTGCCACTCCCGGCCATCCCACAAACACACTCCAGGCCACTCCCGGCCAGCCCACACACACACTCCAGGCCACTCCCGGCCAGCCCACACACACACTCCAGGCCACTCCCGGCCAGCCCACACACACACTCCAGGCCACTCCCGGCCAGCCCACACACACACTCCAGGCCAGGCCACTCCCGGCCAGCCCACACACACACTCCAGGCCACTCCCGGCCAGCCCACACACACACTCCAGGCCAGGCCACTCCCGGCCAGCCCACACACACACTCCAGGCCACTCCCGGCCAGCCCACACACACACTCCAGGCCACTCCCGGCCAGCCCACACACACACTCCAGGCCACTCCCGGCCAGCCCACACACACACTCCAGGCCACTCCCGGCCAGCCCACACACACACTCCAGGTCACTCCCGGCCAGCCCACACACACACTCCAGGCCACTCCCGGCCAGCCCACACACACACTCCCGTCCACTCCCGGCCAGCCCACACACACAATCCAGGCCACTCCCGGCCAGCCCACACACACACTCCAGGCCACTCCCCCCAGCCCACACACACACTCCAGTGGAACCCTTTCTGCTCTCTCTCTCTCAACTCCTTCTTAATTTGGAGTCCTCTGTGAAATTGCTCTTTACCTTAAACTGATCTACAGATTACAATTCCAGTTCACTAATCCCACCATTCAACTGAAATCCTCCATCCCTGACAACACTCCATTAAATATCCTTTGTTTTGTCTCCAAGATCCTCACATCCTTTTGTATATTTAGCGGCAGAACAAGAAGCAATTCCTCAGCTATGGTCCTATCTATAAACCTGGTTATAACTCTATAGACTATTGGCAAAGTGTTAGAAAGTGGGATTCAAATACTCAGGTGGTTGTTTTTGACCTGCCCAGTCCAGATGGGCCGAATGGCCTTTCTGTGCTCTGGACCTCGATGACTCTATGATCCTAACATCCTTCTTTTCGGAGTCTCCGCCTCTATTGATCAAGTTAAATATCTTCTGAGGTTTTTCCAATCTTATCGCCATGACCTTCCAGTGCAAAGTGTGGACATGTCCCCGCTCCCTTCCTGTACACATTTTAAACTTGTCCCGATTAGTTTATATTTCCTGTCCTCTGCCCTCCTCCCTAATGCATCACCCCCACGACAGTGATTTAAATTTACTTTCCCCGTGACCCTCCCTTTCACAGATCTGGGAACATGCTGCTGAAGATTGCTGCTACACTGCTCACTGTGTCATTGCTCAGTGTCTGTCATTTGTGAATGTTGAAATTCTTTCCATTGAAGCCGATCGCAGTGAATTGTATCTTGAAGAGCAATTGTCCTCATGTGGACCCCGAGTGAACATCAGTGCCTCCTCCCCTCCTGTCTGAATAACTATCATTCACCGCTTCTCTCTGCTTTCTCTTTCTTAGCCAATATCACATTCTCACTGTCACAGACCCTTTAATCCACGGCTTTGGGACTCGAGAACAACTCTAATAAATGACATTTGATCACAATATGTCCCAGTACATAAATTCATATCAGTTCCCTCATTAATCCTCCAGTTATATCGAAATATAACTGCAATAACAACATGCGATGTGATTTCCCACGAATATCGCCGTGTTTCTGGTCACATAACACCATTTCCTCGCGAAGGAGCAATATTCCTGTTGCCCAGTCTGCCCTAGAAATGTCCTGGTGACTAACATTATACTGACTGCTCTGTCACTCCAGGGTTTAATCCCTCTCTCTCCTTTTATAAACAGGATGGGGCAGTGAAAATGCCCCAGTCCCCAGGAACCACTCAGATATCAATGAGGATTGAGTATCAGGGTCAGTGTGTCCACTATTGCCACACTCCATCCCTCAGTCACTGTCACACAACCAATCCAGACCCGGCTAATCTTCTATTTCATTGTGATATAAAAAGTACTGGGTTGAAAGGGGTTAATGGAGCCTGTTTGTTTAGTGACTGTGATTAATGTCAGTCTCTATGGATTCTAACCGTGTCACGGGAAGGTTTGTATCTGCTATTAATAAGCGATTCCTTTCATTGTGTTATCCCAAACTGTCAGCGGGAGCGTCAATTCCAACACTGCCAGAGATCAGCAGCTCCAGAGAGACCGAGAGGAGGGAGCAGAATCTGGGAACTGCCCACAGGAACGTTACAGCAATGGGTCAGAATCTGGGAACTATCCACAGGAACGTTACAACAATGGATCAGAATCTGGGATCTAACCACAGGAACGTTACAGCAATGGATCAGAATCTGGGATCTAACCACAGGAACGTTACAGCAATGGATCAGAATCTGGGAACTGCCCACAGGAACGTTACAGCAATGGATCAGAACCTGGGAACTACCCACAGGAACGTTACAGCAATGGATCAGAATCTGGGAACTGCCCACAGGAACGTTACAGCAATGGATCAGAATCTGGGATCTAACCACAGGAACGTTACAGCAATGGATCAGAATCTGGGATCTAACCACAGGAACGTTACAGCAATGGATCAGAATCTGGGATCTAACCACAGGAACGTTACAGCAATGGATCAGAATCTGGGAACTGCCCACAGGAACGTTACAGCAATGGATCAGAATCTGGGATCTAACCACAGGAACGTTACAGCAATGGATCAGAATCTGGGATCTAACCACAGGAACGTTACAGCAATGGATCAGAATCTGGGAACTACCCACAGGAACGTTACAGCAATGGATCAGAATCTGGGATCTAACCACAGGAACGTTACAGCAATGGATCAGAATCTGGGAACTACCCACAGGAACGTTACAGCAATGGATCAGAATCTGGGATCTAACCACAGGAACGTTACAGCAATGGATCAGAATCTGGGAACTACCCACAGGAACGTTACAGCAATGGATCAGAATCTGGGATCTAACCACAGGAACGTTACAGCAATGGATCAGAATCTGGGAACTACCCACAGGAACGTTACAGCAATGGATCAGAATCTGGGATCTAACCACAGGAACGTTACAGCAATGGATCAGAATCTGGGATCTAACCACAGGGACTTAACAGCAATGGAAAGGAGTTTATCCCTGGGTCTTTATTGGATTGCTCGAGATCCTTTCCTTTCAGCATTTTGGATCCAAGATGTACTCTATATAATTCAGGCGGGTTATTATCCTCTCCTGGCTGTTGTCGGTGTCCCTGGTAAGTCTCACTATCCAGTTATTTATTGTATAAACTACTTTAAGTGTATTATTGCTCTGGAATTTCCATCTTGGAAAGATTGAATGCATGTTCTTCAGTTCCAGTTACTAATCTCAGTCCCTATCCAGTATCCACACACCGCTCTCTGGCTGAAATCGGAGACTGGGGTCACAATCTCCGCGCTCCCTTTGACACTGACATTATTTATATCCAGATGTTCTTTCTATTCCCAATCCTGCCCACTTGCCATCGCCTCATCGCAGAACAATCCATCATCTGTGTCTGTGTCAAAACCAGACTCGACTATTGCGATTAAATTCGAGTCACTCAATTGCTGTTATAAATCTTCATGAAGCACAGATCACCCCAAACTCTGCTGTCCATATCCTAACCCACACACAATGCCAGTCACGTACCGTCCCTCTGCTCACTGATCTACATTGGTTCCCAATCTGGCAGCATCTCAATATCAATGTGTTCATTCTGTGATTGAAATTCTCCACAGTCTCACACAATAACTTCTACCATTTCCAACGAAAGTGAAAACAGTTAATTTTCATTCAGTGTCCAGTTCTGCAATTGGGAAGTTACTGGAGGTGATGAGGATGTGTTTCTGGTGGTTGTGTTATTGGGAAGTTAGTGAGGGGCTGTGGATGTGTTTCTGGAGGGTGCGTTATTGGGGAGTTAGTGGAAGGGCTGTGGATGTGTTTCTGGAGGGTGCGTTATTGGGGAGTTAGTGGATGGGCTGTGGATGTGTTTCTGGAGTTCGTGTTATTGGGAAGTTAGTGAGGGGATGTGGATGTGTTTCTGGAGGGTGCGTTATTGGGGAGTTAGTGGAGGGGCTGTGGATGTGTTTCTGGAGTTCGTGTTATTGGGAATTTAGTGGAGGTGAAGTGGATGTGTTTCTGGAGGTTGTGTTATTGGGAAGCTAATGGAGGTGATGAGGATGTGTTTCAGGAGGTTGTGTTATTGGGAAGTTATTGGAGGTGATGAGGAAGTGTTTCTGGAGGTTGTGTTATTGGGAGGCTAGTGGAGGTGATGAGGATGTGTTTCTGGAGGTTGTTTTATTGGGAAGCTAATGGAGGTGATGAGGATGTGTTTCTGGAGGTTGTGTTATTGGGAAGTTATTGGAGGTGATGAGGATGTGTTTCTGGAGGTTGTGTTATTGGGAAGTTAGTGGAGGTGATGAGGATGTGTTTCTGGAGGTTGTGTTATGGGGAAGTTAGTTGTGGTGATGAGGATGTGTTTCTGAAGGTTGTGTTCTTGGGAAGTTATTGGAGGTGATGAGGATGTGTTTCTGGAGGTTGTGTTATTGGGAAGCGAGTGGAGGTGATGAGGATGTGTTCCTGGAGGTTGTGTTATTGGGAAGTTAGTGGAGGTGATGAGGACGTGTTTCTGGAGGTTGTGTTATTGGGAAGTTAGTGGAGGTGATGAGGACGTGTTTCTGGAGGTTGAATTATTGGGAAGTTAGTGGAGGTGATGAGGACGTGTTTCTGGAGGTTGTGTTATTGGGAAGTTAGTGGAGGTGATGAGGACGTGTTTCTGGAGGTTGTTTTATTGGGAAGTTATTGGAGGTGATGAGGACGTGTTTCTGGAGGTTGTTTTATTGGGAAGTTATTGGAGGTGATGAGGACTTGTTTCTGGAGGTTGAATTATTGGGAAGCTAGTGGAGGTGAAGTGGTTCGATTTCTGGTGGTTCTGTTATTGAGGAGTTAGTGGAGTTGATGAGGATGTGTTTCTGGAGTTGGTGTTATTGGGAAGTTAGTGGAATTGATGAGGATGTGTTTCTGGAGCTTGTGTTATTGGGAAGTTAGTGGAGTTGATGAGGATGTGTTTCTGGAGGTTGTGTTATTGGGAAGTTAGTGGAGTTGATGAGGATGTGTTCCTGCAGGTTGTGTTATTGGGAAGTTAGTGGAGGAAATGTGGATATGTTTCTGGAGTTGGTGTTATTGGGACGTTAGTGGATGTGATGAGGATGTGTTTCTGGAGGTTGTGTTATTGGGACGTTAGTGGAGGTGATGAGGATGTGTTTCTGGAGGTTGTGTTATTGGGAAGTTACTTGGGTTGATGAGGATGTGTTTCTGGAGGTTGTGTTATTGGGAAGTTAGTGGAGGTGATGAGGACGTGTTTCTGGAGGTTGAATTATTGGGAAGCTAGTGGAGGTGAAGTGGTTCGATTTCTGGTGGTTATGTAATTGAGGAGTTAGTGGAGTTGATGAGGATGTGTTTCTGGAGTTGGTGTTATTGGGAAGTTAGTGGAGTTGATGAGGATGTGTACCTGCAGGTTGTGTTATTGGGAAGTTAGTGGAGGAAATGTGGATGTGTTTCTGGAGTTGGTGTTATTGGGAAGTTAGTGGAGGGGATCAGGGTGGGTTTCTGGGGTTTTGGTCATTAGGAAGATGGCAGATGTAATGAGAATGGATTTCTAGAGGTTTTGTTATTGTGAAGTTAGTGGAGGTGATGAGGATGTGGTTCTGGTGGTTGTGTTATTGTGAAGTTAGTGGTGGTGATGAGGATGTGGTTCTGGTAGTTGTGTTATTGGGAAGTTAGTGGGGGTGATGAGGATGTGTTTCTGGAGGTTGTGTTATTGGGAGGTTAGTAGAGGTGATGAGGATGTGTTTCTGGAGGTTGTGTTATTGTGAAGTTAGTGGTGGTGATGAGGATGTGGTTCTGGTGGTTGTGTTATTGGGAAGTTAGTGGGGGTGATGAGGATGTGTTTCTGGAGGTTGTGTTATTGGGAGGTTAGTAGAGGTGATGAGGATGTGTTTCTGGAGGTTGTGTTATTGGGACGTTAGTGGAGGTGATGAGGATGTGTTTCTGGAGGTTGTGTTATTGGGAAGTTACTTGGGTTGATGAGGATGTGTTTCTGGAGGTTGTGTTATTGGGAAGTTAGTGGAGGTGATGAGGATGTGTTTCTGGAGGTTGTGTTATTGGGAAGTTAGTGGAGGTGATGTGAATGTGTTTCTGGAGGTTGTGTTATTGGGAAGTTAGTGGAAGTGATGAGGTTGTGTTTCTGGAGGTTGTGTTATTGGGAAGTTAGTGGAGGTGATGAGGATGTGGTTCTGGTGGTTGTGTTATTGGAAAGTTAGTGGAGGTGATGAGGTTGTGTTTCTGGAGGTTGTGCTATTGTGAAGTTAGTGGAGGTGATGAGGATGTGGTTCTGGTGGTTGTGTTATTGGGAAGTTAGTGGAGGTGATGTGGATGTGTTTCTGGAGGTTGTGTTATTGGGGAGTTAGTGGAGGTGATGAGGATGTGTTTCTGGAGGTTGTGTTATTGGAAAGTTAGTGGAGGTGATGAGGTTGTGTTTCTGGAGGTTGTGCTATTGTGAAGTTAGTGGAGGTGATGAGGATGTGGTTCTGGTGGTTGTGTTATTGGGAAGTTAGTGGAGGAGATGTGGATGGGTATCTGAAGGTTCTATTATTGGGATGTTAGTGGAGCTGATGTGTTTCTGCAGGCTGTGTTATAGGGAGGTTAGTGGAGTCGATGAGGATGTGTTTCTGGAGGTTGTGTTATTGGGAAGTTAGTGGAGGTGATGAGGATGTGTATCTGGAGGTTGTGTTCTTGAGGAGTTAGTGGAGGTGATGAGGATCTTTTTCTGGTGGTTGTGTTATTGGGAGGTTAATGGAGGTGATGAGGATGTGTATCTGGAGGCTATGTTCTTGAGGAGTTAGTGGAGGTGATGAGGATGTGTTTCTGGAGGCTGTGTTATTGGAAAGTTAGTGGAGGTGATGAGGATGTGGTTCTGGAGGTTGTGTTATTGGGAAGTTAGTGGAGGTGATGAGGACGTGTTTCTGGAGGTTGAATTATTGGGATATTAGTGGAGGTGAAGTGGTTCGATTTCTGGTGGTTCTGTAATTAAGGAGTTAGTGGAGTTGATGAGGATGTGTTTCTTTAGTTGGTGTTATTGGGAAGTTACTGGAGTTGATGAGGATGTGTTTCTGCAGGTTGTGTTATTGGGAAGTTAGTGGAGGAAATGTGGATGTGTTTCTGGAGTTGGTGTTATTGGGAAGTTAGTGGAGGGGATCAGGATGGGTTTCTGGGGTTTGGGTCATTAGGAAGATGGTGGATGGGATGAGAATTGATTTCTCGAGGTTTTGTTATTGGGGAGTTAGTGGAGGGGCTGTGGATGTGTTTCTGGAGTTTGTGTTTTTGGGAAGTTAGTGAGGGGACGTGGATGTATTTCTGGAGGTGGTGTTACTGGGATGTTAGATGAGGTGATGTGGATGGGTTACTGGAGGGTGTATTATTGGGATTTTAGTGGAGGTGATGTGGATGTGTTCCTGGAGGTTGTGTTATTGGGATGTTAGTGGAGGTGATGTGGATGTGTATCTGAAGGTTGTATTATTGTGAAGTTAGTGGATGTGATGAGGATGTGTATCTGGAGGTTGTGTTCTTGGGAAGGTAGTGGAGGTGAAGTGGATGTGTTTCTGGAGGTTGTGTTATTGTGAAGTTAGTAGAGGTGATGAGGATGTGTTTCTGGAGGTTGTGTTATTGGGAAGTTAGTTGTGCAGATGAGGATGCGTTTATGGAGTTTGTGTTATTGGGATGTTCATGGGGGTGAAGTGGATGTCATTCAGGAGGTTGTGTTATTGGGATGTTCGTGGACGTGAATTGAATGTGTTTCTGGAGGTTTTGTTAATGGGAAGTTAGTGGAGGTGATGAGGATGCCTTTCTGAATGTTGTTTTATTGGGAGGTTAGTGGAGGTGATGTGGATATTGAAGGTTGTATTATTGGGAAGTTAGTGGAGCTAATGTGTTTCTGCAGGCTGTGTTATAGGGAAGTTAGTGGAGGTGATGAGGATGTGTATCTGGAGGTTGTGTTATTGGAAAGTTATTGGAGGTGATGTGGATGTGTTTCTGGAGGTTGTGTTATTGGGAAGTTAGTGGAGGAGATGTGGATGGGTATCTGAAGGTTCTATTATTGGGATGTTAGTGGAGTTGATGTGTTTCTGCAGGCTGTGTTATAGGGAGGTTAGTGGAGTCGATGAGGATGTGTTTCTGGAGGTTGTGTTATTGGGAAGTTAGTGGAGGTGATGAGGATGTGTATCTGGAGGTTGTGTTCTTGAGGAGTTAGTGGAGGTGATGAGGATCTTTTTCTGGTGGTTGTGTTATTGGGAGGTTAATGGAGGTGATGAGGATGTGTATCTGGAGGCTATGTTCTTGAGGAGTTAGTGGAGGTGATGAGGATGTGTTTCTGGAGGCTGTGTTATTGGAAAGTTAGTGGAGGTGATGAGGATGTGGTTCTGGAGGTTGTGTTATTGGGAAGTTAGTGGAGGTGATGAGGACGTGTTTCTTTAGTTGGTGTTATTGGGAAGTTACTGGAGTTGATGAGGATGTGTTTCTGCAGGTTGTGTTATTGGGAAGTTAGTGGAGGAAATGTGGATGTGTTTCTGGAGTTGGTGTTATTGGGAAGTTAGTGGAGGGGATCAGGATGGGTTTCTGGGGTTTGGGTCATTAGGAAGATGGTGGATGGGATGAGAATTGATTTCTCGAGGTTTTGTTATTGGGGAGTTAGTGGAGGGGCTGTGGATGTGTTTCTGGAGTTTGTGTTTTTGGGAAGTTAGTGAGGGGACGTGGATGTATTTCTGGAGGTGGTGTTACTGGGATGTTAGATGAGGTGATGTGGATGGGTTACTGGAGGGTGTATTATTGGGATTTTAGTGGAGGTGATGTGGATGTGTTCCTGGAGGTTGTGTTATTGGGATGTTAGTGGAGGTGATGTGGATGTGTATCTGAAGGTTGTATTATTGTGAAGTTAGTGGATGTGATGAGGATGTGTATCTGGAGGTTGTGTTCTTGGGAAGGTAGTGGAGGTGAAGTGGATGTGTTTCTGGAGGTTGTGTTATTGTGAAGTTAGTAGAGGTGATGAGGATGTGTTTCTGGAGGTTGTGTTATTGGGAAGTTAGTTGTGCAGATGAGGATGCGTTTATGGAGTTTGTGTTATTGGGATGTTCATGGGGGTGAAGTGGATGTCATTCAGGAGGTTGTGTTATTGGGATGTTCGTGGACGTGAATTGAATGTGTTTCTGGAGGTTTTGTTAATGGGAAGTTAGTGGAGGTGATGAGGATGCCTTTCTGAATGTTGTTTTATTGGGAGGTTAGTGGAGGTGATGTGGATATTGAAGGTTGTATTATTGGGAAGTTAGTGGAGCTAATGTGTTTCTGCAGGCTGTGTTATAGGGAAGTTAGTGGAGGTGATGAGGATGTGTATCTGGAGGTTGTGTTATTGGAAAGTTATTGGAGGTGATGTGGATGTGTTTCTGGAGGATGTGTTATTGGGAAGTTAGTGGAGGTGATGAGGATGTGTTTCTGGAGGTTATGTTATTGGCAAGTTAGTGGACGTGATTTGGATGTGTTTCTGTAGGTTGTGTTATTGGGAAGTTAGTGGAGGTGATGAGGATGTATTCAGGAGGTTGTGTTATTGGGAAGCTATTGGAGGTGATGAGGACGTGTTTCTGGAGGTTATTTTATTGGGAAGTTATTGGAGGTGATGAGGACGTGTTTCTGGAGGTTGTGTTATTGGGGAGTTAGTGGAGGTGATGAGGACGTGTTTCTGGAGGTTGAATTATTGGGAAGCTAGTGGAGGTGAAGTGGTTCGATTTCTGGTGGTTCTGTAATTGAGGAGTTAGTGGAGTTGATGAGGATGTGTTTCTGGAGTTGGTGTTATTGGTAAGTTAGTGGAGTTGTTGAGGATGTGTTCCTGCAGGTTGTGTTATTGGGAAGTTAGTGGAGGAAATGTGGATGTGTTTCTGGAGTTGGTGTTATTGGGAAGTTAGTGGAGGGGATCAGGATGGGTTTCTGGGGTTTGGGTTATTAGGAAGATGGTGGATGTAATTAGAATGGATTTCACGATGTTTTGTTATTGGGGAGTTGATGGAGGCGATGAGGATGTGGTTCTGGTGGTTGTGTTATTGGGAGGTTAGTGGAGGATATGTGGATGGGTATCTGAAGGTTCTATTATTGGGATGTTAGTGGAGCTGATGTGTTTCTGCAGGCTGTGTTATAGGGAAGTTAGTGGAGGTGATGAGGATGTGTTTCTGGATATTGTGTTATTGGGAAGTTAGTGGAAGTGATGAGGATGTGTATCTGGAGGGTGTGTTCTTGAGGAGTTAGTGGAGGTGATGAGGATGTGTTTCTGGAGGCTGTGTTATTGGAAAGTTAGTGGAGGTGATGAGGATGTGGTTCTGGAGGTTGTGTTATTGCAAAGTTATTGGAGGTGGTGAGGATGTGTTTCTGGAGGTTGTGTTATTGGGAAGTTAGTGGAGGTGATGAGGATGTGTTTCTGGAGGTTGTGTTATTGGGAAGTTGGTGGAGGTGATGAGGATGTGTTTCTGAATGTTGTGTTATTGGGAAGTTAGTGGAGGTGATGTGAACGTATTTCTGGAGGTTGTGTTATTGGGAAGTTAGTGGAGGTGATGAGGACGTGTATCTGGAGGTTGTTTTATTGGGAAGTTAGTGGAGGTAATGAGCATGTGTTTCTGGAGGTTGTGTTATTGGGAAGTTAGTGGAGGTGATGTGAACGTGTTTCTGGAGGTTGTGTTATTGAGGAGTTAGTGGAGGTGATGAGGTTGTGTTTCTGGAGGTTGTGTTCTTGACGAGTTAGTGGAGGTGATGAGGATGTGTTTCTGGAGGTTGTGTTATTGAAAAGTTAGTGGAGGTGATGAGGTTGTGTTTCTGGAGGTTGTGTTATTGGGATGTTGTGGAGGGGATGTGGATGGGTGTGTGTAGGTTGTGTTATTGGGGAGTTAGTGGAGGTGATGTGAACGTGTTTCTGGAGGTTGTGTTATTGGGAAGTTAGTGGAGGTAATGAGGATGTGTTTCTGGAGGTTGTGTTATTGGGAAGTTAGTTGGGTTGATGAGGATGTGTTTCTGGAGGTTGTGTTATTGGGAAGTTAGTGGCGGTGATGTGGATGTGTTTCTGGAGGTTGTGTTATTGGGAATTTAGAGGAGGTGATGAGGTTGTGTTTCTGGAGGTTGTGCTATTGTGAAGTTATTGGAGGTGATGAGGATGTGTTTCTGGAGGTTGTGTTATTGGGAAGTTAGTGGAGGTGATGAGGACGTGTTTCTGGAGGTTGTGTTATTGGGAGGTTAGTGGACGTGATCTGGATGTGTTTCTGGAGGTTGTGTTATTGGGAGGTTAGTGGAGTTGATCAGGATGTGTTTCTGGAGGTTGTGTTATTGGGAATTTAGTGGAGGTGATGAGGATGTGTTTCTGGAGGTTGTGTTATTGGGAAGTTAGTGGAGGTGATGAGGATGTGTTTCTGGAGGTTGTGTTATTGGGAGGTTAGTGGAGGTGATGAGGATGTCTTTCTGGAGGATGTGTTACTGGGAAGTTAGTGGTGGTGATGAGGATGTGGTTCTGGTGGTTGTGTTATTGGGAGGTTAGTGGAGGTGATCAGGATGTGTTTCTGGAGGCTGTGTTATTGTGAAGTTAGTGGAGGTGATGAGGATGTGTTTCTGGAGGTTGTGTTATTGGGAGGTTAGTGGAGGTGATGAGGATGTGTTTCTGGAGGTTGTGTTATTGGGAAGTTAGTGGAGGTGATGAGGATGTGTTTCTGGAGGTTGTGTTATTGGGAAGTTAGTGGAGGTGATGAGGATGTGTTTCTGGAGGTTGTGTTATTGGGAAGTTAGTGGAGGTGATGAGGATGTGTTTCTGGAGGATGTGTTACTGGGAAGTTAGTGGTGGTGATGAGGATGTGGTTCTGGTGGTTGTGTTATTGGGAGGTTAGTGGAGGTGATCAGGATGTGTTTCTGGAGTTTGTGTTATTGGGAAGTTAGTGGAGGTGATCAGGATGTGTTTCTGGAGGTTGTGTTATTGGGAAGTTAGTGGAGGTGATGAGGATGTGTTTCTTGAAGTTGTGTTATTGGGAGGTTAGTGGAGGTGATGAGTATGTGTTTCTGGAGGTTGTGTTGTTGGTAAGTTAGTGGAAGTGATGTGGATGTGTTTCTGGAGGTTGTGTTATTGGGAAGTTAGTGGAGGTGATGAGGATGTGTTTCTGGATGATGTATTATTGGGAAGTTATTGGAGGTGATGTGGATGTGTTTCTGGAGTTTGTGTTACTGGGAAGGTCTCTGAAACAGCTTTTTAATTGGGAGCTCCCGAGGCCACACTGCCTGAACCCTGCTCACAGGGATTATTGAGCAGTAAATGGTTAACTATATTCAGCACAGAGGTCTCTGAAACAGCATTTTAATTGGGGTCTCCTGAGGCCACACTGCCTGAACCCTGCTTCCAGGGATTATTGAGCAGTAAATGGTTAACTATATACAACACAGAGGTCTCTGAAACAGCTTTTTAATTGGGGGCTCCCGAGGCGACACTGACTGGCCCCTGCTCCCAGGGATTATAGAGCAGTAAATAGTTAACCTTGTACAGGCACAGAGGTCTCTGAAACAGCTTTTTAACTGAGGGCTCCGAGGCCACACTGCCTGTCCCCTGCTCCCAGGGATTATTGAGCAGTAAATGGTTAACTATATACAGCACAGAGGTCTCTGAAACAGCTTTTTAATTGAGGGCTCCCGAGGCCACACTGCCTGTCCCTTGCTCCCGGGGATTATTGAGCAGTAAGTGGTTAACTATATACAGCACAGAGGTCTCTGAAACAGCTTTTTAATTGGGGGCTCCCGAGGCCACACTGCCTGTCCCCTGCTCCCAGGGATTATTGAGCAGTAAATGGTTAATTATATAAAGCACAGAGGTCTCTGAAACAGCTTTTTAATTGGGAGCTCCCGACCACACTGCTTGTCCCCTGCTCCCAGGGATTATTGAGTAGGAAATGGTTAACTGTGTACAGCACAGAGGTTTCTGAAGCAACGTTTTAATTGGGGGCTCCCGAGGCCACACTGTCTGACCCCTGCTCCCAGGGATTATTGAGAAGTAAATGGTTAACTATATACAGCACAGAGGTCTCTGAGACAGCTTTTTAATTTGGGGCTCCTGAGGCCACACTGTCTGTCCCCTGCTCCCAGGAATTATTGAGAAGTAAATGGTTAACTATACACAGGCACAGAGGTCACTGAAACAGCTTTTTAATTGGGGGCTCCCGAGGCCACACTGCCTGTCCCCTGCTCCCAGGGATTATTGAGCAGTAAATGGTTAATTATATAAAGCACAGAGGTCTCTGAAACAGCTTTTTAATTGGGAGCTCCCGACCACACTGCTTGTCCCCTGCTCCCAGGGATTATTGAGTAGTAAATGGTTAACTATATACAGCACAGGGGTCACTGAAACAGCTTTTTAATTGGGGGCTCCCGAGGCAACACTGCCTGTCCCCTGCTCCCATGGATTATTGAGAAGTAAATGGTTAACTATATAGAGCACAGAGGTCTCTGACACAGCTTTTTAATTGGGGGCTCCCAAGGCCACACTGCCTGACCCCTGCTCCCCGGGGTTATTGAGCAGTAAATGGTTAACTCTATATAGGCACAGCGTTCCCTGAAAGAGATTTTTAATTGTGAGCTCCCGAGGCCACACAGCCTGTCCCCTGCTCCCAGGGATTATTGAGTAGGAAATGGTTAACAGTGAACAGCACAGAGGTCTCTGTAAAAGCTTTTTAATTGGGGGCTCCCGACCAGACTGCCTGTCCCCTGGTCCCATGGATTAATGGGCACTAAATGCAGAACTATATACAGCACAGAGGTTTCTGAAGCAACTTTTTAATTGGAGGCTCCCGAGGCCACACTGCCTGTCCCCTGCTCCCAGGGATTATTGAGCAGTAAATGGTTAACTATATACAGCACAGAGGTCTCTGAAACAGTTTTTAAATTGGGGGATCCCGAGGCCACACTGTCTGACCCCTGCTCCGAGGGAGGATTGAGCAGTGAATGGTTAACTATATACAGCACAGAGGTCTCTGAAAGAGCTTTTTAATTGGGGGCTCCCGAGGCCACACTGCCTGTCCCCTGCTCACAGGGATTATTGAGCAGTAAATGGTTAAATATATACAGCACAGAGGTCTCTGAAACAGCTTTTTAATTGGGGGCGCCTGAGGCCTCACTGCCTGTCCCCTGCTCCCAGGGATTATTGAGCGGTAAATGCTTAACTATATACAGCACAGAGGTTTCTGAAGCAACTTTTTAATTGGGGGCTCCCGAGGCCCCACTGCCTGACGCCTGCTCCGTGGGATGATTGAGCAGTAAATGGTTAACTCTATACAGCAGAGAGGTCTCTGAAACAGTTTTTAAATTGGGGGATCCCGAGGCCACACTGCCTGTCCCCTGCTCCCAGGGATTATTGAGCAGTAAATGGTTAACTATATACAGGCGCAGAGGTCTCTGAAACAGCTTTTTTAATTGGGGGCTCCTGGACCACACTGCCTGTCCCCTGCTCACAGGGATTATTGAACAGTAAATGGTTAGAATCATAGAATCATAGAAGTTTACAGCATGGAAACAGGCCCTTCGGCCCAACAAGTCCATGCCGCCCAGTGTTTACCATTAAGCTAGTCCAGTTGCCCACACTTGGCCCATAACCCTCTATACCCATCTTACCCATGTAACTATCTAAATGTTTTTTAAAAGACACAATTGTACCCGCCTCTTCTACTACCTCTGGCAGCCCATTCCAGACACTCACTACCCTCTGAGTGAAGAAATTGCCCCTCTGGGCCCTTCTGAATCTCTCCCCTCTCACCTTAAACCTATGCCCTCTAGTTTTAGACTCCCCTACCTTTGGGAGAAGATGTTGACTATCTACCTTATCTATGACCCTCATTATTTTATAGTCCTCTATAAAATCACCCCTAAGCCTCCTACGCTCCAAGGAAAAAAGTCCCAGTCTATCCAGCCTCTCCTTATAACTCAAACCATCAAGTCCCGGCAACATCCTAGTAAACCCTTTCAGCACTCTTTCCAGTTTAATAATATCCTTCCTATAATAGGGTGACCAGAACTGCACACAGTATTCCAAGTGTGGCTGTACCAATGTCTTGTACAACTTCAACAAGACGTCCCAACTCCTGTATTCAATGTTCTGACCAATGAAACCAAGCATGCCGAATGCCTTCTTCACCACCCTGTCCACCTGCGACTCCACCTTCAAGGAGCTATGAACCTGTACTCCTAGATCTCTTTGTTCTATAACTCTCCCCAACGCCATACCATTAACTGAGTAGGTCCTGGCCTGATTCGATCTGCCAAAATGCATCACCGCACATTTATCTAAATTAAACTCCATCTGCCATTCGTCGGCCCACTGGCCGAATTGATCAAGATCCCGTTGCAATCCTAGATAACCTTCTTCACTATCCACTGTGCCACCAATCTTGGTGTCATCTGCAAACTTACTAACCATGCCTCCTAAATTCTCATCCAAATCA
This sequence comes from Scyliorhinus torazame, assembly GCF_047496885.1. Lineage (NCBI taxonomy): Eukaryota > Metazoa > Chordata > Chondrichthyes > Carcharhiniformes > Scyliorhinidae > Scyliorhinus > Scyliorhinus torazame. The sequence continues at coordinate 913,983 of NW_027307763.1, read as the reverse complement.
TTAATATAAATCACAAATAACAGTGGACCCAGCACCGATCCCTGAGACACACCACTGGTCACAGGCCTCCAGTTTGAAAAACAACCCTCTACAACCACCCTCTCTCTGCCTTCTGTCGTCCAGCCAATTTTGAATCCAATTGGCAACCTCACCCTGGATCCCGTGAGCTTTAACCTTCTGCAACAACCTATCATGCGGTACCTTGTCAAAGGTTTTGCTAAAGTCCATGTAGACAACGTCTACTGCACTGCCCTCATCTACCTTCTTGGTCACCCCCTCAAAAAACTCAATCAAATTTGTGAGACATGATTTTCCACGCACAAAGCCATGCTGACTGCCCCGAATCAGTCCTTGCCTCTCTAAATGCTTGTAGATCCTGTCTCTCAGAATACCTTCTAGCAACTTACCTACTACCGACGTTAGGCTCACCAGTCTGTAGTTCCCAGGCTTTTCCCTGCTGCCCTTCTTAAACAAGGGCACAACATTCGCCACTCTCCAATCTTCAGGCACCTCACCTGTGGCTGCCGATGATTCAAATATCTCTGTTAGGGGACCCGCAATTTCCTCCCTCGCCTCCCACAACACCCTGGGATACATTTCATCAGGTCCCGGGGATTTATCTACCTTGATGCGCTTTAAGACTTCCAGCACCTCCTCCTCTGTAATATGCACACTTCTCAAGACATCACTATTTATTTCCCTTAGTTTCCTAACATCCATGCCTTTCTCCACCGTGAATACCGATGAGAAATATTCATTCAGGATCTCACCCAACTCTTGTGGCTCTGCACATAGATGCCCTTGTTGATCCTTAAGAGGCCCTACTCTGTCCCTAGTTACTCTTTTCCCCTTTATGTATTTGTAGAATCTCTTTGGATTCTCCCTTGCATTATTTGCCAAAGCAATTTCATGTCCCCTTTTTGCCCTCCTGATTTCCCTCTTAACTCTATTTCGACAATCTCTATACTCTTCAAGGGATCCACTTGATCCCAGTTGCTTATGTACGTCATATGCCTCCTTCTTCTTTTTGACCAGAGTCTCAATATCTCGAGTCATCCAGGGTTCCCTACTTCTACCAGCCTTACCCTTCACTCTAAAGGGAATGTGCTTACCCTGCACCCTGGTTAACACATTTTTAAAAGCCTTCAATTTACCAGCCGTCCCTTTGCCTGCCAACAGTCTCCCCCAATCTACCTCTGCAAGTTCCTGTCTGATACCATTAAAATTGGCCTTGCCCCAATGAAGAATTTTAACTCTTGGGCCAGACCTATCATTCTCCATAGCTATCTTAAAACTAATGGAGTTATGGTCACTTGTCCCAAAGTGATCTCTCACTAGCACTTCTGTCACTTGCCCTTCCTTATTTCCCAAGACGAGGTCAAGTTTTGCCCCCTCTCTAGTCGGTCCATCCACATACTGAATGAGAAATTCCTCCTGAATACACTCAACAAATTTCCCTCCATCCAAGCCCCTAATGCTATGGCTGTCCCAGTCAATGTTGGGAAAGTTAAAGTCCCCTACTACTACCACCCTATTATTCTTGCAGCTATCTGTAATCTCCTTACATATTTGCTCCTCAATTTCCCGCTGACTATTTGGGGGCCTGTAGTACAGTCCTACCAAGGTGATCTCTCCCTTCTTATTTTTCAGTTCCACCCATATAGACTCAGTGGGCGAACCCTCGGATATATCCCCTCTAAGTACTGCCGTGGTGTTCTCCCTAATCAAAAACGCCACTCCCCCTCCTCTCTTACCTCCTGTTCTATCCTTTCTATAGCATCTGTACCCCGGAACATTGAGCTGCCAGTCCTGCCCCTCCCTTAGCCATGTTTCAGTCATAGCTATAATATCCCAGTCCCATGTGCCCGTCCATGCCCTGAGTTCATCCGCTTTGCCCGTCAGGCCCCTTGCATTGAAATAAATGCAGTTTAATGTAGACCTTCCTTGCTCTCTGCCCTGCATTCTCAGGTCATGCTTTACACACTCTCCCTTCCTGCCTTTTGTTTCTGTCCCCACTGACTTCCTACATCGGTTCCCATCCCCCTGCCACATTAGTTTAAACCCTCCCCAACTGCACTAGCAAACACGCCCCCGAGAACATTGGTTCCGGTCCCACCCAGATGCAGACCGTCCGATTTGTACAGGTCCCACCTCCCCCAGAACCGATCCCAATGTCCCAGGAATTTGAAACCCTCCCTCTTGCACCATCCCTCAAGCCACGTATTCACCCTAGCTATCCTGTCATTCCTACTGTGACTATCACGTGGCACTGGTAGCAATCCTGAGATTACTACCTTTGAGGTCCTACTTTTTAGTTTAACTCCTAACTCCCTAAATTCAGCTTGTAGGACCTCATCCCGTTTTTTACCTGTATCATTGGTGCCTATATGCACCACGACAGCTGGCTGTTCACCCTCCCCCTCCAGAATGCCCTGCAGCCGCTCCGAGACATCCTTGACCCTTGCACCAGGGAGGCAACATACCAACCTGGATTCTCGTTTGCGTCCACAGAAACGCCTGTCTATTCCCCTTACAATTGAATCCCCTATCACTATAGCTCTGCCAATCTTTTTCCCGCCCTTCTGTGCAGCAGAGCCAGCCACGGTGCCATGAACCTGGCTGCTGCCACCTTCCCCTGGTGAGCCATCTCCCCCAACAGTTTCCAAAACAGTAAATCTGTTTTGGAGGGAGATGACAGCAGGGGATCCCTGCACTGCCTTCCTTGGTTAACTATACACAGCACAGAAGTCTCTGAAACAGCATTTTAATTGGGGGCTCCCGAGGCCACACTGCCTGTCTCCTGCTCCCAGGGATTATTAAGAAGTAAATGGTTAACTATATACAGCACAGAGGTCTCTGAAACAGCTTTTTAATTGGGGGCTCCCGAGGCCACACTGCCTGCCCCCTGCTCCCCGGGATTATTGAGCAGTAAATGGTTAACTCTATATAGGCACAGAGGTCTCTGAAAGAGATTTTTAATTGGGGGCTCCCGAGGCCACACTGCCTGTCCCCTGCTCCCAGGGATCATTGAGCACTAAATGGTTAACAATATACAGCACAGAGGTCACTGAAACAGCTTTTTAATTGGGGGCTCCCGAGGCCACACTGCCTCTACCCTGCTCCCAGGGATTATTGAGCAGTAAATGGTTAACTATATACAGCACAGAGGTCTCTGAAACAGCTTTTTAATTGGGGGCTCCCGTGGCCACACTGCCGGTCCCCTGATCCCAGGGATTATTGAGAAGTAAATGGTTAACCTTGTACAGCACAGATGTCTCTGAAACAGCTTTTCAATTGGCGCCTCCCATACCACACTGCCTGTCCCCTGCTCCCAGGGATTATTGAGTAGTAAATGGTTAACTCTACATAGGCACAGCGTTCCCTGAAAGAGATTTTTCATTGGGGACTCCGGAGGCCAAACTGCCTGTCCCCTGCTCCCAGGGTTAATTGAGCAGTATATGGTTAAATATATACAGGCGCAGAGGTCTCTGAAACAGCTTTTTAATTGGGGGCTCCCGAGGCCACACCGCCTGACCCCTGCTCCCAGGGATTATTGAGCAGTAAATGGTTAACTATATACAGCACAAAGGTCTCTGAAACAGCTTTTTAATTGGGGGCTCCCGCAGCCACACTGCCTGTCCCCTGCTCCCAGGGATTATTGAGCAGTAAATGGTTAACTATATCCAGCACAGAGGTCTGTAAAACAGCTTTTTAATTGGGGGCTCCCGGACAACACTGCCTGTCCCCCGTTCCCAGGGATTATTGAGCAGTAAATGGTTAACTATATGCACAGAGGTCTCTGAAACATCTTTTTAATTGGGGGCTCCCGTGGCCACACTGCCTGTCCCCTGCTCCCAGGGATTATTGAGCAGTAAATGGTTAACTATGTAGAGCACAGAGGTCTCTGAAACAGCTTTTTAATTGGGGGATTCCGAGGCCACACTGCCTGTCCCCTGCTCCCAGGGATTATTGAGGAGTAAATAGTTAACTATATACAGGCACAGAGATCTCTGCAACAACTTTTAAATTTGGGACTCCCGAGGCCACGGTGCCTGTCCCCTGCTCCCAGGGATTATTGAGCAGCAAATGGTTAACTATATACAGCACAGAGGGCTCTGAAACAGCTTTTTAATTGGGGGCTCCCGTGGCCACACTGCCTGTCCCCTGATCCCAGGGATTATTGAGAAGTAAATGGTTAACCTTGTACAGCACAGATGTCTCTGAAACAACTTTTCAATTGGCGCCTCCCATACCACACTGCCTGTCCCCTGCTCCCAGGGATTATTGAGTAGTAAATGGTTAACTCTACATAGGCACAGCGTTCCCTGAAAGAGATTTTTCATTGGGGACTCCCGAGGCCAAACTGCCTGTCCCCTGCTCCCAGTTATTATTGAGCAGTAAATGGTTAAATATATACAGGCGCAGAGGTCTCTGAAACAGCTTTTTAATTGGGGGCTCCCGAGGCCACACTGCCTGACCCCTGCTCCCAGGGATTATTGAGCAGTAAATGGTTAACTATATACAGCACAGAGGTCTCTGAAACAGCTTTTTAATTGGGGGCTCCCGAGGCCACACTGCCTGACCCCTGCTCCCAGGGATTATTGAGCAGTAAATGGTTAACTATATACAGCACAAATGTCTCTGAAACAGCTTTTTAATTGAGGGCTCCCAAGGCCACACTGCCTGTCCCCTGCTCACAGGGATTATTGAGAGGAAGTAAATGGTTAACTTTCTACAGCACAGAGGTCTCTGAAACAGCGTTTTAATTGGGGGCTCCCGAGGCCACTCTCCCTGTTCCCTGCTCCCAGGGATTATTGAGCAGTAAATGGTTAACTATATACAGGCACAGAGGTCTCTGAAACATTTTTTAATTGGGGGCTCCCTAGGCTACACTGCCTGTCCCCTGCTCCCTGGGATTATTGAGCAGTAAATGGTTAACTATATATAGGCACAGCGTTCCCTGAAAGATATTTTTAATTGGGGGCTCCCGAGGCCACACTGCCTGTCCCCGGCTCCCACGGATTATTGAGCAGTAAATGATTAACTATATACAGCCCAGAGGTCTCTGAAACAGCTTTTTAATTGCGGGCTCCCGGACCACACTGCCTCTCCCCTGCTCACAGGGATTATTGAGAAGTAAATGGTTAACTATATACAGTGAAGTGTTGGGTACTCTGAGACACAGACGAACCAACACGGTTGCGATTGGTACAACGCAGGTTTATTTCTTTTAACTATTTATATAACAAACTTGGTGCTCTGCACATGGTGACTTCTGAGTGTCTGGCTTGGAGGTGCTTGCCCTGAGCCGTCTCCTGCTGGACTGCCCAGGAAGTAGCGTGTTCCTTGTTTTGGACTGTGTATGCTCTTGTCTGTGATTGGCTGTCGTGTTGCGTGTGCTAATTGGTCCCTTGATCTGTCCATCACTATGTATGAGTGTATGTGCTGTGATGTTCACGTGAATATCATGACATACAGCACAGAGGTCTCTGAAACAGCTTTTTAATTGGGGGCTCCCGGACCACACTGCCTGTCCCCTGCTCCCAGGGATTATTGAGCAGTAAATAGTTAACTATATACTGGCACAGAGGTCTCTGAAACAGCTTTTTAATTGGGGGCTGCCGGACCACACTGCCTGTCCCCTGCTCCCAGGGATTATTGAGAGGAAGTAAATGGTTAACTATATTCAGCACAGAGGCCTCTGAAACAGCTTTTTAATTGGGAGCTCCCGAAGCCACACTGCCTGTCCCCTGCTCCACGGATTATTGAGCAGTAAATGGTTAACTATATACAGCACAGAGGTCTCTGAAACAGCTTTTTAATTGGGTGCTCCCGGACCACACTGCCTGTCCCCTGCTTCCAGGGATTATTGAGCAGTAAATAGTTAACTATATACAGGCACAGAGGTCTCTGAAACAGCTTTTTAATTGGGGGCTCCCGGACCACACTGCCTGTCCCCTGCTCCCAGGGATTATTGAGAGGAAGTAAATGGTTAACTATATTCAGCACAGAGGTCTCTGAAACAGCTTTTTAATTGGGAGTCCCGACCACACTGCCTGTTCCCTGCTCCTAGGGATTATTGAGAAGTAAATGGTTAACTATATACAGCACAGAGGTCACTGAAGCAGCTTTTTAATTGGGTGCTCCCGAGGCCACACTGCCTGTCCCCTGCTCCCAGTGATTAATGAGCAGTAAATGGTTAACTATATACAGCACAGAGGTCACTGAAGCAGATTTTTAATTGGGGGGCTCCCAAGGCCACTCTGCCTGTCCCCTGCTCCCAGGGATTATTGAGAAGTAAATGGTTAACTATATACAGCACAGAGGTCTCTGAAACTACTTTTTAATTGGGGGCTCCCAAGGGCACACTGCCTGACCCCTGCTTCCAGGGATTATTGAGCAGTAAATGGTTAACTTTATACAATACAGAGTTCTCTGAAATAGCTTTATAATAGGGGGCTCCCGGAGCCACACTGCCTGACCTCTGCTCCTGACAAAATACAAATTTTTTTACCCGTCAGTCTGGCCTCAATAAAAGTCGAGATGGATTTGCAGGTACAGCATTAGTTAATTTATTTGGCTTGCAAGCCTGATTCATTTCACAGAACCATAGGACACATCCAGTCTCCTACACCCCGGAAAGCGAATGAACAAAGAGACAAAGGGATTTCTGTAAATAAATTCAAATGGTATCAAGTTTCACAGACACGATTCCCGTAGGTCACCCTATACCCCTCCTGACCTGGTCATACATTCTGATTGGCTCACTTCCAATCCCTTCCTCTGGCCCCTATTACCCAGCATCCTTTTCTCCTCCTTTGGTGGACACACCTCCTCCTTGCTTTGCCATGCAGTCTGAAATCCTTTGTCTGTGAACTCACCAGAATGAGACTGGCCTATCTCTACATTACAGTAACTAATATCTCTAAAGTAACTATTTTATATCACATTCGGCATTCCCTCCTTTTATCATTCCATGATAACCGAACTATCCAATCCATAGCTACGGTCCCTCATCTAAAAAGATCCGTCGCTGCATTTCCAATTCCTGGCGTAGCCCCCCTTCATCTGCTGCACCCTCATGGATTTTGACAGCCAAGATTTTAGGAGCGTTGATCTGTTCCAGTGCACCCCGCATTCTTCCCATCACACATTTAAGGATAGCTGGGCCCACAAAGATGCAGCCAATAGCCACTGCTATATACATGGCCATATTTATCAACCTTTCCTTCCAACCTCCAAATCCCCAGTTACCCCAAGTGCCAGGATCCTGCATTCCGTCCAGGTGATCCCGTATGCGATCCATAAATTTAGTGATGTTAGCGGTTTAGTCTTGAACTCCCATGATACACTTGCCCTGTACTATGGCGCATACCCCACCCTCACGGGCCAGAAGATAGTCAAGAGCATACCGGTTCTGCATTGCAAACAACCGTAGCTGAGACAACACCTTGGTTATTGCCCCAAGGGCTCCCAAGGTTTCATTTCCCAAGATGGTAAGGCCACAAATAAAATAATTCCTATCGCTGACAGCCAAGGAACCCCGCACACCTCCCAGTGCCAAGATGCTCCGAATTCCCCACCCGGCTGAGTGGCCCCGGTTGGGCGTGAGAAACTGAGGTTTTTTCCATTCTCGCAGAATTCAGCAGAGACTGCCCGGCGTGCGAACTGATTATGCAGGTTCCACGCCGAGGGGCAGGGGACTGTGGTAGGGACTAGAGTCCCAATAGCAATTTGGCGGGGAAATGGGGGTGACAAAACATTAGTTGCTGTACCATTTTTTAAAATTAAAGTAGTATCCTTGCTCCGTGTACAGGTGAGCATCACAATCAGTATATCGGTTGCGTAGGGATCCCCCAGTAGCCCAGTTTATCCAGCTTTGAAATGCCCATTCGGGCCGCCTAGCAATGCGGAAAGCCCTATTCCCAACAGTGATATGAGAGACATTCGCCCAGCCACAAAGGAGCTGGAGGCCAGCGTTCAATGGAACGCAAGTGGTGTTGTAACAAACGCATTGGCCAGACGCCTGGGTGATATGACACCTCCTGTCCATACAGGTGGGGAACAGACCTATTATATTCGTTTCCACCTCGACCAGCAAACAGCCGTATCCTTCACTGCTGAAACAATTCTCGTACGACCGGGAATCCCTATTGGGAGTGAAGTGGCTAGGTATGTACGCCCTCCACCGTCGCAGCCTATCGTACTGTGAATGGGAATTATCCCGAGGAAGGGTAAGGCAAATAGCTGGTGGTGCTGAATCCGGATCGTAAGGAAGAGACTTGCTCGGGCAGTGGCTCGGAATGCTGACAATGACCCACCGTTTGGGGAGTGCCCCAAAGCGGTGAAACAGAAAATAACCTAGACACCGCTGCGGGGTTCGGGTAGCAGACAACCCGTCCGTGGCCATACAGACGGTGGTAAATCTGATAGAAGAGATTCATACTACCCGGGTTTTCCTCAGTGTGGTCTTTAACTAAATTAAGTGTATCTCCTGATAACCTACGTTCTAGCTGTACTTCCTTTCTCACACGCCCCGTCCTTTCTCTCTAGTCCCTCTCTCTCTCTCACAACCTCTTCCTACCTTCTCCTGACGGTCTGATGTTACCTTTATTGCACCAATCTTAACACATCCAAAATCAAATTTACATGTACTCCAAAAACAAGGCAATGTCCATATAATGTTCCCTTCCCATCGCCGGGACCGGTGCAATTGCTTCATGACTCCTGCATTCTCCTTAAATTTGACGACCTTCCATGAGTCGATACCATGTCCTCGTATATGGGGGCAGCGAAGAACATCACCTCTGCATAAACAAAATGTCCTCGTAGATTGGTTGGGGTTACAAATGTAGATAATATTTCCCTTTTCCATGTTCGTCGCCAATAACACTCCAAGCGAGGTGAGGCCGAATATCACACAGACGGTGCGTAGCCACCCCATCATGCTCCACACCTGTAAAATAGCACTGGGGAAGGGAGGCAGGTTAATCTATCCAAGAAAATGAGGCCCGTTATCAGAACTCAACTGAGCTGGTATACTGTACCGGGGAATGATTTCCCGCATCAGAACTTTAACCAAAGTAGCAGCTTTATTATCGGTAGTCGGATACGCCTCAACCCATCTGCTGAACACATCCACAATGACCAAAACATATTTATAACATTGACACCTTTCCAACTCAATGTAATCCATTTGGAGCGTCTCAAAGGGACCACTGGGCAACGGGGTTTGCCCCTTCCCACAAGGGACACCTTTTCCGGTGTTATATTGCTGACAAATCAAACACCGATTACTGATACTCTGGGCCAACCCCTGCATTTCAGGGTGCCACCAAGTGTCCAGCAACAAATCACTAGTCCCCCGAGCCCCACAATGAGTTGCAAAGTGTACACATTCAGTGACCCATAAAGCCAGTACATTAGGCATACAAGTCTGATGTGCTGGCGTGGTCCATAAAGAGGAACCAGAATCATAAGTACAACCTAACCGTTTCCACATTTGTTTATCACTCTCAGGAGCGTCCTCCTGTAACCTTATGACGTCTTGGATGGTTGGCATTGACTTGTCAGAAGCAGACACATTCATAGTAGATTGTTTAGTCTTACTTAACATTTTAGGCACCATCTCTTGCTGAATTTGCGCGGCTGTCCGCGCTGCACAACCTGCTTGTTCATTACCAACGTCAACTGGGGTCTTACCATTTGTGTGGGCAGCGCATTTAATGACGAAAATCTGCGCGGGCATAAGGAGGGCCTGCACTAAGTCATTAACTAAACCCCGGTGGGATATTTGACCACACATAATCATGTCAGGTTGTTCTGACGAAATATCACTCAAATCGTCCCTTATTGTGGTAGTTTCCTGAATCAAGGCTACAAAGTCGTGGCCAGGTGCGTCTTCATGGACAGGGGGACCACTAAGAAAACAGGCTGGATTGATATAGGCAGGAAGGGGCATGAGGTCCTGCAGCAGGAGTTCAGGGAGCTAGGCAGAAAGTTAAAAGACAGGACCTCGAGGGTTGTAATCTCGGGATTACTCCCTGTGCCACGTGCCAGTGAGGCTAGAAATAGGAAGATAGAGCAGACAAACACGTGGCTAAACAGCTGGTGTAGGAGGGAGGGTTTCTGTTATCTGGACCACTGGGAGCTCTTCCGGGGCAGGTGTGACCTGTATAAGATGGACGGGTTGCATCTAAACCGGAGAGGCATAAATATCCTGGCCGCGAGATTTGCTAGTGTCACACGGGAGGGTTTAAACTAGTATGGCAGGGGGGTGGGCACGGGAGCAATAGGTCAGAAGGTGAGAGCGTTGAGGGAGAACTAGGGAATAGGGACAGTGTGGCTCTGAGGCAGAGCAGACGGGGAGAAGTTGCTGAACACAGCGGGTCTGGTGGCCTGAAGTGCATATGTTTTAATGCAAGGAGCATTACGGGTAAGGCAGATGAACTTAGAGCTTGGATTACTACTTGGAACTATGATGTTGTTGCCATTACAGAGACCTGGTTGAGGGAAGGGCAGGATTGGCAGCTAAACGTTCCAGGATTTAGATGTTTCAGGCGGGATAGAGGGGGATGTAAAAGAGGAAGCGGAGTTGCGCTACTTGTTCAGGAGAGTATCACAGCTATACAGCGAGAGGACACCTCAGAGGGCAGTGAGGCTATATGGGTAGAGATCAGGAATAAGAAGGGTGCAGTCACAATGTTGGGGGTATACTACAGGCCTCCCAACAGCCAGCGGGAGTTGGGAAGCAGATAGGTAGACAGATTTTGGAAAAGAGTAAAAACAACAGGGTTGTGGTGATGGGAGACTTCAACTTCCCCAATATTGACTGGGACTCACTTAGTGCCAGGGGCTTAGACGGGGCAGAGTTTGTAAGGAGCAACCAGGAGGGCTTCTTAAAACAATATGTAAACAGTCCAACTAGGGAAGAGGCGGTACTGGACCTGGTATTGGGGAATGAGCCCGGCCAGGTGGTAGATGTTTCAGTAGGGGAGCATTTCGGTAACAGTGACCACAATTCAGTAAGTTTTAAAGTACTGGTGGACAAGGATAAGAGTGGTCCGAGGATGAATGTGCTAAATTGGGGGAAGGCTAATTATAACAATATTAGGCGGGAACTGAAGAACATAGATTGGGGGCGGATGTTTGAGGGCAAATCAACATCTGACATGTGGGAGGCTTTCAAGTGTCAGTTGATAGGAATACAGGACAGGCATGTTCCTGTGAGGAAGAAAGATAAATACGGCAATTTTCGGGAACCTTGGATGACGAATGATATTGTAGGCCTCGTCAAAAAGAAAAAGGAGGCATTTGTCAGGGCTAAAAGGCTGGGAACAGACGAAGCCTGTGTGGCATATAAGGAAAGTAGGAAGGAACTTAAGCAGGGAGTCAGGAGGGCTAGAAGGGGTCATGAAAAGTCATTGGCAAATAGGGTTAAGGAAAATCCCAAGGCTTTTTACACTTACATAAAAAGCAAGAGGGTAGCCAGGGAAAGGGTTGGCCCACTGAAGGATAGGCAAGGGAATCTATGTGTGGAGCCAGAGGAAATGGGCGAGGTACTAAATGAATACTTTGCATCAGTATTCACCAAAGAGAAGGAATTGGTAGATGTTGAGTCTGGAGAAGGGGGTGTAGATAGCCTGGGTCACATTGTGATCCAAAAAGACGAGGTGTTGGGTGTCTTAAAAAATATTAAGGTAGATAAGTCCCCAGGGCCGGATGGGATCTACCCCAGAATACTGAAGGAGGCTGGAGAGGAAATTGCTGAGGCCTTGACAGAAATCTTTGGATCCTCGCTGTCTTCAGGGGATGTCCCGGAGGACTGGAGAATAGCCAATGTTGTTCCTCTGTTTAAGAAGGGTGGCAGGGATAATCCCGGGAACTACAGGCCGGTGAGCCTTACTTCAGTGGTAGGGAAATTACTGGAGAGAATTCTTCGAGACAGGATCTACTCCCATTTGGAAGCAAATGGACGTATTAGTGAGAGGCAGCACGGTTTTGTGAAGGGGAGGTCGTGTCTCACTAACTTGATAGAGTTTTTCGAGGAGGTCACTAGGATGATTGATGCAGGTAGGGCAGTAGATGTTGTCTATCTGGACTTCAGTAAGGCCTTTGACAAGGTCCCTCATGGTAGACTAGTACAAAAGGTGAAGTCACACGGGATCAGGGGTGAACTGGCAAGGTGGATACAGAACTGGCTAGGCCATAGAAGGCAGAGGGTAGCAATGGAGGGATGCTTTTCTAATTGGAGGGCTGTGACCAGTGGTGTTCCACAGGGATCAGTGCTGGGACCTTTGCTCTTTGTAGTATATATAAATGATTTGGAGGAAAATGTAACTGGTCTGATTAGTAAGTTTGCAGACGACACAAAGTTTGGTGGAATTGCGGATAGCGATGAGGACTGTCTGAGGATACAGCAGGATTTAGATTGTCTGGAGACTTGGGCGGAGAGATGGCAGATGGAGTTTAACCTGGACAAATGTGAGGTAATGCATTTTGGAAGGGCTAATGCAGGTAGGGAATATACAGTGAATGGTAGAACCCTCAAGAGTATTGAAAGTCAAAGAGATCTAGGAGTACAGGTCCACAGGTCATTGAAAGGGGCTACACAGGTGGAGAAGGTAGTCAAGAAGGCATACGGCATGCTTGCCTTCATTGGCCGGGGCATTGAGTATAAGAATTGGCAAGTCATGTTGCAGCTGTATAGAACCTTAGTTAGGCCACACTTGGAGTATAGTGTTCAATTCTGGTCGCCACACTACCAGAAGGATGTGGAGGCTTTAGAGAGGGTGCAGAAGAGATTTACCAGAATGTTGCCTGGTATGGAGGGCATAAGCTACGAGGAGCGATTGAATAAACTCGGTTTGTTCTCACTGGAACGAAGGAGGTTGAGGGGCGACCTGATAGAGGTATACAAAATTATGAGGGGCATAGACAGAGTGGATAGTCAGAGGCTTTTCCCCAGGGTAGAGGGGTCAATTACTAGGGGGCATAGGTTTAAGGTGAGAGGGGCAAAGTTTAGAGTAGATGTACGAGGCAAGTTTTTTACGCAGAGGGTAGTGGGTGCCTGGAACTCACTACCGGAGGAGGTAGTGGAGGCAGGGACGATAGGGACATTTAAGGGGCATCTTGACAAATATATGAATAGGATGGGAATAGAAGGATACGGACCCAGGAAGTGTAGAAGATTGTAGTTTAGTCGGGCAGTATGGTCGGCACGGGCTTGGAGGGCCGAAGGGCCTGTTCCTGTGCTGTACATTTCTTTGTTCTTTGTTTGTTCTTTGATAGTGGTACAGTATTTAAATGTCAGACGTGGATTGTTCAAAAGGTATATCTCATACCTATTCTGACGAGCTGCGGTAAGATGCTGAGTCTGCAGTTGCCTCAGCAGTGCGATTACCGAGTGGGAGCTATACACCGTAATATCCTGTTGGAGAGTGAGAGCATGTAACGGCTGTGCGATGGCATTGATTGAACGTAAATCCTGTACTAATCGGTACTGGTCTGGCTTGGCTGGTTTAGGCACAGCAAGTATGGGGGTGTTACATTCTGATTGGTAAGGGACCAAAGTACCCTGTTGCAACAGCTCTCGGATTAATTTGTCCATAGACGGGGCTGCAGTCGAGTGTTAATCATTTCAGGGACCTCAAAATATTTTATGGCAGTGACGTCTGGCGTGACTTGAAGTGCGTACTCTGTTGGATCCGAATGATCCACTACCCTCCTTACCATAGGCCCCAGATCCCTGGCATGGTATTGGTCGTGGACCTGACGTGTAATATGAGGGCTTACCGAAGCTGACTGTGGCCATAAATGTGGTGGTATTGTAACAAAATCGGCTGTACCTTCTTTTCCCGTGACCTTGGCTGTAACCTTGACTGGCCATTCGGTCCCAATTAATGGCCGGTATTTGTCCTCCAACTCCCTGTTTTGTCCGGTTCTGTCATAGGCCAGGGTAACGTGATGCAGTGAATGTTCAATGTCTAACGTCCACCACTGGGGGGGGGGGGGGGGCTGATAGAAATATAGCACTGTTGTCTCATCCTCCATGATTTAACCGTTACCCCCTCGTCTCCGCACTCTAGCTGTAGCTGGAAAATACACAGTAAATCTCGGGCCAACAAGTTACAGTCCAATCCAGTAGTCACTACAAACTGATGATCTGCAGACTTATTCTCGTAAGTGACTGTCACAGGTTCAGAAATAGGATACTCACACACCTGTCCTTGGAACCCCGACAATTGCTGCGTGTGGTCGGATAGTGGTAGTCGATGTTCTGATTGCACAGAAGACATGGCTGCTCCAGTGTCGATTACAAATGAGTGATGTTAATCTCCTATCTGCAGAGAGATAATAGGTTCCCTGTCCGATTGGAGAGTCCTTATGACTAAATTAGCTAGTCAATCCTGTGTTGGGAAAGGGTTTGCCTAGGAGAAGTCAGTGTATCTCGTCTGTCCTCCCCTTGGTGGGTACCCCCTCCTTCTGCTGCCTGTCTTTTAAAGGGGCATTCCTGTTGCCAGTGATCTGCACGGCCGCAATTAAAACATGCATTACTCCCTCTATATCTGCCCCGTCCTCTTCTCCCAGTAGACCAAGGGCCCCTCAGAGGGGGCGGCGGTTGTAAAGCTGTTGGTGCATACGGTGGGCCATAAAAAGGAACTGAGGGTCCCTTTGGGTGGGTTTGATATCCTCCCCCTCGCTGATCCACCCACCCAAAGTCACAATATTGGGGCTCCAGCTGGTAAGCTACCATTTCTGCCGCTTGTTGGGGTCGCAGATCATTCTTTTTCAATACATACTCAGTCTTAATCTTTGTAACTGAGCCTCCTTCTTGGCCTACACCCTCCTTCCAGTAAAATCTGACTGCCCTTGCCATCTGGTAAAGGTCGTTCTCTGTCCAATTCATGTTGTTACATTTCACAGCAGTAGCCACGGAAGGTGGTAGGCAATGCATTAACATAGCACAATATTGAGGGGAATTCTGACCATTTTGATATGGCAAGTCGCCAGAATGCCCACTGTAGATTTCATTAAAACGTTCCAGAAATTCCTCTGGCTCTTCAATCTTCTTAGGTTTGAGGTCTAAGATAGCAGAAAGATTTATGGGCTTTTGAAATGTGCTATTCAACGCATTCAGGATTTGTGTCCGTCTATCGTCGTCTAATGCATGGGCTTGCTGAAGTGCGGCGTGGCTAGCATAATTCAGGTGATTGGTATCTTCCTAATCGGCAACTGTCTCCGAGTCTCACCAGGGGGCACTCTAGCTATTTCCTCTGGTTCTTCCAAGACTTCGACGTCCCTCCCTGTCACTAGAGGGAGTTCTTTCTCTTTCAATCCTGGCATCTCCCTTTGTTCTCAATTTGCTGTTTCCCCTTGGTCTGAAGGGATTTAAGTGGTATGCTTAATTGTTTCTGGTTAGGATCAAGCCCTTCTCTCGCTGTCCGAGATCGGGTCCTAGAGCTAACTGGGCTTGTGGAACAGAGCTCCTCCTCCCCCACTGATCGTGAAGATGGTAAATCGGGACCCACGCTATCAACCAAAAGGGCTGGAGTGACTGGCATGATTGGGATCTGGGGAGCAGTGACTGGATATAAATTATTCTACTCTGGCGGTTCTGGAATTAGTGCAGACAATGCTACAGGTGCAGTCGAAATCCTTTGCTGACATAGAACATAGAACAGAGAAAATACAGCACAGAACAGGCCCTTCGGCCCACGATGTTGTGCCGAACCTTTGTCATAGATTATCATTGAATTTACAGTGCAGAAGGAGGCCATTCGGCCCTTTGAGTCTGCACCGGCTCTTGGAAAGAGCACCCCACCCAAACTCAACACCTCCACCCAACACCAAGGGCAATTTTGGACACTAAGGGCAATTTATCATGGCCAATCCACCTACCCTGCACATCTTTGGACTGTGAGAGGAAATCGGAGCACCCGGAGGAAACCCACGCAGGCACGGGGAGGGCGTGCAGACTCCGCACAGACAGTGACCCAAGCCGGAATCGAATCTGGGACCCTGGAGCTGTGAAGCAATTGTGCTATCCACAATGCTACCGTGCTGCCCTTGAGAACTAATAAATCTACACTATATAATTTTACCGTAATCCATGTACCTATCCAATAGCTGCTTGAAGGTCCCTAATGTTTCCTACTCAACTACTTCCACAGGCAGTGCATTCCATGCCCCCACTACTCTCTGGGTAAAGAACCTACCTCTGATAACCCTCCTATATCTTCCACCTTTCACCTTAAATTTATGTCCCCTTGTAATGGTTTATTCCACCCGGGGAAAAAGTCTCTGACTGTCTACTCTATCTGTTCCCCTGATCATCTTATAAACCTCTATCAAGTCGCCCCTCATCCTTCTCCGTTCTAATGAGAAAAGGCCTAGCACCCTCAACCTTTCCTCATAAGACCTACTCTCCATTCCAGGTAACATCCTGGTGAATCTCCTTTGCACCTTTTCCAAAGCTTCCACATCCTTCCTAAAATGAGGTGACCAGAACTGTACACAGTACTCCAAATGTGGCCTTACCAAAGTTTTGTACAGCTGCATCGTCACCTCACGGCTCTTAAATTCAATCCCTCTGTTAATGAACGCGAGCACACCATAGGCCTTCTTCACAGCTCTATCCACTTGAGTGGCAACTTTCAAAGATGTATGAACATAGACCCCAAGATCTCTCTGCTCCTCCACATTGCCAAGAACTCTACCGTTAACCCTGTATTCCGCATTCATATTTGTCCTTCCAAAATGGACAACCTTCACACTTTTCAGGTTTAAACTCCATCTGCCACTTCTCAGCCCAGCTCTGCATCCTACCTATGTCTCTTTGCAGCCGACAACAGCCCTCCTTACTATCCTGACATTTTCAAATTATCAAATTGGACATTTTCTGTCAATTCAAGGCCAGCCATTGAACTATGTAGCCCATCTTTTGTTTGACCCGAGCCTTTCCTGTCTCTACTTGCGCGTTTTTTGAATGCACATTCCTTTTTCAAGACCTGCAATGTTTTTTTGTTACCCTGTTCACTAATTGGAATTCCCATTTTAAGGGCATTGTCCTGCCAACTTGATAACATGATCCTATCTCTTTCCTCGTGACAATATTGTCTCCATAATCTAATTAACGCTTTAGCTTTCATACTTTGGCTCTTTCTTTTTTTAATTATATATATATTTTTTTATTTGCTTATCTATAACCAATGGCAATTTTTTGCTCCTTGGCAAAATGATTGAAAAGGTTCTAACAGTGTTCTTTTAAAACTTAAAATGTTTGAAAATTCAAATTGAATTACTGCAACTTGCAAGCTGAGCTCTGATCTCAACTCAGAACTAAATTTACGATTTGCTTAACACAAACTTGTATAACATTTGCAACTTAATTAATTCTTTATCTTAACAATTTTTCTTTTCACAAGTTTTTCTTACATTCTCAAAAATGTTGGCTGCTATCAATGAGGGAGCAGTTAGCTGCGGTGATGTATACCGGGGCAAAGTCAACTGTCATCTCCAGATTTACACTTTTTAAAATGGTGTCAGTGAGTTTCTTTAAGTTTCTGTTAATTCACAAATAAAATGAGATAAACATTATTTCAAGTAAGTAAAACTTAAGATTCTGGCAATTTCAATCAATTGCTTTCGAAAATAATAACTTTTATCAAAGAGGTGGAGAAACCCACTGGTTTCCTTTAACTAATTCAAAACGTAACTTTGCTGGAGTTCACTGACTCAAAGGAAAGGTATCCGATTACACTACAGGCTGCTGCTGTTATCTCAAGGCCTGAGTGAGAAGCACTGTCTGTCGTCTTTAACTTTGGCTGCTGCTGTTAACCCTTTGAGAGACTTCTGCTTCAACCAACATGCAGCATCCAGCTCTATGGATGTTCTTTGTCTTGAAATTTATCCAAGCAATTCCCCACAATCTCAACTAGTCCTCAGAACTGCGTTTTTCGCCACCACAGTCCAAGGATACAATTTTAGCTTAATCAATTATAGATTTAAAACACTCACACATGGAATTGAATCATCTTCAGATTTAAAAACACTGAACTGAACCTTCATCTACTGAAGTCCCATCAGCCTTAAGAACACTTACTTAACTGAACCTTCATCTACTGAAGTCCCATCAGCCTTAAAAACACTTACATGGAATTGAATCATCGTTTTAGATGTCCCATCAACCCAAAACCTAACCCAAGCCGAATCAGAACTCACACATGGAGTTGAACCATCTTCAGATTTAAAAACACTTATTTAACTGAACCCCCATCTGCTAAAGTCACATCAGTCGTCAACAACACAATTAACCCAAAACTGAACTATCAATTATGACATCCCATCAGTTTAATTTTCTAATCCCCAGACTGACATATTATTTCGTCGAGACGATCTCTCCGTACCAACCGCGAGTGACCAGACTAATCAGACGATAAGAAGAGGGGAAAAAGCAATGCGCGGTCATTTTCCAGCTATACATTGTGGGCCCCTTCTTCCAACTCTCCCTGTTCATAATCAGTCTAATTCTGATTTCACGGTTGGTCAGAACCGTCTTGAGAAATCCCGGGTTTCCGGCACCAAATGACAAAATACAAATTTCTTTACCCGTCAGTCTGGCCTCAATAAAAGTCGAGATGGATTTGCAGGTACAGCATTAGTTATTTTATTTGGCTTGCAAGCCTGATTCATTTCACAGAACCATAGGACACATCCAGTCTCCTACACCCCGGAAAGCGAATGAACAAAGAGACAAAGGGATTTCTGCAAATAAATTCAAATGGTATCAAGTTTCACAGACACGATTCCCGTAGGTCACCCTATACCCCTCCTGACCTGGTCATACATTCTGATTGGCTCACTTCCAATCCCTTCCTCTGGCCCCTATTACCCAGCATCCTTTTCTCCTCCTTTGGTGGACACACCTCCTCCTTGCTTTGCCATGCAGTCTGAAATCCTTTGTCTGTGAACTCACCAGAATGAGACTGGCCTATCTCTACATTACAGTAACTAATATCTCTAAAGTAACTATTTTATATCACATTCGTCACTCCCACGGAATATTGAGCAGTAAATGGTTAACTATATACAGCACAGAGGTCACTGAAGGACATTTTTAACTGGGGAGATCTCGAGGCCACCCTGCCTGTCCCTGCTCCCAGGGATTATTGAGAAGTAAATGGTTAACTAAACACAGCACAGAGGTCTCTGAAACAGCTTTTTAATTGGGGGCTCCCGAGGCCACACTTCCTGTACCCTGCTCACAGGGATTATTGAACAGTAAATGGTTCACTATATACAGCGCAGAGGTCTCTGACACAGCTTTTTAATTGGGGGCTCCCGGAGCCACACTGCCTGTCCCCTGCTCCCAGGGATTATTGAGAAGTAAATGGTTAACCTTGTACAGCACAGAGGTCTCTGAAACAGCTTTTTAATTGGGGGCTCCCGAGTCCACACTGCCTGTCCCCTGCTCCCAGGGATTATTGAGCAGTAAATGGTTAACTATATACAGCACAGAGGTCTCTGAAACAGCTTTTTAATTAGGGGCTCCCGGAGCCACACTGCCTGTCCCCTGCTCCCACGGATTATTGAGCACTAAATGGTTAACTATATACAGCACAGCGATCTCTGATACAGCTTTTTAATTGGGGGTTCCCGTGGCCGCACTGCCTGTCCCCTGCTCCCAGGGATAATTGAGATGAGGTAAATGGTTAACTATACACAGTAACAGAGGTCTCTGAAACAGCTTTTTAATTGGGAGCTCCCGGCCATACTGCCTGTTCCCTGCTCCCTGGGATTATTGAGAATGAAATGGTTAATGAAAAACAGCACAGAGGTCACTGAAACAGCTTTTTAACTGGGGGCTACCGGACCACACTGATAGTCCCCTGTTCACAGGGATTATTGAGAAGTAAATGGTTAACTATACACAGCACAGAGGTCTCTGAAACAGCTTTTTAATTGGGGGCTCCCGGAGCAACACTGCCTGGCCCCTGATCCCAGGGATTATTGAGCAGTAAATGGTTAACTATATACAGGCACAGAGGTCTCTGAAACAGTTTTTAAATGGAGGCTTTCGAGGATAACACTGCCTGACCCCTGCTCCCAGGAATAATTGACAGGAAGTAAATGGGTAACTATACACCGTAACAGAGGTCTCTGAAAGAGCTTTTTAATTGGGAGCTCCCGACCACACTGCCTGTCCCCTGCCCCCAGGGATTATTGAGCAGTAAATGGTTAACTATATACAGCACAGAGGTCTGTGAAACAGCTTTTTAATTGGGGGCTCCCGAGGCCACACTGCCTGTCCCCTGCTCCCAGGGATTATTGTGCAGTAAATGCGAACGACATACAGGCACAGAGGTCACTGAAACAGCTTTTTAAAAGGGGGCTCCCGAGGCCACACTGCCTTACTCCTGCTACCTGGGATTATTGAGAAGGAAATGATTAACTATATACAGCACAGAGGTCAGAGTGTGCTCTGTATAACCCCTGCAGCTCCTGGTCAACATTCCCATCTCTGTGTGGCCAGGGTGTGCTCTGTATCACCACAGCAGCTACTGGTCAACATTCCCATCTGTGTGGCCAGGGTGTGCACTGTATACCCCTGCTCCTGGTCAACATTCCCATCTCTGTGTGTGGCCAGGGTGTGCTCTGCATAACCCCCGCTCCTGGTCAAAATTCCCATCTCTGTGTGGCCAGGGTGTGCTCTGTATAACCCTTGCAGCTACTGGTCAACATTCCCATCTGTGTGTGGCCAGGGTGTGCTCTGTATAACCTCTGCATCTCCTGGTCAACATTCCCATCTCTGTGTGGCCACGATGTGCTCTGTATAACCCCTGCAGCTCATGGTCAACATTCCCAGCTCTGTGTGGCCAGGATATGCTCTGCATAACCCCTGCTCCTGGTCAACATTCCCATCTCTGTGTGGCTAGGGTGTGCTCTGTATAAACCCTGCTCCTGGTCAACATTCCCATCTCTGTGTGGCCAGGGTGTGCTCTGTATAACCCCTGAAGCTACAGGTCAACATTCCCATCTGTGTGGCCAGGATGTGCTCTGTATACCCCTGCTCCTGGTCAACATTCCCATCTCTGTGTGGCCAGGGAGTGCTCTGTCTAACCCCAGCAGCTCCTGGTCAACATTTCCATCTGTGTGTGGCCAGGGTGTGCTCTGTATAACCCTGCATCTCTTGGTCAACATTCCCACCTCTGTGTGGACACGATGTGCTCTGCATAACCCCTGCTCCTGGTCAACATTCCCATCTCAGTGTGGCCAGGGTGTGCTCTTTCTAACCCCAGCAGCTCCTGGTCAACATTCCCATCTGTGTGTGGCCAGGGTGTGCTCTGTCTAACCCCAGCAGCTCCTGGTCAACATTCCCATCTGTGTGTGGCCAGGGTGTGCTCTGTATCAACCCTGCAGCTCCTGGTCAACATTCCCATCTCTGTGTGGCCAGGGTGTGCTCTGTATTACCCCTGCAGCTCCTGGTCAACATTCCCATCTCTGTGTGGCCAGGGTGTGCTCTGTATTATCCCTGCAGCTCATGGTCAACAGTCCCATCTCTGTGTGGCCAGGATGTGCTCTGCATAACCCATGCATCTCCTGGTCAACATTCCCATCTCTGTGTGTCAAGGGTGTGCTCTGTATAACCCCAGCAGCTCCTGGTCAACATTCCCATCTCTGTGTGGCCAGGGTGTGCTCTGTATAACCCCTGCAGCTCCTGGTCAACATTCCCAATTCTGTGTGGCCAGGGTGTGCTCTGTCTAACCCCAGCAGCTCCTGGTCAACATTCCCATCTGTGTGTGGCCAAGGTGTGCTCTGTATAACCCCTGCATCTCCTGGTCAACATTCCCATCTCTGTGTGGCCAAAATGTGCTCTGTATAACCCCTGCATCTCCTGGTCAACATTCGCATCTCTGTGTGGCCAGGATGTGCTCTGTCTAACTCCAGCAGCTCATGGTCAACATTCCCATCTCTGTGTGGCCAGGATGTTCTCTGCATAACCCCTGCATCTCCTGGTCAACATTCCCATCTCTGTGTGGCCAGGGTGTGCTCTGTATAACCCCTGCAGCTCCTGGTCAACATTCCCATCTGTGTGTGGCCAGGGTGTGCTCTGTATAAACCCTGCTCCTGGTCAACATTCCCTTCTCTGTGTGGCCAGGGTGTGCTCTGTATAACCCCTGCATCTCCTGGTCAACATTCGCATCTCGGTGTGGCCACGATGTGCTCTGTATAACCCCTGCTCCTGGTCAACATTCCCATCTCTGTGTGGCCAGGATGTGCTCTGTATAACCCCTGCAGCTCCTGGTCAACATTCCCATCTCTGTGTGGCCAGGATGTGCTCTGCATAACACCTGCTCCTGGTCAACATTCCCATCTCTGTGTGGCCAGGGTGTGCTCTGCATAACCCCTGCAACTCATGGTCAACATTCCCATCTCTGTGTAGCCAGGATGAGCTCTGCATAACCACTGCATCTCCTATTGAACATACCCATCTCTGTGTGGCCAGGGTGTGCTTTGTATAAACCCTGCTCCGGGTCAACATTCCCTTCTCTGTGTGGCAACGATGTGCACCGTACAACCCCTGCTCCTGGTCAACATTCCCATCTCTATGTGGCCAGGATGTGCTCTGCATAACCCCTGCTCCTGGTCAACATTCCCATCTCTGTGTGGCCAGGATGTGCTCTGCATAACCCATGCATCTCCTGGTCAACATTCCCATCTCTGTGTGTCAAGGGTGTGCTCTGTATAACCCCAGCAGCTCCTGGTCAACATTTCCATCTGTGTGTGGCCAGGGTGTGCTCTGTATAACCCCTGCATCTCTTGGTCAACATTCCCACCTCTGTGTGGACACGATGTGCTCTGTATAACCCTGCGGCTCCTGGTCAACATTCCCATCTCTGTGTGGCCAGGATGTGCTCTGCATAACCCCTGCTCCTGGTCAACATTCCCATCTCTGTGTGGCCAGGGTGTGCTCTTTCTAACCCCAGCAGCTCCTGGTCAACATTCCCATCTGTGTGTGGCCAGGGTGTGCTCTGTCTAACCCCAGCAGCTCCTGGTCAACATTCCCATCTGTGTGTGGCCAGGGTGTGCTCTGTATAAACCCTGCAGCTCCTGGTCAACATTCCCATCTCTGTGTGGCCAGGGTGTGCTCTGTATTACCCCTGCAGCTCCTGGTCAACATTCCCATCTCTGTGTGGCCAGGGTGTGCTCTGTATTATCCCTGCAGCTCATGGTCAACAGTCCCATCTCTGTGTGGCCAGGATGTGCTCTGCATAACCCATGCATCTCCTGGTCAACATTCCCATCTCTGTGTGTCAAGGGTGTGCTCTGTATAACCCCAGCAGCTCCTGGTCAACATTCCCATCTCTGTGTGGCCAGGGTGTGCTCTGTATAACCCCTGCAGCTCCTGGTCAACATTCCCAATTCTGTGTGGCCAGGGTGTGCTCTGTCTAACCCCAGCAGCTCCTGGTCAACATTCCCATCTGTGTGTGGCCAAGGTGTGCTCTGTATAACCCCTGCATCTCCTGGTCAACATTCCCATCTCTGTGTGGCCAAAATGTGCTCTGTATAACCCCTGCATCTCCTGGTCAACATTCGCATCTCTGTGTGGCCAGGATGTGCTCTGTCTAACTCCAGCAGCTCATGGTCAACATTCCCATCTCTGTGTGGCCAGGATGTTCTCTGCATAACCCCTGCATCTCCTGGTCAACATTCCCATCTCTGTGTGGCCAGGGTGTGCTCTGTATAACCCCTGCAGCTCCTGGTCAACATTCCCATCTGCGTGTGGCCAGGGTGTGCTCTGTATAAACCCTGCTCCTGGTCAACATTCCCTTCTCTGTGTGGCCAGGGTGTGCTCTGTATAACCCCTGCATCTCCTGGTCAACATTCGCATCTCGGTGTGGCCACGATGTGCTCTGTATAACCCCTGCTCCTGGTCAACATTCCCATCTCTGTGTGGCCAGGATGTGCTCTGTATAACCCCTGCAGCTCCTGGTCAACATTCCCATCTCTGTGTGGCCAGGATGTGCTCTGCATAACCCCTGCTCCTGGTCAACATTCCCATCTCTCTGTGGCCAGGGTGTGCTCTGCATAACCCCTGCAACTCATGGTCAACATTCCCATCTCTGTGTAGCCAGGATGAGCTCTGCATAACCACTGCATCTCCTGGTGAACATACCCATCTCTGTGTGGCCAGGGTGTGCTTTGTATAAACCCTGCTCCTGGTCAACATTCCCTTCTCTGTGTGGCAACGATGTGCACGGTACAACCCCTGCTCCTGGTCAACATTCCCATCTCTATGTGGCCAGGATGTGCTCTGCATAACCCCTGCTCCTGGTCAACATTCCCATCTCTGTGTGGCCAGGGTGTGCTCTGTCTAACCCCAGCAGCTCCTGGTCAACATTCCCATCTGTGTGTGGCCAGGGTGTGCTCTGTATAACCCCTGCAGCTCCTGGTCAACATTCCAATCTCTGTGTGTTCAGGGTGTGCTCTGTTAAACACCAGCAGCTCCTGGTCAACATTCCCATCTGTGTGTGGCAAGGGTGTGCTCTGTATAACCCCTGCAGCTCCTGGTCAACATTCCCATCTGTGTGGCGAGGGTGTGCTCTGCATAACCCCTGCTCCTGGTCAACATTCCCATCTCTGTGTGGCCAGGTTGTGCTCTGTATAACCCCTGCAGCTCATGGTCAACATTCCCATCTGTGTGTGGCCAAGGTGTGCTCTGTATAACCCCTGCATCTCCTGGTCAACATTCCCATCTCTGTGTGGCCAGGGTGTGCTCTGTATAAACCCTGCTCCTGGTCAACATTCCCATCTCTGTGTGGCCAGGATGTGCTCTGCATAACCCCTGCTCCTGGTCAACATTCCCATCTCTGTGTGGCCAGGATGTGCTCTGCATAACCCCTGCTCCTGGTCAACATTCGCATCTCTGTGTGGCCAGGGTGTGCTCTTTCTAACCCCAGCAGCTCCTGGTCAACATTCCCATCTGTGTGTGGCCAGGGTGTGCTCTGTCTAACTCCAGCAGCTCATGGTCAACATTCCCATCTCTGTGTGGCCAGGATGTTCTCTGCATAACCCCTGCATCTCCTGGTCAACATTCCCATCTCTGAGTGGCCAGGATGTGCTCTGCATAACCCCTGCTCCTGGTCAACATTCCCATCTCTGTGTGACCAGGGTGTGCTCTTTCTAACCCCAGCAGCTCCTGGTAAACATTCCCATCTGTGTGTGGCCAGGGTGTGCTCTGTATAACCCCTGCAGCTCCTGGTCAACATTCCCATCTCTGTGTGGCCAGGGTGTGCTCTGTATAACCCCTGCAGCTCCTGGTCAACAATCCCATCTCTGAGTGGCCAGGTTGTGCTCTGTATTATCCCTGCAGCTCATGGTCAACATTCCCATATCTGTGTGGCCAGCATGTGCTCTGTATAACCCATGCATCTCCTGGTCAACATTCCCATCTCTGTGTGTCAAGGGTGTGATCTGTATAACCCAAGCAGCTCCTGGTCAACATTCCCATTTCTATGTGTCCAGGGTGTGCTCTGTCTAACCCCTGCAGCTCCTGGTCAACATTCCCATCTCTGTGTGGCCAGGGTGTGCTCTGTATTATCCCTGCAGCTCATGGTCAACAGTCCCATCTCTGTGTGGCCAGGATGTGCTCTGCATAACCCATGCATCTCCTGGTCAACATTCCCATCTCTGTGTGTCAAGGGTGTGCTCTGTATAACCCCAGCAGCTCCTGGTCAACATTCCCAACTCTGTGTGGCCAGGGTGTGCTCTGTATAACCCCTGCAGCTCCTGGTCAACATTCCCATCTCTGTGTGGCCAAAATGTGCTCTGTATAACCCCTGCAGCTCCTGGTCAACATTCCCATTTCATTGTGGCCAGGGTGTGCTCTGTATAACTCCTGCAGCTCCTGGTCAATATTCACATCTCTGTGTGGCCAGGGTGTGCTCTGTATAACAACTGCAGCTCCTGCTCAAAATTCCCATCTCTGTGTGGCCAGAATGTGCTCTGCATAACCCCTGCTCCTGGTCAACATTCCCATCTCTGTGTGGCCAGGGTGTGCTCTGTATAACCCCGGCAGCTCATGGTCAACATTCCCATCTCTGTGTGGCCAGGGTGTGCTTTGTTTAAACACTGCTCCTGGTCAACATTCCCTTCTCTGTGTGGCCACGATGTGCACCATATAACCCCTGCTCCTGGTCAACATTCCCATCTCTGTGTGGCCAGGATGTGCTCTGCATAACCCCTGCTCCTGGTCAACATTCCCATCTCTGTGTGGCCAGGGTGTGCTCTTTCTAACCCCAGCAGCTCCTGGTCAACATTCCCATCTGTGTGTGGCCAGGGTGTGCTCTGTCTAACCCCAGCAGCTCCTGGTCAACATTCCCATCTGTGTGTGGCCAGGGTGTGCTCTGTATAACCCCTGCAGCTCCTGGTCAACATTCCCATCTCTGTGTGGCCAGTGTGGGCTCTTTCTAACCCCTGCAGCTCCTGGTCAACATTCCCATCTCTGAGTGGCCAGGGTGTGCTCTGTATTATCCCTGCAGCTCATGGTCAACAGTCCCATATCTGTGTGGCCAGGATGTGCTCTGCATTACCCATGCATCTCCTGGTCAACATTCCCATCTCTGTGTGTCAAGGGTGTGATCTGTATAACCCCAGCAGCTCCTGGTCAACATACCCATCTCTGTGTGGCCAGGGTGTGCTCTGTATAACCCCTGCAGCTCCTGGTCAACATTCCCATCTCTGTGTGGCCAGGGTGTGCTCTGTATTATCCCTGCAGCTCATGGTCAACAGTCCCATATCTGTGTGGCCAGGATGTGCTCTGCATAACCCATGCATCTCCTGGCCAACATTCCCATCTCTGTGTGTCAAGGGTGTGCTCTGTATAACCCCAGCAGCTCCTGGTCAACATTCCCATGTCTCTGTGGCCAGGGTGTGCTCTGTATAAACCCTGCAGCTCCTGGTCAACATTCCCATCTCTGTGTGGCCAAAATGTGCTCTGTATAACCCATGCAGCTCCTGGTCAACATTCCCATTTCTTTGTGGCCAGGGTGTGCTCTGTATAAACCCTGCTCCTGGTCAACATTCCCATCTCTGTGTGGTCAGAGTGTGCTCTGTATAACCCCTGCTCCTGGTCAACATTCCCTTCTCTGTGTCGCCAGGGTGTGCTCTGTATAACAACTGCAGCTCCTGCTCAAAATTCCCATCTCTGTGTGGCCAGAATGTGCTCTGCATAACCCCTGCTCCTCGTCAACATTCCCATCTCTGTGTGGCCAGGGTGTGCTCTGTATAACCCCTGCAGCTCATGGTCAACATTCCCATCTCTGTGTGGCCAGGATGTGCTCTGCATAACCCCTGCATCTCCTGGTAAACATTCCCATCTCTATGTGGGCAGGGTGTGCTCTGTATAACCCCAGCAGCTCCTGGTCAACATTCCCATCTCTGTGTGGCCAGGGTGTGCTCTGTATACCCCTGCTCCTGGTCAACATTCCCATACTGTGTGGCCA
Source organism: Scyliorhinus torazame (assembly GCF_047496885.1). Taxonomy (NCBI): domain Eukaryota; kingdom Metazoa; phylum Chordata; class Chondrichthyes; order Carcharhiniformes; family Scyliorhinidae; genus Scyliorhinus; species Scyliorhinus torazame. The sequence goes on along the minus strand of NW_027307763.1, from coordinate 886,477 downwards.
GGGTGTGCTCTGTCTAACCCCAGCAGCTCCTGGTCAACATTCCCATCTGTGTGTGGCCAGTGTATGCTCTGCATAACACCTGCAGCTCCTGGTCAACATTCACATCTCTGTGTGGCCAGGATGTGCTCTGTCTAACTCCAGCAGCTCATGGTCAACATTCCCATCTCTGTGTGGCCAGGATTTTCTCTTCATAACCCCTGCATATCCTGGTCACCATTCCCATATGTGTGTGGCCAGGGTGTGCTCTGTATAAACCCTGCTCCTGGTCAACATTCCCTTCTCTGTGTGGCCAGGGTGTGCTCTGTATAACCCCTGCAGCGCCTGATCAACATTCCCATCTGTGTGTGGCCAGGGTGTGCTCTGTATAACTCCTGCAGCTCCTGGTCAACATTCCCATCTCTGTGTGGCCACGATGTGCTCTGTATAGCCCCTGCAGCTCCTGGTCAACATTCCCATCTCTGTGTGGCCAGGGTGTGCTCTGTATAACCCCTGCAACTCATGGTCAACATTCCCATCTCTGTGTAGCCAGGATGTGCTCTGCATAACCATTGCACCTCCTGGTGAACATTCCCATCTCTGTGTGGCCAGGGTGTGCTTTGTATAAACCCTGCTCCTGGTCAACATTCCCTTCTCTGTGTGGCCACGATGTGCACCGTATATCCCCTGCTCCTGGTCAACATTCCCATCTGTGTGGCGAGGGTGTGCTCTGCATAACCCCTGCTCCTGGTCAACATTCCCATACTGTGTAGCCAGGGTCTGCTCTGTCTAACCCCAGCAGCTCCTGGTCAACATTCCCATCTGTGTGTGGCCAGGTATGCTCTGTATAACCCCTGCAGCTCCTGGTCAACATTCCCATCTCTGTGTGGCCAGGGTGTGCTCTGTATTATCCCTGCAGCTCATGGTCAACAGTCCCATATCTGTGTGGCCAGGATGTGCTCTGCATTACCCATGCATCTCCTGGTCAACATTCCCATCTCTGTGTGTCAAGGGTGTGATCTGTATAACCCCAGCAGCTCCTGGTCAACATTCCCATCTCTATGTGTCCAGGGTGTGCTCTGTATAACCCCTGCAGCTCCTGTTCAACATTCCCATCTCTGTGTGGCCAGGGTGTGCTCTGTATTATCCCTGCAGCTCATGGTCAACAGTCCCATCTCTGTGTGGCCAGGATGTGCTCTGCATAACCCATGCATCTCCTGGTCAACATTCCCATCTCTGTGTGTCAAGGGTGTGCTCTGTATAACCCCAGCAGCTCCTGGTCAACATTCCCAACTCTGTGTGGCCAGGGTGTGCTCTGTATAACCCCTGCAGCTCCTGGTCAACATTCCCATCTCTGTGTGGCCAAAATGTGCTCTGTATAACCCCTGCAGCTCCTGGTCAACATTCCCATTTCTTTGTGGCCAGGGTGTGCTCTGTATAAACCCTGCTCATGGTCAACATTCCCATCTCTGTGTGGTCAGAGTGTGCTCTATATAACCCCTGCTCCTGGTCAACATTCCCTTCTCTGTGTCGCCAGGGTGTGCTCTGTATAACAACTGCAGCTCCTGCTCAAAATTCCCATCTCTGTGTGGCCAGAATGTGCTCTGCATAACCCCTGCTCCTGGTCAACATTCCCATCTCTGTGTGGCCAGGGTGTGCTCTGTATAACCCCGGCAGCTCATGGTCAACATTCCCATTTCTGTGTGGCCAGGGTGTGCTTTGTTTAAACACTGCTCCTGGTCAACATTCCCTTCTCTGTGTGGCCACGATGTGCACCATATAACCCCTGCTCCTGGTCAACATTCCCATCTCTGTGTGGCCAGGATGTGCTCTGCATAACCCCTGCTCCTGGTCAACATTCCCATCTCTGTGTGGCCAGGGTTTGCTCTTTCTAACCCCAGCAGCTCCTGGTCAACATTCCCATCTGTGTGTGGCCAGGGTGTGCTCTGTCTAACCCCAGCAGCTCCTGGTCAACATTCCCATCTGTGTGTGGCCAGGGTGTGCTCTGTATAACCCCTGCAGCTCCTGGTCAACATTCCCATCTCTGTGTGGCCAGTGTGGGCTCTTTCTAACCCCTGCAGCCCCTGGTCAACATTCCCATCTCTGAGTGGCCAGGGTGTGCTCTGTATTATCCCTGCAGCTCATGGTCAACAGTCCCATATCTGTGTGGCCAGGATGTGCTCTGCATTACCCATGCATCTCCTCGTCAACATTCCCATCTCTGTGTGTCAAGGGTGTGATCTGTATAACCCCAGCAGCTCCTGGTCAACATTCCCATCTCTGTGTGGCCAGGGTGTGCTCTGTATAACCACTGCAGCTCCTGGTCAACATTCCCATCTCTGTGTGGACAGGGTGTGCTCTGTATTATCCCTGCAGCTCATGGTCAACAGTCCCATCTCTGTGTGGCCAGGATGTGCTCTGCATAACCCATGCATCTCCTGGTCAACATTCCCATCTCTGTGTGTCAAGGGTGTGCTCTGTATAACCCCAGCAGTTCCTGGTCAACATTCCCATCTCTGTGTGGCCAGGGTGTGCTCTGTATAAACCCTGCAGCTCCTGGTCAACATTCCCAATTCTGTAGGCCAGGGTGTGCTCTGTCTAACCCCAGCAGCTCCTGGTCAACATTCCCATCTGTGTGTGGCCAAGGTGTGCTCTGTATAACCCCTGCATCTCCTGGTCAACATTCCCATCTCTGTGTGGCCAAGATGTGCTCTGTATAACCCCTGCAGCTCCTGGTCAACATTCCCATTTCTTTGTGGCCCGGGTGTGCTCTGTATAAACCCTGCTCCTGGTCAACATTCCCATCTCTGTGTGGTCAGAGTGTGCTCTGTATAACCCCTGCAGCTCCTGGTCAACATTCCCATCTCTGTGTGGCCAGGATGTGCTCTGCATAACCCCTGCTCCTGATCAACATTCCCATCTCTGTGTGGCCAGGATGTGCTCTGTATAACCCCTGCAGCTCATGGTCAACATTCCCATCTGTGTGTGGCCAAGGTGTGCTCTGTCTAACCCCAGCAGCTCCTGGTCAACATTCCCATCTGTGTGTGGCCAGGGTGTGCTCTGTATAACCCCTGCAGCTCCTGGTCAACATTCCCATCTCTGTGTGGCCAGGGTGTGCTCTGTATAACCCCTGCAGCTCCTGGTCAACATTCCCATCTCTGAGTGGCCAGGGTGTGCTCTGTATTATCCCTGCAGCTCCTGGTCAACATTCCCATCTGTGTGGCGAGGGTGTGCTCTGCATAACCCCTGCTCCTAGTCAACATTCCCATCTCTGTGTGGCCAGGTTGTGCTCTGTATAACCCCTGCAGCTCATGGTCAACATTCCCATCTGTGTGTGGCCAAGGTGTGCTCTGTATAACCCCTGCATCTCCTGGTCAACATTCCCATCTCTGTGTGGCCAGGTTGTGCTCTGTATAAACACTGCTTCTGGTCAACATTCCCATCTCTGTGTGTTCAGAGTGTGCTCTGTATAACCCCTGCTCCTGGTCAACATTCCCATACTGTGTGGCCAGGGTGTGCTCTGTATAACCCCTGCATCTCCTGGTCAACATTCCCATCTGTGTGTGGCCAGGGTGTGCTCTGTATAACCCCTGCAGCTCATGGTCAACATTCCCATCTGTGTGTGGCCAAGGTGTGCTCTGTATAACCCCTGCAGCTCCTGGTCAACATTCCCATCTCTGTGTGGCCAGGGTGTGCTCTGTATAACCCCTGCAGCTCCTGGTCAACATTCCCATCTCTGAGTGGCCAGGGTGTGCTCTGTATTATCCCTGCAGCTCATGGTCAACAGTCCCATATCTGTGTGGCCAGGATGTGCTCTGCATTACCCATGCATCTCCTCGTCAACATTCCCATCTCTGTGTGTCAAGGGTGTGATCTGTATAACCCCAGCAGCTCCTGGTCAACAATCCCATCTCTGTGTGGCCAGGGTGTGCTCTGTATAACCCCTGCAGCTCCTGGTCAACATTCCCATCTCTGTGTGGCCAGGGTGTGCTCTGTATTATCCCTGCAGCTCATGGTCAACAGTCCCATCTCTGTGTGGCCAGGATGTGCTCTGCATAACCCATGCATCTCCTGGTCAACATTCCCATCTCTGTGTGTCAAGGGTGTGCTCTGTATAACCCCAGCAGCTCCTGGTCAACATTCCCATCTCTGTGTGGCCAGCGTGTGCTCTGTATAACCCCTGCAGCTCCTGGTCAACATTCCCAATTCTGTGTGGCCAGGGTTTGCTCTGTCTAACCCCAGCAGCTCCTGGTCAACATTCCCATCTGTGTGTGGCCAAGGTGTGCTCTGTATAACCCCTGCATCTCCTGGTCAACATTCCCATCTCTGTGTGGCCAAGATGTGCTCTGTATAACCCCTGCAGCTCCTGGTCAACATTCCCATTTCTTTGTGGCCCGGGTGTGCTCTGTATAAACCCTGCTCCTGGTCAACATTCCCATCTCTGTGTGGTCAGAGTGTGCTCTGTATAACCCCTGCAGCTCCTGGTCAACATTCCCATCTCTGTGTGGCCAGGATGTGCTCTGCATAACCCCTGCTCCTGGTCAACATTCCCATCTCTGTGTGGCCAGGGTGTGCTCTGCATAACCCCTGCAACTCATGGTCAACATTCCCATCTCTGTGTAGCCAGGATTAGCTCTGCATAACCACTGCATCTCCTGGTGAACATTCCCATCTCTGTGTGGCCAGGGTGTGCTTTGTATAAACCCTGCTCCTGGTCAACATTCCCTTCTCTGTGTGGCCACGATGTGCACCGTACAACCCCTGCTCCTGGTCAACATTCCCATCTCTATGTGGCCAGGATGAGCTCTGCATAACCCCTGCTCCTGGTCAACATTCCCATCTCTGTGTGGCCAGGTTGTGCTCTGTCTAACCCCTGCAGCTCCTGGTCAACATTCCAATCTCTGTGTGTCCAGGGTGTGCTCTGTATAACCCCAGCAGCTCCTGGTCAACATTCCCATCTGTGTGTGGCCAGTGTGTGCTCTGTATAACCCCTGCATCTCCTGGTCAACATTCCCATCTGTGTGTGGGCAAGGTGTGCTCTGTATAACCCCTGCATCTCCTGGTCAACATTCCCATCTCTGTGTGGCCAAGATGTGCTCTGTATAACCCCTGCAGCTCCTGGTCAACATTCCCATTTCTTTGTGGCCCGGGTGTGCTCTGTATAAACCCTGCTCCTGGTCAACATTCCCATCTCTGTGTGGTCAGAGTGTGCTCTGTATAACCCCTGCAGCTCCTGGTCAACATTCCCATCTCTGTGTGGCCAGGATGTGCTCTGCATAACCCCTGCTCCTGGTCAACATTCCCATCTCTGTGTGGCCAGGGTGTGCTCTGCATAACCCCTGCAACTCATGGTCAACATTCCCATCTCTGTGTAGCCTGGATGAGCTCTGCATAACCACTGCATCTCCTGGTGAACATTCCCATCTCTGTGTGGCCAGGGTGTGCTTTGTATAAACCCTGCTCCTGGTCAACATTCCCTTCTCTGTGTGGCCACGATGTGCACCGTACAACCCCTGCTCCTGGTCAACATTCCCAGCTCCATGTGGCCAGGATGTGCTCTGCATAACCCCTGCACCTGGTCAACATTCCCCTCTCTGTGTGGCCAGGGTGTGCTCTGTCTAACCCCAGCAGCTCCTGGTCAACATTCCAATCTCTGTGTGGCCAGGGTGTACTCTGTATAACCCCTGCATCTCCTGGTCAACATTCCCATCTCTGTGTGGCCAGGGTGTGCTCTGTATAACCCCAGCAGCTCCTGGTCAACATTCCCATCTGTGTGTGGCCAGGGTGTACTCTGTATAACCCCTGCATCTCCTGGTCAACATTCCCATCTCTGTGTGGCCAGGGTGTGCTCTGTATAACCCCTGCAGCTCCTGGTCAACATTCCCATCTGTGTGGCGAGGGTGTGCTCTGCATAACCCCTGCTCCTAGTCAACATTCCCATCTCTGTGTGGCCAGGTTGTGCTCTGTATAACCCCTGCAGCTCATGGTCAACATTCCCATCTGTGTGTGGCCAAGGTGTGCTCTGTATAACCCCTGCATCTCCTGGTCAACATTCCCATCTCTGTGTGGCCAGGGTGTGCTCTGTATAAACCCTGCTTCTGGTCAACATTCCCATCTCTGTGTGTTCAGAGTGTGCTCTGTATAACCCCTGCTCCTGGTCAACATTCCCATACTGTGTGGCCAGGGTGTGCTCTGTATAACCCCTGCATCTCCTGGTCAACATTCCCATCTGTGTGTGGCCAGGGTGTGCTCTGTATAACCCCTGCAGCTCATGGTCAACATTCCCATCTGTGTGTGGCCAAGGTGTGCTCTGTATAACTCCTGCAGCTCCTGTTCAACATTCCCATTCTGTGTGGCCAGGGTGTGCTCTGTATAACCCCAGCAGCTCCTGGTCAACATTCCCATCTCCGTGTGGCCAGGGTGTGCTCTGTATACCCCTGCTCCTGGTCAACATTCCCATACTGTGTGGCCAGGGTGTGCTCTGTCTAACCCCAGCAGCTCCTGGTCAACATTCCCATCTGTGTGTGGCCAGGGTGTGCTCTGTATAACCCCTGCAGCTCCTGGTCAACATTCCAATCTCTGTGTGTCCAGGGTGTGCTCTGTATAACCCCTGCATCTCCTGGTCAACATTCCCATCTCTGTGTGGCCAGGGTGTGCTCTGTATAACCCCTGCAGCTCCTGGTCAACATTCCCATCTGTGTGGCGAGGGTGTGCTCTGCATAACCCCTGCTCCTGGTCAACATTCCCATCTCTGTGTGGCCAGGTTGTGCTCTGTATAACCCCTGCAGCTCATGGTCAACATTCCCATCTGTGTGTGGCCAAGGTGTGCTCTGTATAACCCCTGCATCTCCTGGTCAACATTCCCATCTCTGTGTGGCCAGGGTGTGCTCTGTATAAACCCTGCTCCTGGTCAACATTCCTAGCTCTGTGTGGTCAGAGTGTGCTCTGTATAACCCCTGCTCCTGGTCAACATTCCCATACTGTGTGGCCAGGGTGTGCTCTGTATATCCCCTGCATCTCCTGGCCACATTCCCATCTGTGTGTGGCCAGGGTGTGCTCTGTATAACCCCTGCAGCTCATGGTCAACATTCCCATCTGTGTGTGGCCAAGGTGTGCTCTGTATAACCCCTGCATCTCCTGTTCAACATTCCCATCTCTGTGTGGCCAGGGTGTGATCTGTATAACCCCAGCAGCTCCTGGTCAACATTCCCATCTCCGTGTGGCCAGGGTGTGCTCTGTATACCCCTGCTCCTGGTCAACATTCCCATACTGTGTGGCCAGGGTGTGCTCTGTCTAACCCCAGCAGCTCCTGGTCAACATTCCCATCTGTGTGTGGCCAGGTATGCTCTGTATAACCCCTGCAGCTCCTGGTCAACATTCGCATCTCTGTGTGGCCAGGATGTGCTCTGTCTAACTCCAGCAGGTCATGGTCAACATTCCCATCTCTGTGTGGCCAGGATGTTCTCTGCATAACCCCTGCATCTCCTGGTCAACATTCCCATCTCTGTGTGGCCACGATGTGCTCTGTAAAACCCCTGCAGCTCCTGGTCAACATTCCCATCTGTGTGTGGCCAGGGTGTGCTCTGTATAAACCCTGCTCCTGGTCAACATTCCCTTCTCTGTGTGGCAAGGGTGTGCTCTGTATAACCCCTGCAGCGCCTGGTCAACATTCCCATCTGTGTGTGGCCAGGGTGTGCTCTGTATAACCCCTGCATCTCCTGTTCAACATTCGCATCTCTGTGTGGCCACGATGTGCTCTGTATAACCCCTGAAGCTCCTGGTCAACATTCCCATCTCTGTGTGGCCAGGAAGGGCTCTGCATAACCCCTGCTCCTGGTCAACATTCCCATCTCTGTGTAGCCAGTGTGTGGTCTGTATAACCCCTGCAACTCTTGGTCAACATTCCCATCTCTGTGTAGCCAGGGTGTGCTCTGCATAACCCCTGCATCTCCTGGTGAACATTCCCATCTCTGTGTGGCCAGGGTGTGCTTTGTTTAAACACTGTTCCTGGTCAACATTCCCTTCTCTGTGTGGCCAGGGTGTGCTCTGCATAACCGCTGCTCCTGGTCAACATTCCCATCTCTGTGTGGCCAGGATGTGCTCTGCATAACCCCTGCTCCTGGTCAACATTCCCATCTCTGTGTGGCCAGGGTGTGCTCTTTCTAACCCCAGCAGCTCCTGGTCAACATTCCCATCTGTGTGTGGCCAGGGTGTGCTCTGTCTAACCCCAGCAGCTCCTGGTCAACATTCCTATCTGTGTGAGGCCAGGGTGTGCTCTGTATAACCCCTGCAGCTCCTGGTCAACATTCCCATCTCCGTGTGGCCAGGGTGTGCTCTGTATAACCACTGCAGCTCCTGGTCTACATTCCCATCTCTGAGTGGCCAGGGTGTGCTCTGTATTATCCCTGCAGCTCATGGTCAACAGTCCCATATCTGTGTGGCCAGGATGTGCTCTCATTACCCATGCATCTCCTGGTCAACATTCCCATCTCTGTGTGTCAAGGGTGTGATCTGTATAACCCCAGCAGCTCCTGGTCAACATTCCCATCTCTGTGTGGCCAGGGTGTGCTCTGTATAACCCCTGCAGCTCCTGGTCAACATTCCCATCTCTGTGTGGCCAGGGTGTGCTCTGTATTATCCCTGCAGCTCATGGTCAACAGTCCCATCTCTGTGTGGCCAGGGAGTGCTCTGCATAACCCATGCATCTCCTGGTCAACATTCCCATCTCTGTGTGTCAAGGGTGTGCTCTGTATAACCCCAGCAGCTCCTGGTCAACATTCCCATCTCTGTGTGGCTAGGGTGTGCTCTGTATAACCCCTGCAGCTCCTGGTCAACATTCCCAATTCTGTGTGGCCAGGGTGTGCGTCTAACCCCAGCAGCTCCTGGTCAACATTCCCATCTCTGTGTGGCCAGGATGTGCTCTGTATAACTCCTGCAGCTCCTGGTCAACATTCCCATCTCTATGTGGCCAGGATGTGCTCTGCATAACCCCTGCTCCTGGTCAACATTCCCATCTCTGTGTGGCCAGGGTGTGCTCTGTATAACTCCTGCATCTCCTGGTCAACATTCCCATCTCTGTGTGGCCAGGATGTGCTCTGTCTAACCCCAGCAGCTCCTGGTCAACATTCCAATCTGTGTGTGGCCAGGGTGTGTTCTGTATAACCCCTGCATCTCCTGGTCAACATTCCCATCTCTGTGTGGCCAGGATGTGCTCTGTATAACCCCTGCATCTCCTGGTCAACATTCCCATCTCTGTGTGGCCAGGGTGTGCTCTGTATAACCCCTGCAGCTCCTGGTCAACATTCCCATCTGTGTGGCGAGGGTGTGCTCTGCATAACCCCTGCTCCTGGTCAACATTCCCATCTCTGTGTGGCCAGGTTGTGCTCTGTATAACCCCTGCAGCTCATGGTCAACATTCCCATCTGTGTGTGGCCAAGGTGTGCTCTGTATAACCCCTGCATCTCCTGGTCAACATTCCCATCTCTGTGTGGCCAGGGTGTGCTCTGTATAAACCCTGCTTCTGGTCAACATTCCCATCTCTGTGTGTTCAGAGTGTGCTCTGTATAACCCCTGCTCCTGGTCAACATTCCCATACTGTGTGGCCAGGGTGTGCTCTGTATAACCCCTGCATCTCCTGGTCAACATTCCCATCTGCGTGTGGCCAGGGTGTGCTCTGTATAACCCCTGCAGCTCATGGTCAACATTCCCATCTGTGTGTGGCCAAGGTGTGCTCTGTATAACCCCTGCATCTCCTGTTCAACATTCCCATCTCTGTGTGGCCAGGGTGTGCTCTGTATAAACCCTGCTTCTGGTCAACATTCCCATCTCTGTGTGTTCAGAGTGTGCTCTGTATAACCCCTGCTCATTGTCAACATTCCCATACTGTGTGGCCAGGGTGTGCTCTGTATAATCCCTGCATCTCCTGGTCAACATTCCCATCTGTGTGTGGCCAGGGTGTGCTCTGTATAACCCCAGCAGCTCCTGGTCAACATTCCCACCTGTGTGTGGCCAGGTATGCTCTGTATAACCCCTGCAGCTCCTGGTCAACATTCGCATCTCTGTGTGGCCACGATGTGCTCTGTATAACCCCTGCAGCTCCTGGTCAACATTCCCATCTGTGTGTGGCCAGGGTGTGCTCTGTATAAACCCTGCTCCTGGTCATCATTCCCTTCTCTGTGTGGCAAGGGTGTGCTCTGTATAACCCCTGCAGCGCCTGGTCAACATTCCCATCTGTGTGTGGCCAGGGGGTCTCTGTTTAACCCCTGCATCTCCTGGTCAACATTCGCATCTCTGTGTGGCCACGATGTGCTCTGTATAACCCCTGAAGCTCCTGGTCAACATTCCCATCTCTGTGTGGCCAGGAAGGGCTCTGCATAACCCCTGCTCCTGGTCAACATTCCCATCTCTGTGTAGCCAGTGTGTGCTCTGTATAACCCCTGCCACTCTTGGTCAACATTCCCATCTCTGTGTAGCCAGGGTGTGCTCTGCATAACCCCTGCATCTCCTGGTGAACATTCCCATCTCTGTGTGGCCAGGGTGTGCTTTGTTTAAACACTGCTCCTGGTCAACATTCCCTTCTCTGTGTGGCCACGATGTGCACCGTATAACCCCTGCTCCTGGTCAACATTCCCATCTCTGTGTGGCCAGGATGTGCTCTGCATAACCCCTGCTCCTGGTCAACATTCGCATCTCTGTGTGGCCAGGGTGTGCTCTTTCTAACCCCAGCAGCTCCTGGTCAACATTCCCATCTGTGTGTGGCCAGGGTGTGCTCTGTCTAACTCCAGCAGCTCATGGTCAACATTCCCATCTCTGTGTGGCCAGGATGTTCTCTGCATAACCCCTGCATCTCCTGGTCAACATTCCCATCTCTGAGTGGCCAGGATGTGCTCTGCATAACCCCTGCTCCTGGTCAACATTCCCATCTCTGTGTGACCAGGGTGTGCTCTTTCTAACCCCAGCAGCTCCTGGTAAACATTCCCATCTGTGTGTGGCCAGGGTGTGCTCTGTCTAGCCCCAGCAGCTCCTGGTCAACATTCCCATCTGTGTGTGGCCAGGGTGTGCTCTGTATAACCCCTGCAGCTCCTGGTCAACATTCCCATCTCTGTGTGGCCAGGGTGTGCTCTGTATAACCCCTGCAGCTCCTGGTCAACAATCCCATCTCTGAGTGGCCAGGTTGTGCTCTGTATTATCCCTGCAGCTCATGGTCAACATTCCCATATCTGTGTGGCCAGCATGTGCTCTGTATAACCCATGCATCTCCTGGTCAACATTCCCATCTCTGTGTGTCAAGGGTGTGATCTGTATAACCCAAGCAGCTCCTGGTCAACATTCCCATCTCTATGTGTCCAGGGTGTGCTCTGTCTAACCCCTGCAGCTCCTGGTCAACATTCCCATCTCTGTGTGGCCAGGGTGTGCTCTGTATTATCCCTGCAGCTCATGGTCAACAGTCCCATCTCTGTGTGGCCAGGATGTGCTCTGCATAACCCATGCATCTCCTGGTCAACATTCCCATCTCTGTGTGTCAAGGGTGTGCTCTGTATAACCCCAGCAGCTCCTGGTCAACATTCCCAACTCTGTGTGGCCAGGGTGTGCTCTGTATAACCCCTGCAGCTCCTGGTCAACATTCCCATCTCTGTGTGGCCAAAATGTGCTCTGTATAACCCCTGCAGCTCCTGGTCAACATTCCCATTTCATTGTGGCCAGGGTGTGCTCTGTATAACTCCTGCAGCTCCTGGTCAATATTCACATCTCTGTGTGGCCAGGGTGTGCTCTGTATAACAACTGCAGCTCCTGCTCAAAATTCCCATCTCTGTGTGGCCAGAATGTGCTCTGCATAACCCCTGCTCCTGGTCAACATTCCCATCTCTGTGTGGCCAGGGTGTGCTCTGTATAACCCCGGCAGCTCATGGTCAACATTCCCATCTCTGTGTGGCCAGGGTGTGCTTTGTTTAAACACTGCTCCTGGTCAACATTCCCTTCTCTGTGTGGCCACGATGTGCACCATATAACCCCTGCTCCTGGTCAACATTCCCATCTCTGTGTGGCCAGGATGTGCTCTGCATAACCCCTGCTCCTGGTCAACATTCCCATCTCTGTGTGGCCAGGGAGTGCTCTTTCTAACCCCAGAAGCTCCTGGTCAACATTCCCATCTGTGTGTGGCCAGGGTGTGCTCTGTCTAACCCCAGCAGCTCCTGGTCAACATTCCCATCTGTGTGTGGCCAGGGTGTGCTCTGTATAACCCCTGCAGCTCCTGGTCAACATTCCCATCTCTGTGTGGCCAGTGTGGGCTCTTTCTAACCCCTGCAGCTCCTGGTCAACATTCCCATCTCTGAGTGGCCAGGGTGTGCTCTGTATTATCCCTGCAGCTCATGGTCAACAGTCCCATATCTGTGTGGCCAGGATGTGCTCTGCATTACCCATGCATCTCCTGGTCAACATTCCCATCTCTGTGTGTCAAGGGTGTGATCTGTATAACCCCAGCAGCTCCTGGTCAACATACCCATCTCTGTGTGGCCAGGGTGTGCTCTGTATAACCCCTGCAGCTCCTGGTCAACATTCCCATCTCTGTGTGGCCAGGGTGTGCTCTGTATTATCCCTGCAGCTCATGGTCAACAGTCCCATATCTGTGTGGCCAGGATGTGCTCTGCATAACCCATGCATCTCCTGGCCAACATTCCCATCTCTGTGTGTCAAGGGTGTGCTCTGTATAACCCCAGCAGCTCCTGGTCAACATTCCCATGTCTCTGTGGCCAGGGTGTGCTCTGTATAAACCCTGCAGCTCCTGGTCAACATTCCCATCTCTGTGTGGCCAAAATGTGCTCTGTATAACCCATGCAGCTCCTGGTCAACATTCCCATTTCTTTGTGGCCAGGGTGTGCTCTGTATAAACCCTGCTCCTGGTCAACATTCCCATCTCTGTGTGGTCAGAGTGTGCTCTGTATAACCCCTGCTCCTGGTCAACATTCCCTTCTCTGTGTCGCCAGGGTGTGCTCTGTATAACAACTGCAGCTCCTGCTCAAAATTCCCATCTCTGTGTGGCCAGAATGTGCTCTGCATAACCCCTGCTCCTCGTCAACATTCCCATCTCTGTGTGGCCAGGGTGTGCTCTGTATAACCCCTGCAGCTCATGGTCAACATTCCCATCTCTGTGTGGCCAGGATGTGCTCTGCATAACCCCTGCATCTCCTGGTAAACATTCCCATCTCTATGTGGGCAGGGTGTGCTCTGTATAACCCCAGCAGCTCCTGGTCAACATTCCCATCTCTGTGTGGCCAGGGTGTGCTCTGTATACCCCTGCTCCTGGTCAACATTCCCATACTGTGTGGCCAGGGTGTGCTCTGTCTAACCCCAGCAGCTCCTGGTCAACATTCCCATCTGTGTGTGGCCAGTGTATGCTCTGCATAACACCTGCAGCTCCTGGTCAACATTCACATCTCTGTGTGGCCAGGATGTGCTCTGTCTAACTCCAGCAGCTCATGGTCAACATTCCCATCTCTGTGTGGCCAGGATGTTCTCTTCATAACCCCTGCATATCCTGGTCACCATTCCCATATGTGTGTGGCCAGGGTGTGCTCTGTATAAACCCTGCTCCTGGTCAACATTCCCTTCTCTGTGTGGCCAGGGTGTGCTCTGTATAACCCCTGCAGCGCCTGATCAACATTCCCATCTGTGTGTGGCCAGGGTGTGCTCTGTATAACTCCTGCAGCTCCTGGTCAACATTCCCATCTCTGTGTGGCCACGATGTGCTCTGTATAGCCCCTGCAGCTCCTGGTCAACATTCCCATCTCTGTGTGGCCAGGGTGTGCTCTGTATAACCCCTGCAACTCATGGTCAACATTCCCATCTCTGTGTAGCCAGGATGTGCTCTGCATAACCATTGCACCTCCTGGTGAACATTCCCATCTCTGTGTGGCCAGGGTGTGCTTTGTATAAACCCTGCTCCTGGTCAACATTCCCTTCTCTGTGTGGCCACGATGTGCACCGTATATCCCCTGCTCCTGGTCAACATTCCCATCTGTGTGGCGAGGGTGTGCTCTGCATAACCCCTGCTCCTGGTCAACATTCCCATACTGTGTAGCCAGGGTCTGCTCTGTCTAACCCCAGCAGCTCCTGGTCAACATTCCCATCTGTGTGTGGCCAGGTATGCTCTGTATAACCCCTGCAGCTCCTGGTCAACATTCCCATCTCTGAGTGGCCAGGGTGTGCTCTGTATTATCCCTGCAGCTCATGGTCAACAGTCCCATATCTGTGTGGCCAGGATGTGCTCTGCATTACCCATGCATCTCCTGGTCAACATTCCCATCTCTGTGTGTCAAGGGTGTGATCTGTATAACCCCAGCAGCTCCTGGTCAACATTCCCATCTCTATGTGTCCAGGGTGTGCTCTGTATAACCCCTGCAGCTCCTGGTCAACATTCCCATCTCTGTGTGGCCAGGGTGTGCTCTGTATTATCCCTGCAGCTCATGGTCAACAGTCCCATCTCTGTGTGGCCAGGATGTGCTCTGCATAACCCATGCATCTCCTGGTCAACATTCCCATCTCTGTGTGTCAAGGGTGTGCTCTGTATAACCCCAGCAGCTCCTGGTCAACATTCCCAACTCTGTGTGGCCAGGGTGTGCTCTGTATAACCCCTGCAGCTCCTGGTCAACATTCCCAACTCTGTGTGGCCAAAATGTGCTCTGTATAACCCCTGCAGCTCCTGGTCAACATTCCCATTTCTTTGTGGCCAGGGTGTGCTCTGTATAAACCCTGCTCATGGTCAACATTCCCATCTCTGTGTGGTCAGAGTGTGCTCTATATAACCCCTGCTCCTGGTCAACATTCCCTTCTCTGTGTCGCCAGGGTGTGCTCTGTATAACAACTGCAGCTCCTGCTCAAAATTCCCATCTCTGTGTGGCCAGAATGTGCTCTGCATAACCCCTGCTCCTGGTCAACATTCCCATCTCTGTGTGGCCAGGGTGTGCTCTGTATAACCCCGGCAGCTCATGGTCAACATTCCCATTTCTGTGTGGCCAGGGTGTGCTTTGTTTAAACACTGCTCCTGGTCAACATTCCCTTCTCTGTGTGGCCACGATGTGCACCATATAACCCCTGCTCCTGGTCAACATTCCCATCTCTGTGTGGCCAGGATGTGCTCTGCATAACCCCTGCTCCTGGTCAACATTCCCATCTCTGTGTGGCCAGGGTGTGCTCTTTCTAACCCCAGCAGCTCCTGGTCAACATTCCCATCTGTGTGTGGCCAGGGTGTGCTCTGTCTAACCCCAGCAGCTCCTGGTCAACATTCCCATCTGTGTGTGGCCAGGGTGTGCTCTGTATAACCCCTGCAGCTCCTGGTCAACATTCCCATCTCTGTGTGGCCAGTGTGGGCTCTTTCTAACCCCTGCAGCCCCTGGTCAACATTCCCATCTCTGAGTGGCCAGGGTGTGCTCTGTATTATCCCTGCAGCTCATGGTCAACAGTCCCATATCTGTGTGGCCAGGATGTGCTCTGCATTACCCATGCATCTCCTGGTCAACATTCCCATCTCTGTGTGTCAAGGGTGTGATCTGTATAACCCCAGCAGCTCCTGGTCAACATACCCATCTCTGTGTGGCCAGGGTGTGCTCTGTATAACCCCTGCAGCTCCTGGTCAACATTCCCATCTCTGTGTGGCCAGGGTGTGCTCTGTATTATCCCTGCAGCTCATGGTCAACAGTCCCATCTCTGTGTGGCCAGGATGTGCTCTGCATAACCCATGCATCTCCTGGCCAACATTCCCATCTCTGTGTGTCAAGGGTGTGCTCTGTATAACCCCAGCAGCTCCTGGTCAACATTCCCATCTCTCTGTGGCCAGGGTGTGCTCTGTATAACCCCTGCAGCTCCTGGTCAACATTCCCATCTCTGTGTGGCCAAAATGTGCTCTGTATAACCCATGCAGCTCCTGGTCAACATTCCCATTTCTTTGTGGCCAGGGTGTGCTCTGTATAAACCCTGCTCCTGGTCAACATTCCCATCTCTGTGTGGTCAGAGTGTGCTCTGTATAACCCCTGCTCCTGGTCAACATTCCCTTCTCTGTGTCGCCAGGGTGTGCTCTGTATAACAACTGCAGCTCCTGCTCAAAATTCCCATCTCTGTGTGGCCAGAATGTGCTCTGCATAACCCCTGCTCCTCGTCAACATTCCCATCTCTGTGTGGCCAGGGTGTGCTCTGTATAACCCCTGCAGCTCATGGTCTACATTCCCATCTCTGTGTGGCCAGGATGTGCTCTGCATAACCCCTGCATCTCCTGGTAAACATTCCCATCTCTGTGTGGGCAGGGTGTGCTCTGTATAACCCCAGCAGCTCCTGGTCAACATTCCCATCTCTGTGTGGCCAGGGTGTGCTCTGTATACCCCTGCTCCTGGTCAACATTCCCATACTGTGTGGCCAGGGTGTGCTCTGTCTAACCCCAGCAGCTCCTGGTCAACATTCCCATCTGTGTGTGGCCAGTGTATGCTCTGCATAACACCTGCAGCTCCTGGTCAACATTCACATCTCTGTGTGGCCAGGATGTGCTCTGTCTAACTCCAGCAGCTCATGGTCGACATTCCCATCTCTGTGTGGCCAGGATGTTCTCTTCATAACCCCTGCATCTCCTGGTCACCATTCCCATATGTGTGTGGCCAGGGTGTGCTCTGTATAAACCCTGCTCCTGGTCAACATTCCCTTCTCTGTGTGGCCAGGGTGTGCTCTGTATAACCCCTGCAGCGCCTGATCAACATTCCCATCTGTGTGTGGCCAGGGTGTGCTCTGTATAACTCCTGCAGCTCCTGGTCAACATTCCCATCTCTGTGTGGCCACGATGTGCTCTGTATAACCCCTGCAGCTCCTGGTCAACATTCCCATCTCTGTGTGGCCAGGATGTGCTCTGCATAACCCCTGCTCCTGGTCAACATTCCCAACTCTGTGTGGCCAGGGTGTGCTCTGTATAACCCCTGCAACTCATGGTCAACATTCCCATCTCTGTGTAGCCAGGATGTGCTCTGCATAACCATTGCACCTCCTGGTGAACATTCCCATCTCTGTGTGGCCAGGGTGTGCTTTGTATAAACCCTGCTCCTGGTCAACATTCCCTTCTCTGTGTGGCCACGATGTGCACCGTATATCCCCTGCTCCTGGTCAACATTCCCATCTGTGTGGCGAGGGTGTGCTCTGCATAACCCCTGCTCCTGGTCAACATTCCCATACTGTGTAGCCAGGGTCTGCTCTGTCTAACCCCAGCAGCTCCTGGTCAACATTCCCATCTGTGTGTGGCCAGGTATGCTCTGTATAACCCCTGCAGCTCCTGGTCAACATTCCCATCTCTGAGTGGCCAGGGTGTGCTCTGTATTATCCCTGCAGCTCATGGTCAACAGTCCCATATCTGTGTGGCCAGGATGTGCTCTGCATTACCCATGCATCTCCTGGTCAACATTCCCATCTCTGTGTGTCAAGGGTGTGATCTGTATAACCCCAGCAGCTCCTGGTCAACATTCCCATCTCTATGTGTCCAGGATGTGCTCTGTATAACCCCTGCAGCTCCTGGTCAACATTCCCATCTCTGTGTGGCCAGGGTGTGCTCTGTATTATCCCTGCAGCTCATGGTCAACAGTCCCATCTCTGTGTGGCCAGGATGTGCTCTGCATAACCCATGCATCTCCTGGTCAACATTCCCATCTCTGTGTGTCAAGGGTGTGCTCTGTATAACCCCAGCAGCTCCTGGTCAACATTCCCAACTCTGTGTGGCCAGGGTGTGCTCTGTATAACCCCTGCAGCTCCTGGTCAACATTCCCATCTCTGTGTGGCCAAAATGTGCTCTGTATAACCCCTGCAGCTCCTGGTCAACATTCCCATTTCTTTGTGGCCAGGGTGTGCTCTGTTTAAACCCTGCTCATGGTCAACATTCCCATCTCTGTGTGGTCAGAGTGTGCTCTGTAGAACCCCTGCAGCTCCTGGTCAACATTCCCATCTCTGTGTGGCCAGGATGTTCTCTGCATAACCCCTGCATCTCCTTGTCAACATTCCCATCTCTGTGTGGCCAGGATGTGCTCTGTATAACCCCTGCAGCTCCTGGTCAACATTCCCATCTGTGTGTGGCCAGGGTGTGCTCTGTATAAACCCTGCTCCTGGTCATCATTCCCTTCTCTGTGTGGCAAGGGTGTGCTCTGTATAACCCCTGCAGCGCCTGGTCAACATTCCCATCTGTGTGTGGCCAGGGGGTCTCTGTTTAACCCCTGCATCTCCTGGTCAACATTCGCATCTCTGTGTGGCCACGATGTGCTCTGTATAACCCCTGAAGCTCCTGGTCAACATTCCCATCTCTGTGTGGCCAGGAAGGGCTCTGCATAACCCCTGCTCCTGGTCAACATTCCCATCTCTGTGTAGCCAGTGTGTGCTCTGTATAACCCCTGCCACTCTTGGTCAACATTCCCATCTCTGTGTAGCCAGGTTGTGCTCTGCATAACCCCTGCATCTCCTGGTGAACATTCCCATCTCTGTGTGGCCAGGGTGTGCTTTGTTTAAACACTGCTCCTGGTCAACATTCCCTTCTCTGTGTGGCCACGATGTGCACCGTATAACCCCTGCTCCTGGTCAACATTCCCATCTCTGTGTGGCCAGGATGTGCTCTGCATAACCCCTGCTCCTGGTCAACATTCGCATCTCTGTGTGGCCAGGGTGTGCTCTTTCTAACCCCAGCAGCTCCTGGTCAACATTCCCATCTGTGTGTGGCCAGGGTGTGCTCTGTCTAACTCCAGCAGCTCATGGTCAACATTCCCATCTCTGTGTGGCCAGGATGTTCTCTGCATAACCCCTGCATCTCCTGGTCAACATTCCCATCTCTGAGTGGCCAGGATGTGCTCTGCATAACCCCTGCTCCTGGTCAACATTCCCATCTCTGTGTGACCAGGGTGTGCTCTTTCTAACCCCAGCAGCTCCTGGTAAACATTCCCATCTGTGTGTGGCCAGGGTGTGCTCTGTCTAGCCCCAGCAGCTCCTGGTCAACATTCCCATCTGTGTGTGGCCAGGGTGTGCTCTGTATAACCCCTGCAGCTCCTGGTCAACATTCCCATCTCTGTGTGGCCAGGGTGTGCTCTGTATAACCCCTGCAGCTCCTGGTCAACAATCCCATCTCTGAGTGGCCAGGTTGTGCTCTGTATTATCCCTGCAGCTCATGGTCAACATTCCCATATCTGTGTGGCCAGCATGTGCTCTGTATAACCCATGCATCTCCTGGTCAACATTCCCATCTCTGTGTGTCAAGGGTGTGATCTGTATAACCCAAGCAGCTCCTGGTCAACATTCCCATCTCTATGTGTCCAGGGTGTGCTCTGTCTAACCCCTGCAGCTCCTGGTCAACATTCCCATCTCTGTGTGGCCAGGGTGTGCTCTGTATTATCCCTGCAGCTCATGGTCAACAGTCCCATCTCTGTGTGGCCAGGATGTGCTCTGCATAACCCATGCATCTCCTGGTCAACATTCCCATCTCTGTGTGTCAAGGGTGTGCTCTGTATAACCCCAGCAGCTCCTGGTCAACATTCCCAACTCTGTGTGGCCAGGGTGTGCTCTGTATAACCCCTGCAGCTCCTGGTCAACATTCCCATCTCTGTGTGGCCAAAATGTGCTCTGTATAACCCCTGCAGCTCCTGGTCAACATTCCCATTTCATTGTGGCCAGGGTGTGCTCTGTATAACTCCTGCAGCTCCTGGTCAATATTCACATCTCTGTGTGGCCAGGGTGTGCTCTGTATAACAACTGCAGCTCCTGCTCAAAATTCCCATCTCTGTGTGGCCAGAATGTGCTCTGCATAACCCCTGCTCCTGGTCAACATTCCCATCTCTGTGTGGCCAGGGTGTGCTCTGTATAACCCCGGCAGCTCATGGTCAACATTCCCATCTCTGTGTGGCCAGGGTGTGCTTTGTTTAAACACTGCTCCTGGTCAACATTCCCTTCTCTGTGTGGCCACGATGTGCACCATATAACCCCTGCTCCTGGTCAACATTCCCATCTCTGTGTGGCCAGGATGTGCTCTGCATAACCCCTGCTCCTGGTCAACATTCCCATCTCTGTGTGGCCAGGGTGTGCTCTTTCTAACCCCAGAAGCTCCTGGTCAACATTCCCATCTGTGTGTGGCCAGGGTGTGCTCTGTCTAACCCCAGCAGCTCCTGGTCAACATTCCCATCTGTGTGTGGCCAGAGTGTGCTCTGTATAACCCCTGCAGCTCCTGGTCAACATTCCCATCTCTGTGTGGCCAGTGTGGGCTCTTTCTAACCCCTGCAGCTCCTGGTCAACATTCCCATCTCTGAGTGGCCAGGGTGTGCTCTGTATTATCCCTGCAGCTCATGGTCAACAGTCCCATATCTGTGTGGCCAGGATGTGCTCTGCATTACCCATGCATCTCCTGGTCAACATTCCCATCTCTGTGTGTCAAGGGTGTGATCTGTATAACCCCAGCAGCTCCTGGTCAACATACCCATCTCTGTGTGGCCAGGGTGTGCTCTGTATAACCCCTGCAGCTCCTGGTCAACATTCCCATCTCTGTGTGGCCAGGGTGTGCTCTGTATTATCCCTGCAGCTCATGGTCAACAGTCCCATATCTGTGTGGCCAGGATGTGCTCTGCATAACCCATGCATCTCCTGGCCAACATTCCCATCTCTGTGTGTCAAGGGTGTGCTCTGTATAACCCCAGCAGCTCCTGGTCAACATTCCCATGTCTCTGTGGCCAGGGTGTGCTCTGTATAAACCCTGCAGCTCCTGGTCAACATTCCCATCTCTGTGTGGCCAAAATGTGCTCTGTATAACCCATGCAGCTCCTGGTCAACATTCCCATTTCTTTGTGGCCAGGGTGTGCTCTGTATAAACCCTGCTCCTGGTCAACATTCCCATCTCTGTGTGGTCAGAGTGTGCTCTGTATAACCCCTGCTCCTGGTCAACATTCCCTTCTCTGTGTCGCCAGGGTGTGCTCTGTATAACAACTGCAGCTCCTGCTCAAAATTCCCATCTCTGTGTGGCCAGAATGTGCTCTGCATAACCCCTGCTCCTCGTCAACATTCCCATCTCTGTGTGGCCAGGGTGTGCTCTGTATAACCCCTGCAGCTCATGGTCAACATTCCCATCTCTGTGTGGCCAGGATGTGCTCTGCATAACCCCTGCATCTCCTGGTAAACATTCCCATCTCTATGTGGGCAGGGTGTGCTCTGTATAACCCCAGCAGCTCCTGGTCAACATTCCCATCTCTGTGTGGCCAGGGTGTGCTCTGTATACCCCTGCTCCTGGTCAACATTCCCATACTGTGTGGCCAGGGTGTGCTCTGTCTAACCCCAGCAGCTCCTGGTCAACATTCCCATCTGTGTGTGGCCAGTGTATGCTCTGCATAACACCTGCAGCTCCTGGTCAACATTCACATCTCTGTGTGGCCAGGATGTGCTCTGTCTAACTCCAGCAGCTCATGGTCAACATTCCCATCTCTGTGTGGCCAGGATGTTCTCTTCATAACCCCTGCATATCCTGGTCACCATTCCCATATGTGTGTGGCCAGGGTGTGCTCTGTATAAACCCTGCTCCTGGTCAACATTCCCTTCTCTGTGTGGCCAGGGTGTGCTCTGTATAACCCCTGCAGCGCCTGATCAACATTCCCATCTGTGTGTGGCCAGGGTGTGCTCTGTATAACTCCTGCAGCTCCTGGTCAACATTCCCATCTCTGTGTGGCCACGATGTGCTCTGTATAGCCCCTGCAGCTCCTGGTCAACATTCCCATCTCTGTGTGGCCAGGGTGTGCTCTGTATAACCCCTGCAACTCATGGTCAACATTCCCATCTCTGTGTAGCCAGGATGTGCTCTGCATAACCATTGCACCTCCTGGTGAACATTCCCATCTCTGTGTGGCCAGGGTGTGCTTTGTATAAACCCTGCTCCTGGTCAACATTCCCTTCTCTGTGTGGCCACGATGTGCACCGTATATCCCCTGCTCCTGGTCAACATTCCCATCTGTGTGGCGAGGGTGTGCTCTGCATAACCCCTGCTCCTGGTCAACATTCCCATACTGTGTAGCCAGGGACTGCTCTGTCTAACCCCAGCAGCTCCTGGTCAACATTCCCATCTGTGTGTGGCCAGGTATGCTCTGTATAACCCCTGCAGCTCCTGGTCAACATTCCCATCTCTGAGTGGCCAGGGTGTGCTCTGTATTATCCCTGCAGCTCATGGTCAACAGTCCCATATCTGTGTGGCCAGGATGTGCTCTGCATTACCCATGCATCTCCTGGTCAACATTCCCATCTCTGTGTGTCAAGGGTGTGATCTGTATAACCCCAGCAGCTCCTGGTCAACATTCCCATCTCTATGTGTCCAGGGTGTGCTCTGTATAACCCCTGCAGCTCCTGGTCAACATTCCCATCTCTGTGTGGCCAGGGTGTGCTCTGTATTATCCCTGCAGCTCATGGTCAACAGTCCCATCTCTGTGTGGCCAGGATGTGCTCTGCATAACCCATGCATCTCCTGGTCAACATTCCCATCTCTGTGTGTCAAGGGTGTGCTCTGTATAACCCCAGCAGCTCCTGGTCAACATTCCCAACTCTGTGTGGCCAGGGTGTGCTCTGTATAACCCCTGCAGCTCCTGGTCAACATTCCCAACTCTGTGTGGCCAAAATGTGCTCTGTATAACCCCTGCAGCTCCTGGTCAACATTCCCATTTCTTTGTGGCCAGGGTGTGCTCTGTACAAACCCTGCTCATGGTCAACATTCCCATCTCTGTGTGGTCAGAGTGTGCTCTATATAACCCCTGCTCCTGGTCAACATTCCCTTCTCTGTGTCGCCAGGGTGTGCTCTGTATAACAACTGCAGCTCCTGCTCAAAATTCCCATCTCTGTGTGGCCAGAATGTGCTCTGCATAACCCCTGCTCCTGGTCAACATTCCCATCTCTGTGTGGCCAGGGTGTGCTCTGTATAACCCCGGCAGCTCATGGTCAACATTCCCATTTCTGTGTGGCCAGGGTGTGCTTTGTTTAAACACTGCTCCTGGTCAACATTCCCTTCTCTGTGTGGCCACGATGTGCACCATATAACCCCTGCTCCTGGTCAACATTCCCATCTCTGTGTGGCCAGGATGTGCTCTGCATAACCCCTGCTCCTGGTCAACATTCCCATCTCTGTGTGGCCAGGGTGTGCTCTTTCTAACCCCAGCAGCTCCTGGTCAACATTCCCATCTGTGTGTGGCCAGGGTGTGCTCTGTCTAACCCCAGCAGCTCCTGGTCAACATTCCCATCTGTGTGTGGCCAGGGTGTGCTCTGTATAACCCCTGCAGCTCCTGGTCAACATTCCCATCTCTGTGTGGCCAGTGTGGGCTCTTTCTAACCCCTGCAGCCCCTGGTCAACATTCCCATCTCTGAGTGGCCAGGGTGTGCTCTGTATTATCCCTGCAGCTCATGGTCAACAGTCCCATATCTGTGTGGCCAGGATGTGCTCTGCATTACCCATGCATCTCCTGGTCAACATTCCCATCTCTGTGTGTCAAGGGTGTGATCTGTATAACCCCAGCAGCTCCTGGTCAACATACCCATCTCTGTGTGGCCAGGGTGTGCTCTGTATAACCCCTGCAGCTCCTGGTCAACATTCCCATCTCTGTGTGGCCAGGGTGTGCTCTGTATTATCCCTGCAGCTCATGGTCAACAGTCCCATCTCTGTGTGGCCAGGATGTGCTCTGCATAACCCATGCATCTCCTGGCCAACATTCCCATCTCTGTGTGTCAAGGGTGTGCTCTGTATAACCCCAGCAGCTCCTGGTCAACATTCCCATCTCTCTGTGGCCAGGGTGTGCTCTGTATAACCCCTGCAGCTCCTGGTCAACATTCCCATCTCTGTGTGGCCAAAATGTGCTCTGTATAACACATGCAGCTCCTGGTCAACATTCCCATTTCTTTGTGGCCAGGGTGTGCTCTGTATAAACCCTGCTCCTGGTCAACATTCCCATCTCTGTGTGGTCAGAGTGTGCTCTGTATAACCCCTGCTCCTGGTCAACATTCCCTTCTCTGTGTCGCCAGGGTGTGCTCTGTATAACAACTGCAGCTCCTGCTCAAAATTCCCATCTCTGTGTGGCCAGAATGTGCTCTGCATAACCCCTGCTCCTCGTCAACATTCCCATCTCTGTGTGGCCAGGGTGTGCTCTGTATAACCCCTGCAGCTCATGGTCTACATTCCCATCTCTGTGTGGCCAGGATGTGCTCTGCATAACCCCTGCATCTCCTGGTAAACATTCCCATCTCTGTGTGGGCAGGGTGTGCTCTGTATAACCCCAGCAGCTCCTGGTCAACATTCCCATCTCTGTGTGGCCAGGGTGTGCTCTGTATACCCCTGCTCCTGGTCAACATTCCCATACTGTGTGGCCAGGGTGTGCTCTGTCTAACCCCAGCAGCTCCTGGTCAACATTCCCATCTGTGTGTGGCCAGTGTATGCTCTGCATAACACCTGCAGCTCCTGGTCAACATTCACATCTCTGTGTGGCCAGGATGTGCTCTGTCTAACTCCAGCAGCTCATGGTCGACATTCCCATCTCTGTGTGGCCAGGATGTTCTCTTCATAACCCCTGCATCTCCTGGTCACCATTCCCATATGTGTGTGGCCAGGGTGTGCTCTGTATAAACCCTGCTCCTGGTCAACATTCCCTTCTCTGTGTGGCCAGGGTGTGCTCTGTATAACCCCTGCAGCGCCTGATCAACATTCCCATCTGTGTGTGGCCAGGGTGTGCTCTGTATAACTCCTGCAGCTCCTGGTCAACATTCCCATCTCTGTGTGGCCACGATGTGCTCTGTATAACCCCTGCAGCTCCTGGTCAACATTCCCATCTCTGTGTGGCCAGGATGTGCTCTGCATAACCCCTGCTCCTGGTCAACATTCCCAACTCTGTGTGGCCAGGGTGTGCTCTGTATAACCCCTGCAACTCATGGTCAACATTCCCATCTCTGTGTAGCCAGGATGTGCTCTGCATAACCATTGCACCTCCTGGTGAACATTCCCATCTCTGTGTGGCCAGGGTGTGCTTTGTATAAACCCTGCTCCTGGTCAACATTCCCTTCTCTGTGTGGCCACGATGTGCACCGTATATCCCCTGCTCCTGGTCAACATTCCCATCTGTGTGGCGAGGGTGTGCTCTGCATAACCCCTGCTCCTGGTCAACATTCCCATACTGTGTAGCCAGGGTCTGCTCTGTCTAACCCCAGCAGCTCCTGGTCAACATTCCCATCTGTGTGTGGCCAGGTATGCTCTGTATAACCCCTGCAGCTCCTGGTCAACATTCCCATCTCTGAGTGGCCAGGGTGTGCTCTGTATTATCCCTGCAGCTCATGGTCAACAGTCCCATATCTGTGTGGCCAGGATGTGCTCTGCATTACCCATGCATCTCCTGGTCAACATTCCCATCTCTGTGTGTCAAGGGTGTGATCTGTATAACCCCAGCAGCTCCTGGTCAACATTCCCATCTCTATGTGTCCAGGATGTGCTCTGTATAACCCCTGCAGCTCCTGGTCAACATTCCCATCTCTGTGTGGCCAGGGTGTGCTCTGTATTATCCCTGCAGCTCATGGTCAACAGTCCCATCTCTGTGTGGCCAGGATGTGCTCTGCATAACCCATGCATCTCCTGGTCAACATTCCCATCTCTGTGTGTCAAGGGTGTGCTCTGTATAACCCCAGCAGCTCCTGGTCAACATTCCCAACTCTGTGTGGCCAGGGTGTGCTCTGTATAACCCCTGCAGCTCCTGGTCAACATTCCCATCTCTGTGTGGCCAAAATGTGCTCTGTAGACCCCTGCAGCTCCTGGTCAACGTTCCCATTTCTTTGTGGCCAGGGTGTGCTCTGTATAAACCCTGCTCATGGTCAACATTCCCATCTCTGTGTGGTCAGAGTGTGCTCTGTATAACCCCTGCTCCTGGTCAACATTCCCTTCTCTGTGTCGCCAGGGTGTGCTCTGTATAACAACTGCAGCTCCTGCTCAAAATTCCCATCTCTGTGTGGCCAGAATGTGCTCTGCATAACCCCTGCTCCTGGTCAACATTCCCATCTCTGTGTGGCCAGGGTGTGCTCTGTATAACCCCGGCAGCTCATGGTCAGCATTCCCATTTCTGTGTGGCCAGGGTGCGCTTTGTTTAAACACTGCTCCTGGTCAACATTCCCTTCTCTGTGTGGCCACGATGTGCACCATATAACCCCTGCTCCTGGTCAACATTCCCATCTCTGTGTGGCCAGGATGTGCTCTGCATAACCCCTGCTCCTGGTCAACATTCCCATCTCTGTGTGGCCAGGGTGTGCTCTTTCTAACCCCAGCAGCTCCTGGTCAACATTCCCATCTGTGTGTGGCCAGGGTGTGCTCTGTCTAACCCCAGCAGCTCCTGGTCAACATTCCCATCTGTGTGTGGCCAGGGTGTGCTCTGTATAACCCCTGCAGCTCCTGGTCAACATTCCCATCTCTGTGTGGCCAGTGTGGGCTCTTTCTAACCCCTGCAGCTCCTGGTCAACATTCCCATCTCTGAGTGGCCAGGGTGTGCTCTGTATTATCCCTGCAGCTCATGGTCAACAGTCCCATATCTGTGTGGCCAGGATGTGCTCTGCATTACCCATGCATCTCCTGGTCAACATTCCCATCTCTGTGTGTCAAGGGTGTGATCTGTATAACCCCAGCAGCTCCTGGTCAACATACCCATCTCTGTGTGGCCAGGGTGTGCTCTGTATAACCCCTGCAGCTCCTGGTCAACATTTCCATCTCTGTGTGGCCAGGGTGTGCTCTGTATTATCCCTGCAGCTCATGGTCAACAGTCCCATCTCTGTGTGGCCAGGATGTGCTCTGCATAACCCATGCATCTCCTGGCCAACATTCCCATCTCTGTGTGTCAAGGGTGTGCTCTGTATAACCCCAGCAGCTCCTGGTCAACATTCCCATCTCTCTGTGGCCAGGGTGTGCTCTGTATAACCCCTGCAGCTCCTGGTCAACATTCCCATCTCTGTGTGGCCAAAATGTGCTCTGTATAACCCATGCAGCTCCTGGTCAACATTCCCATTTCTTTGTGGCCAGGGTGTGCTCTGTATAAACCCTGCTCCTGGTCAACATTCCCATCTCTGTGTGGTCAGAGTGTGCTCTGTAGAACCCCTGCTCCTGGTCAACATTCCCTTCTCTGTGTCGCCAGGGTGTGCTCTGTATAACAACTGCAGCTCCTGCTCAAAATTCCCATCTCTGTGTGGCCAGAATGTGCTCTGCATAAACCCTGCTCCTCGTCAACATTCCCTTCTCTGTGTGGCCAGGGTGTGCTCTGTATAACCCCTGCAGCTCATGGTCAACATTCCCATCTCTGTGTGGCCAGGATGTGCTCTGCATAACCCCTGCATCTCCTGGTAAACATTCCCATCTCTGTGTGGGCAGGGTGTGCTCTGTATAACCCCAGCAGCTCCTGGTCAACATTCCCATCTCTGTGTGGCCAGGGTGTGCTCTGTATACCCCTGCTCCTGGTCAACATTCCCATACTGCGTGGCCAGGGTGTGCTCTGTCTAACCCCAGCAGCTCCTGGTCAACATTCCCATCTCTGTGTGGCCAGGATGTGCTCTGCACAAACCCTGCTCCTGGTCAACATTCCCATCTCTGTGTGGCCAGGGTGTGCTCTGTATAACCCCTGCAACTCATGGTCAACATTCCCATCTCTGTGTAGCCAGGATGTGCTCTGCATAACCATTGCACCTCCTGGTGAACATTCCCATCTCTGTGTGGCCAGGGTGTGCTTTGTATAAACCCTGCTCCTGGTCAACATTCCCTTCTCTGTGTGGCCACGATGTGCACCGTATATCCCCTGCTCCTGGTCAACATTCCCATCTGTGTGGCGAGGATGTGCTCTGCATAACCCCTGCTCCTGGTCAACATTCCCATACTGTGTAGCCAGGGTCTGCTCTGTCTAACCCCAGCAGCTCCTGGTCAACATTCCCATCTGTGTGTGGCCAGGTATGCTCTGTATAACCCCTGCAGCTCCTGGTCAACATTCGCATCTCTGTGTGGCCAGGATGTGCTCTGTCTAACTCCAGCAGCTCATGGTCAACATTCCCATATCTGTGTGGCCAGGATGTGCTCTGCATAACCCCTGCAGCTCATGGTCAACATTCCCATCTCTGTGTGGCCAGGATGTTCTCTGCATAACCCCTGCATCTCCTGGTCAACATTCCCATCTCTGTGTGGCCACGATGTGCTCTGTATAACCCCTGCAGCTCCTGGTCAACATTCCCATCTGTGTGTGGCCAGGGTGTGCTCTGTATAAACCCTGCTCCTGGTCAACATTCCCTTCTCTGTGTGGACAGGGTGTGCTCTGTATAACCCCTGCAGCGCCTGGTCAACATTCCCATCTCTGTGTGGCCACGATGTGCTCTGTATAACCCCTGCAGCTCCTGGTCAACATTCCCATCTCTGTGTGGCCAGTAAGGGCTCTGCATAACCCCTGCTCCTGGTCAGCATTCCCATCTCTGTGTGGCCAGGGTGTGCTCTGTATAACCCCTGCAGCTCCTGGTCAACATTCCCATCTGTGAGGCGAGGGTGTGCTCTGCATAACCCCTGCATCTCCTGGTCAACATTCCCTTCTCTGTGTGTGGCCAGGATGTGCTCTGTATAACCCCTGCATCTCCTGGTCAACATTCCCAATTCTGTGTGGCCAGGGTGTGCTCTGTATAACCCCAGCAGCTCCTGGTCAACATTCCCATATGTGTGTGGCCAGTGTGTGCTCAGTATTACCCCTGCATCTCCTGGTCAACATTCCCATCTCTGTGTGGCCAGGGTGTGCTCTGTGTAACCCCTGCAGCTTTGGTCAGAATTCCCATACTGTGTGGCCAGGGTTTGCTCTGTATAACCCCTGCAGCTCCTGGTCAACATTCGCATCTCTGTGTGGCCAGGATGTGCTCTGTCTAACCCCAGCAGCTCATGGTCAACATTTCCATCTCTGTGTGGCCAGGATGTGCTCTGCATAACCCCTGCATCTCCTGGTCAATATTCCCATCTCTGTGTGTCCACGATGTGCTCTGTATAACCCCTGCAGCTCCTGGTCAACATTCCCATCTGTGTGTGGCCAGGGTCTGCTCTGTATAAACCCTGCTCCTGGTCAACATTCCCTTCTCTGTGTGGCCAGGGTGTGCTCTGTATAACCCCTGCAGCGCCTGGTCAACATTCCCATCTCTGTGTGGCCAGGGTGTGCTCTGTATAACCCCTGCATCTCCTGGTCAGCATTCGCATCTCTGTGTGGCCACGATGTGCTCTGTATAACCCCTGCAGCTCCTGGTCAACATTCCCATCTCTGTGTGGCCAGGATGTGCTCTGCATAACCCCTGCTCCTGGTCAAAATCCCCATCTCTGTGTGGCCAGGGTATGCTCTGTATAACCTCTGCAGGTCATGGTCAACATTCCCATCTCTGTGTGGCCAGGGTGTGCTTTGTATAAACCTTGCTCCTGGTCAACATTCCCTTCTCTGTGTGGTCACGATGTGGTCTGTATAACCCCTGCAGCTCCTGGTCAACATTCCCATCTCTGTGTGGCCAGGTTGTGCTCTGTATAACCCCAGCAGCTCCTGGTCAACATTCCCATCTCTGTGTGGCCAGGTTGTGCTCTGTATAAACCCAGCAGCTCCTGGTCAACATTCCCATCTCTGTGTGGCCAGGTTGTGCTCTGTATAACCCCTGCTCCTGGTCAACATTCCCATCTCTGTGTGGCCAGGGTGTGCTCTGCCAACCCCAGCAGCTCCTGGTCAACATTCCCATCTCTGTGTGGCCAGGTTGTGCTCTGTATAACCCCAGCAGCTCCTGGTCAACATTCCCATCTGTGTGTGGCCAGGGTGTGCTCTGTCTAACGCCAGCAGCTCATGGTCAACATTCCCATTTCTGTGTGGCCAGGATGTTCTCTGCATAACCCCTGCAGGTCCTTGTCAACATTCCCATTGTGTGTCCAGGTTGTGCTCTGTATAACCCCAGCAGCTCCTGGTCAACATTCCCATCTCTGTGTGTCCAGGGTGTGCTCTGTATAACCCCTGCAACTCCTGGTCAACATTCCCATCTCTGTGTGGCCAGGGTGTGCTCTGTATACCCCTGCAGCTCCTCGTCAACATTCCCAATATTGTGTGGCCTGGGTGTGCTCTGTATAACCCCTGCAGCTACTGGTCAACATTCCCATCTGTGTGGCGAGGGTGTGCTCTGTCTAACCCCAGCAGCTCCTGGTGAACATTCCCATCTCTGTGTGGCCAGGGTTTGCTTTGTATAAACCCTGCTCCTGGTCAACATTCCCTTCTCTGTGTGGTCACGATGTGGTCTGTATAACCCCTGCAGCTCCTGGTCAACATTCCCATCTCTGTGTGGCCAGGATGTGCTCTGCATAACCCCTGCTGCTGGTCAACTTTCCCATCTCTGTGTGGCCAGGGTGTGCTCTGTCTAACCCCTGCAGCTCCTGGTCAACATTCCCATCTGTGTGTGTTCAGGGTGTGCTCTGTCTAACTCCAGCAGCTCATGGTCAACATTCCCATCTCTGTGTGGCCAGGATGTTCTCTGCATAACCCCTGCAGGTCCTTGTCAACATTGCCATCTCTGTGTGGCCAGGGTGTGCTCTGTATAACCCCTGCAGCTCCTGGTCAACATTCCCATCTCTGTGTGGCCAGGGTGTGCTCTGTATAAACCCTTCGCCTGGTCAACATTCCCTTCTCTGTGTGGCCAGGGTGTGCTCTGTATAACCCCTGCAGCTCCTGGTCAACATTCCCATTGTGTGTCCAGGGTGTGCTCTGTATAACCCCAGCAGCTCCTGGTCAACATTCCCATCTCTGTGTGTCCAGGGTGTGCTCTGTATAACCCCTGCAGCTCCTGGTCAACATTCCCATCTCTGTGTGGCCAGGGTGTGCTCTGTATACCCCTGCAGCTCCTCGTCAACGTTCCCAATACTGTGTGGCCAGGGTGTGCTCTGTATAACCCCTGCAGCTACTGGTCAACATTCCCATCTGTGTGGCGAGGGTGTTCTCTGTATACCCCTGTTCCTGGTCAACATTCCCATCTCTGTGTGGCCAGGGTGTGCTCTGTCTAACCCTAGCAGCTCCTGGTCAACATTCCCATCTCTGTGTGTCCAGAGTGTGTACTGTATAACCACTGCAGCTCCTGGTCAACATTCCCATCTCTGTGTGGCCAGGGTGTGCTCTGTATAACCCCTGCTCCTGGTCAACATTCCCATCTCTGTGTGGCCAGGGTGTGCTCTGCCAACCCCAGCAGCTCCTGGTCAACATTCCCATCTCTGTGTGGCCAGGTTGTGCTCTGTATAACCCCAGCAGCTCCTGGTCAACATTCCCATCTGTGTGTGGCCAGGGTGTGCTCTGTCTAACGCCAGCAGCTCATGGTCAACATTCCCATTTCTGTGTGGCCAGGATGTTCTCTGCATAACCCCTGCAGGTCCTTGTCAACATTCCCATTGTGTGTCCAGGTTGTGCTCTGTATAACCCCAGCAGCTCCTGGTCAACATTCCCATCTCTGTGTGTCCAGGGTGTGCTCTGTATAACCCCTGCAACTCCTGGTCAACATTCCCATCTCTGTGTGGCCAGGGTGTGCTCTGTATACCCCTGCAGCTCCTCGTCAACATTCCCAATATTGTGTGGCCTGGGTGTGCTCTGTATAACCCCTGCAGCTACTGGTCAACATTCCCATCTGTGTGGCGAGGGTGTGCTCTGTCTAACCCCAGCAGCTCCTGGTGAACATTCCCATCTCTGTGTGGCCAGGGTTTGCTTTGTATAAACCCTGCTCCTGGTCAACATTCCCTTCTCTGTGTGGTCACGATGTGGTCTGTATAACCCCTGCAGCTCCTGGTCAACATTCCCATCTCTGTGTGGCCAGGATGTGCTCTGCATAACCCCTGCTCCTGGTCAACTTTCCCATCTCTGTGTGGCCAGGGTGTGCTCTGTCTAACCCCTGCAGCTCCTGGTCAACATTCCCATCTGTGTGTGTTCAGGGTGTGCTCTGTCTAACTCCAGCAGCTCATGGTCAACATTCCCATCTCTGTGTGGCCAGGATGTTCTCTGCATAACCCCTGCAGGTCCTTGTCAACATTGCCATCTCTGTGTGGCCAGGGTGTGCTCTGTATAACCCCTGCAGCTCCTGGTCAACATTCCCATCTCTGTGTGGCCAGGGTGTGCTCTGTATAAACCCTTCGCCTGGTCAACATTCCCTTCTCTGTGTGGCCAGGGTGTGCTCTGTATAACCCCTGCAGCTCCTGGTCAACATTCCCATTGTGTGTCCAGGGTGTGCTCTGTATAACCCCAGCAGCTCCTGGTCAACATTCCCATCTCTGTGTGTCCAGGGTGTGCTCTGTATAACCCCTGCAGCTCCTGGTCAACATTCCCATCTCTGTGTGGCCAGGGTGTGCTCTGTATACCCCTGCAGCTCCTCGTCAACGTTCCCAATACTGTGTGGCCTGGGTGTGCTCTGTATAACCCCTGCAGCTACTGGTCAACATTCCCATCTGTGTGGCGAGGGTGTTCTCTGTATACCCCTGTTCCTGGTCAACATTCCCATCTCTGTGTGGCCAGGGTGTGCTCTGTCTAACCCTAGCAGCTCCTGGTCAACATTCCCATCTCTGTGTGTCCAGAGTGTGTACTGTATAACCACTGCAGCTCCTGGTCAACATTCCCATCTCTGTGTGGCCAGGGTGTGCTCTGTATCAACCCTGCTCCTGGTCAACATTCCCATCTCTGTGTGGTCAGAGTATGCTCTGTAGAACCCCTGCTCCTGGTCAACATTCCCTTCTCTGTGTGGCCAGGGTGTGCTCTGTATAACAACTGCATCTCCTGGTCAAAATTCCCATCTCTGTGTGGCCAGAATGTGCTCTGCATAACCCCTTCTCCTGGTCAACATTCCCATCTCTGTGTGGCCAGGTTGTGCTCTGTATAACCCCTGCAGCTCCTGGTCAAACTTTCCATCTCTGTGTGGCCAGAATGTGCTCTGCATAACCCCTGCTCCTGGTCAACATTCCCATCTCTGTGTGGCCAGGGTGTGCTCCGTATAACCCCTGCAGCTCATGGTCAACATTCCCATCTCTGTGTGGCCAGGATGTGCTCTGCATAACCCCTGCATCTCCTGGTCAACATTCCCATCTCTGTGTGGCCAGGGTGTGCTCTGTATAACCCAAGCAGCTCCTGGTCAACATTCCCATCTCTGTGTGGCCAGGGTGTGCTCTGTATACCCCTGCTCCTGCTCAACATTCCCATACTGTGTGGCCAGGGTGTGCTCTGTCTAACCCCAGCAGCTCCTGGTCAACCTTCCCATCTGTGTGTGGCCAGGGTATGCTCTGTATAACCCCTGCAGCTCCTGGTTAACATTCGCATCTCTGTGTGGCCAGGATGTGCTCTGTCTAACCCCAGCAGCTCATTGTCAACATTCCCATCTCTGTGTGGCCAGGATGTGCTCTGCATAACCCCTGCATCTCCTGGTCAAAATTCCCATCTCTGTGTGGCCAGGGTGTGCTCTGTATTAACCCTGCTCCTGGTCAACATTCCCTTCTCTGTGTGGCCAGGATGTGCTCTGTATAACCCCTGCAGCGCGTGGTCAACATTCCCATTTGTGTGTGGCCAGGGTGTGCTCTGTATAACCCCTGCATCTCCTGGTCAACATTCGCAGCTCTGTGTGGCCACGATGCGTTCTGTAAAACCCCTGCAGCTCCTGGTCAACATTCCCATCTCTGTGTGGCCAGGATGTGCTCTGCATAACCCCTGCAGCTACTGGTCAACATTCCCATCTGTGTGGCCAGGGTGTGCTCTGTATAACCCCTGCAGCTCATTGTCAACATTCCCATCTCTGTGTGGCCAGGGTGTGCTCTGTATAAACCCTGCTCCTGGTCAACAATCCCTTCTCTGTGTGGCCAGGGTGTGCTCTGTATAACCCCTGCAGCTCCTGGTCAACATTCCCAATTCTGTGTGGCCAGGGTGTGCTCTGTATAACCCCTGCAGCTACTGGTCAACATTCCTATCTGTGTGGCCAGGGTGTGCTCTGTATACCCCTGCTCCTGGTCAACATTCCCATCTCTGTGTGGCCAGGGTGTGCACTGTCTAACCCCAGCAGCTCCTGGTCAACATTCCCATCTGTGTGTGGCCAGGGTGTGCTCTGTATAACCCCTGCATCTCCTGGTCAACATTCCCATCTCTGTGTGGCCACGATGTGCTCTGTATAACCCCTGCAGCTCCTGGTCAACATTCGCATCTCTGTGTGGCCAGGATGTGCTCTGTCTAACCCCAGCAGCTCATGTCCAACATTCCCATCTCTGTGTGGCCAGGATGTGTTCTGCATAACCCCTGCATCTCCTGGTCAACATTCCCATCTCTGTGTGGCCACGATGTGCTCTGTATAACCCCTGCAGCTCCTGGTCAACAATCCCATCTGTGTGTGGCCAGAGTGTGCTCTGTATAAACCCTGCTCCTGGTCAACATTCCCTTCTCTGTGTGGCCAGGGTGTGCTCTGTATAACCCCTGCAGCGCCTGGTCAACATTCCCATCTGTGTGTGGCCAGGGTGTGCTCTGTCTAACCCCAGCAGCTCCTGGTCAACATTCCCATCTGTGTGTGGCCAGGGTGTGCTCTGTATACCCCCTGCAGGTCCTGGTCAACATTCCCATCTCTGTGTGGCCGGGGTGTGCTCTGTATAAACCCTTCTCCTGGTCAACATTCCCTTCTCTGTGTGGCCAGGGTGTGCTCTGTATAACCCCTGCAGCTCCTGGTCAACATTCCCATCTCTGTGTGACCAGGGTGTGCTCTGTATAACCCCAGCAGCTCCTGGTCAACATTCCCATCTCTGTGTGTCCAGGGTGTGCTCAGTATAACCCCAGCAGCTCCTGGTCAACATACCCATCTCTGTGTGGCCAGGATGTGCTCTGCATAACCCCTTCTGCTGGTCAACATTCCCATCTCTGTGTGGCCAGGTTGTGCTCTGTATAACCCCTGCAGCTCATGGTCAACATTCCCATCTCTGTGTGTGTCCAGGGTGTGCTCTGCATAACCCCTGCATCTCCTGGTCAACATTCCCATCCCTGTGTGGCCCGGATGTGCTCTGTCTCAACACTGCTCCTGGTCAACATTCCCATTTCTGTGTGGTCAGAGTGTGCTCTGTATAACCCCTGCTCCTGGTCAACATTCCCATCTCTGTGTGGCCAGGGTGTGCTCTGTATAACCCCTGCAGCTCCTGGTCAACATTCCCATCTGTGAGGCGAGGGTGTGCTCTGCATAACCCCTGCATCTCCTGGTCAACATTCCCATCTCTGTGTGGCCAAGGTGTGCTCTGTATAACCCCTGCAGCTCCTGGTCAACATTCCCATCTCTGTGTATCCAGGGTGTGCTCTGTATAACTCCTGCAGCTCCTGGTCAACATTCCCATCTCTGTGTGGCCAGGGTGTGCTCTGTATAACCCCTGCAGCTCCTGGTCAACATTCCCATCTCTGTGTATCCAGGGTGTGCTCTGTATAACCCCTGCAGCTCCTGGTCAACATTCCCATCTCTGTGTAGCCAGGGTGTGCTCTGTATAACCCCTGCAGCTCCTGGTCAACATTCCAATCACTGTGTGGCCAGGGTGTGCTCTGTTTCACCCCTGCAGCTACTGGTCAACATTCACATCTGTGTGGCCAGGTTGTGATCTGTATTACCCCAGCAGCTCCTGGTCAACATTCCCATCTGTGTGTGGCCAGGGTGTGCTCTGTATTACCCCTGCATCTCCTGGTCAACATTCCCATACTGTGTGGCCAGGGTATGCTCTGTACAACCCCTGCAGCTCATGGTCAACATTCGCATCTCTGTGTGGCCAGGATGTGCTCTGTCTAACCCCAGCAGCTCATGGTCAACATTTCCATCTCTGTGTGGCCAGGATGTGCTCTGCATAACTCCTGCATCTCCTGGTCAATATTCCCATCTCTGTGTGTCCACGATGTGCTCTGTATAACCCCTGCAGCTCCTGGTCAACATTCCCATCTGTGTGTGGCCAGGGTCTGCTCTGTATAAACCCTGCTCCTGGTCAACATTCCCTTCTCTGTGTGGCCAGGGTGTGCTCTGTATAACCCCTGCAGCGCCTGGTCAACATTCCCATCTGTGTGTGTCCAGGGTGTGCTCTGTATAACCCCTGCATCTCCTGGTCAGCATTCGCATCTCTGTGTGGCCAGGGTGTGCTCTGCATAACCCCTGCAGCTCCTGGTCAACATTCCCATCTCTGTGTGGCCAGGGTGTGCTCTGCATAACCCCTGCAGCTCCTGGTCAACATTCCCTTCTCTGTGTGGCCAGGTTGTGCTCTGCATAACCCCTGCAGCTCCTGGTTTACATTCCCATCACTGTGTGGCCAGGATGTTCTCTGCATAACCCCTGCAGCTCCTGGTCAACATTCCCATCACTGTGTGGCCAGGGTGTGCTCTGTATAAACCCTTCTCCTGGTCAACGTTCCCTTCTCTGTGTGGCCAGGGTGTGCTCTGTATAACCCCTGCAGCTCCTGGTCAACATTCACATTGTGTGTCCAGGTTGTGCTCTGTATAGCCCCAGCAGCTCCTGGTCAACATTCCCATCTCTGTGTGTCCAGGGTGTGCTCTGTATAACCCCTGCAGCTCCTGGTCAACATTCCCATCTCTGTGTGGCCAGGGTGTGCTCTGTATACCCCTGCAGCTCCTCGTCAACATTCCTAATATTGTGTGGCCAGGGTGTGCTCTGTATAACCCCTGCAGCTACTGGTCAACATTCCCATCTGTGTGGCCAGGGTGTGCTCTGTATAACCCCTGCAGCTCCTGGTCAACATTCCCATTGTGTGTCCAGGTTGTGCTCTGTATAACCCCAGCAGCTCCTGGTCAACATTCCCATCTCTGTGTGTCCAGGGTGTGCTCTGTATAACCCCTGCTCCTGGTCAACATTCCCATCTCTGTGTGGCCAGGGTGTGCTCTGTCTAACCCCAGCAGCTCCTGGTCAACATTCCCATCTCTGTGTGTCCAGAGTGTGCTCTGCATAACCCCTGCAGCTCCTGGTCAACATTCCCATCTCTGTGTGGCCAGGGTGTGCTCTGTATAACCACTGCAGCTCCTGGTCAACATTCCCATCTCTGTGTGGCCAGGGTGTGCTCTGTATCAACCCTGCTCCTGGTCAAGATTCCCATCTCTGTGTGGCCAGGGTGTGCTCTGTATAAACCCTTCTCCTGGTCAACATTCCCTTGTCTGTGTGGCCAGGGTGTGCTCTGTATAACAACTGCATGTCCTGGTCAAAATTCCCATCTCTGTGTGGCCAGAATGTGCTCTGCATAACCACTGCTCCTGGTCAACATTCCCATCTCTGTGTGGCCAGGGTGTGCTCTGTATAACCCCTGCAGCTCATGGTCAACATTCCCATCTCTGTGTGGCCAGAATGTGCTTTGCATAACCCCTGCATCTCCTGGTCAACATTCCCATCTCTGTGTGGCCAGGGTGTGCTCTGTATAACCCAAGCAGCTCCTGGTCAACATTCCCATCTCTGTGTGGCCAGGGTGTGCTCTGTCTAACCCCAGCAGCTCCTGGTCAACATTCCCATCTGTGTGTGGCCAGGGTGTGCTCTGTCTAACCCCAGCAGCTCCTGGTCAACATTCCCATCTGTGTGTGGCCAGGGTGTGCTCTGTCTAACTCCAGCAGCTCATGGTCAACATTCCCATCTCTGTGTGGCCAGGATGTTCTCTGCATAACCCCTGCAGGTCCTTGTCAACATTCCCATCTCTGTGTGGCCAGGGTGTGCTCTGTATAACCCCTGCAGCTCCTGGTCAAGATTCCCATCTCTGTGTGGCCAGGGTGTGCTCTGTATAAACCCTTCTCCTGGTCAACATTCCCTTCTCTGTGTGGCCAGGGTGTGCTCTGTATAACCCCTGCAGATCCTGGTCAACATTCCCGTTGTGTGTCCAGGGTGTGCTCTGTATAACCCCAGCAGCTCATGGTCAACATTCCCATCTCTGTGTGTCCAGGGTGTGCTCTGTATAACCACTGCAGCTCCTGGTCAACATTCCCATCTGTGTGGCGAGGGTGTTCTCTGTATACCCCTGCTCCTGGTCAACATTCCCATCTCTGTGTGGCCAGGGTGTGCTCTGTCTAACCCCAGCAGCTCCTGGTCAACATTCCCATCTCTGTGTGTCCAGAGTGTGCTCTGCATAACCCCTGCAGCTCCTGGTCAACATTCCCATTCTGTGTGGCCAGGTAGTGTACTGTATAACCACTGCAGCTCCTGGTCAACATTCCCATCTCTGTGTGGCCAGGGTGTGCTCTGTATCAACCCTGCTCCTCTTCAACATTCCCATCTCTGTGTGGTCAGAGTGTGCTCTGTAGAACCCCTGCTCCTGGTCAACATTCCCTTCTCTGTGTGGCCAGGGTGTGCTCTGTATAACAACTGCATCTCCTGGTCAAAATTCCCATCTCTGTGAGGCCAGAATGTGCTCTGCATAACCCCTGCAGCTCCTGGTGAAACTT
Source organism: Scyliorhinus torazame (assembly GCF_047496885.1). NCBI lineage: Eukaryota > Metazoa > Chordata > Chondrichthyes > Carcharhiniformes > Scyliorhinidae > Scyliorhinus > Scyliorhinus torazame. The sequence goes on along the minus strand of NW_027307763.1, from coordinate 848,045 downwards.
TCCATCTCTGTGTGGCCAGAATGTGCTCTGCATAACCCCTGCTCCTGGTCAACATTCCCATCTCTGTGTGGCCAGGGTGTGCTCTGTATAACCCCTGCAGCTCATGGTCAACATTCCCATCTCTGTGTGGCCAGGGTGTGCTCTGTATAACCCAAGCAGCTCCTGGTCAACATTCCCATCTCTGTGTGGCCAGGGTGTGCTCTGTATACCCCTGCTCCTGGTCAACATTCCCATACTGTGTGGCCAGGGTGTGCTCTGTCTAACCCCAGCAGCTCCTGGTCAACATTCCCATCTGTGTGTGGCCAGGGTGTGCTCTGTATAACCCCTGCAGCTCCTGGTCAACATTCCCAATTTTGTGTGGCCAGGGTGTGCTCTGTATAACCCCTGCAGCTACTGGTCAACATTCCTATCTGTGTGGCCAGGGTGTGCTCTGTATAAACCCTGCTCCTGGTCAACAATCCCTTCTCTGTGTGGCCAGGGTGTGCTCTGTATAACCCCTGCAGCTCCTGGTCAACATTCCCAATTTTGTGTGGCCAGGGTGTGCTCTGTATAACCCCTGCAGCTACTGGTCAACATTCCTATCTGTGTGGCCAGGGTGTGCTCTGTATACCCCTGCTCCTGGTCAACATTCCCATCTCTGTCTGGCCAGGGTGTGCACTGTCTAACCCCAGCAGCTCCTGGTCAACATTCCCATCTGTGTGTGGCCAGGGTGTGCTCTGTATAACCCCTGCATCTCCTGGTCAACATTCCCATCTCTGTGTGGCCACGTTGTGCTCTGTATAACCCCTGCAGCTCCTGGTCAACATTCGCATCTCTGTGTGGCCAGGATGTGCTCTCTCTAACCCCAGCAGCTCATGTCCAACATTCCCATCTCTGTGTGGCCAGGATGTGTTCTGCATAACCCCTGCATCTCCTGGTCAACATTCCCATCTCTGTGTGGCCACGATGTGCTCTGTATAACCCCTGCAGCTCCTGGTCAACAATCCCATCTGTGTGTGGCCAGAGTGTGCTCTGTATAAACCCTGCTCCTGGTCAACATTCCCTTCTCTGTGTGGCCAGGGTGTGCTCTGCATAACCCCTGCAGCGCCTGGTCAACATTCCCATCTGTGTGTGGCCAGGGTGTGCTCTGTATAACCCCTGCATCTCCTGGTCAGCATTCACATCTCTGTGTGGCCACGGTGTGCTCTGTCTAACCCCAGCAGCTCCTGGTCAACATTCCCATCTGTGTGAGGCCAGGGTGTGCTCTGTCTAACCCCAGCAGCTCCTGGTCAACATTCCCATCTGTGTGTGGCCAGGGTGTCCTCTGTATACCCCCTGCAGGTCCTGGTCAACATTCCCATATCTGTGTGGCCGGGGTGTGCTCTGTATAACCCCTGCAGCTCCTGGTCAACATTCCCATATCTGTGTGGCCAGGGTGTGCTCTGTATAAACCCTTCTCCTGGTCAACATTCCCTTCTCTGTGTGGACAGGGTGTGCTCTGTATAACCCCTGCAGCTCCTGGTCAACATTCCCATCTCTGTGTGACCAGGGTGTGCTCTGTATAACCCCAGCAGCTCCTGGTCAACATTCCCATCTCTGTGTGTCCAGGGTGTGCTCAGTATAACCCGAGCAGCTCCTGGTCAACATACCCATCTCTGTGTGGCCAGGATGTGCTCTGCATAACCCCTACTCCTGGTCAACATTCCCATCTCTGTGTGGCCAGGTTGTGCTCTGTATAACCCCTGCAGCTCATAGTCAACATTCCCATCTCTGTGTGTGTCCAGGGTGTGCTCTGCATAACCCCTGCATCTCCTGGTCAACATTCCCATCCCTGTGTGGCCAGGGTGTGCTCTGTCTCAACACTGCTCCTGGTCAACATTCCCATTTCTGTGTGGTCAGAGTGTGCTCTGTATAACCCCTGCTCCTGGTCAACATTCCCTTCTCTGTGTGGCCAGGGTGTGCTCTGTATAAGCCCTGCAGCTCCTGTTAAAACTTTCCATCTCTGTGCCGCCAGAATGTGCTCTGCATAACCCCTGCTCCTGGTCGATATTCCCATCTCTGTGTGGCCAGGGTGTGCTCTGTATTACCCCTGCAGCTCATGGTCAACATTCCCATCTCTGTGTGGCCAGGATGTGCTCTGCATAACCCCTGCATCTCCTGGTCAACATTCCCATCTCTGTGTGGCCAGGGAGTGCTCTGTATAACCCAAGCAGCTCCTGGTCAACATTCCCATCTGTGTGTGGCCAGGGTGTGCTCTGTATACCCCTGCTCCTGGTCAACATTCCCATACTGTGTGGCCAGGGTGTGCTCTGCATAACCCCTGCATCTCCTGGTCAACATTCCCATCTCTGTGTGGCCAGGGTGTGCTCTGTATTAATCCTGCTCCTGGTCAACATTCCCTTCTCTGTGTGGCCAGGATGTGCTCTGTATAACCCCTGCAGCGCCTGGTCAACGTTCCCATCTGTGTGTGGGCAGGGTGTGCTCTGTATAACCCCTGCATCTCCTGGTCAGCATTCACATCTCTGTGTGGCCAAGATGTGCTCTGTATAACCCCTGCAGCTCCTGGTCAACATTCCCATCTCTGTGTGGCCAGGATGTGCTCTGCATAACCCCTGCAGCTCCTGGTCAACATTCCCATCTCTGTGTGGCCAGAATGTGCTCTGCATAACCCCTGCTCCTGGTCAACATTCCCATCTCTGTGTGGCCAGGGTGTGCTCTGTCTAACCCCAGCAGCTCCTGGTCAACATTCCCATCTGTGTGTGGCCAGGGTGTGCTCTGTATACCCCCTGCAGGTCCTGGTCAACATTCCCATCTCTGTGTGGCCAGGGTGTGCTCTGTATAACCCCTGCAGCTCCTGGTCAACATTCCCATCTCTGTGTGGCCAGGGTGTGCTCTGTATAAACACTTCTCCTGGTCAACATTCCCTTCTCTGTGTGGCCAGGGTGTGCTCTGTATAACCCCTGCAGCTCATGGTCAACATTCCCATCTCTGTGTGGCCAGGATGTGCTCAGCATAACCCCTGCTCCTGGTCAACATTCCCATCTCTGTGTGGCCAGGGTGTGCTCTGTATAACCCAAGCAGCTCCTGGTCAACATTCCCATCTCTGTGTGGCCAGGGTGTGCTCTGTATACCCCTGCTCCTGGTCAACATTCCCAAACTGTGTGGCCAGGGTGTGCTCTGTCTAACCCCAGCAGCTCCTGGTCAACATTCCCATCTGTGTGTGGCCAGGGTGTGCTCTGTATAACCCCTGCAGCTCCTGGTCAACATTCCCAATTTTGTGTGGCCAGGGTGTGCTCTGTATAACCCCTGCAGCTACTGGTCAACATTCCTATCTGTGTGGCCAGGGTGTGCTCTGTATAAACCCTGCTCCTGGTCAACAATCCCTTCTCTGTGTGGCCAGGGTGTGCTCTGTATAACCCCTGCAGCTCCTGGTCAACATTCCCAATTTTGTGTGGCCAGGGTGTGCTCTGTATAACCCCTGCAGCTACTGGTCAACATTCCTATCTGTGTGGCCAGGGTGTGCTCTGTATACCCCTGCTCCTGGTCAACATTCCCATCTCTGTCTGGCCAGGGTGTGCACTGTCTAACCCCAGCAGCTCCTGGTCAACATTCCCATCTGTGTGTGGCCAGGGTGTGCTCTGTATAACCCCTGCATCTCCTGGTCAACATTCCCATCTCTGTGTGGCCACGTTGTGCTCTGTATAACCCCTGCAGCTCCTGGTCAACATTCGCATCTCTGTGTGGCCAGGATGTGCTCTCTCTAACCCCAGCAGCTCATGTCCAACATTCCCATCTCTGTGTGGCCAGGATGTGTTCTGCATAACCCCTGCATCTCCTGGTCAACATTCCCATCTCTGTGTGGCCACGATGTGCTCTGTATAACCCCTGCAGCTCCTGGTCAACAATCCCATCTGTGTGTGGCCAGAGTGTGCTCTGTATAAACCCTGCTCCTGGTCAACATTCCCTTCTCTGTGTGGCCAGGGTGTGCTCTGCATAACCCCTGCAGCGCCTGGTCAACATTCCCATCTGTGTGTGGCCAGGGTGTGCTCTGTATAACCCCTGCATCTCCTGGTCAGCATTCACATCTCTGTGTGGCCACGGTGTGCTCTGTCTAACCCCAGCAGCTCCTGGTCAACATTCCCATCTGTGTGAGGCCAGGGTGTGCTCTGTCTAACCCCAGCAGCTCCTGGTCAACATTCCCATCTGTGTGTGGCCAGGGTGTCCTCTGTATACCCCCTGCAGGTCCTGGTCAACATTCCCATATCTGTGTGGCCGGGGTGTGCTCTGTATAACCCCTGCAGCTCCTGGTCAACATTCCCATATCTGTGTGGCCAGGGTGTGCTCTGTATAAACCCTTCTCCTGGTCAACATTCCCTTCTCTGTGTGGACAGGGTGTGCTCTGTATAACCCCTGCAGCTCCTGGTCAACATTCCCATCTCTGTGTGACCAGGGTGTGCTCTGTATAACCCCAGCAGCTCCTGGTCAACATTCCCATCTCTGTGTGTCCAGGGTGTGCTCAGTATAACCCGAGCAGCTCCTGGTCAACATACCCATCTCTGTGTGGCCAGGATGTGCTCTGCATAACCCCTACTCCTGGTCAACATTCCCATCTCTGTGTGGCCAGGTTGTGCTCTGTATAACCCCTGCAGCTCATAGTCAACATTCCCATCTCTGTGTGTGTCCAGGGTGTGCTCTGCATAACCCCTGCATCTCCTGGTCAACATTCCCATCCCTGTGTGGCCAGGGTGTGCTCTGTCTCAACACTGCTCCTGGTCAACATTCCCATTTCTGTGTGGTCAGAGTGTGCTCTGTATAACCCCTGCTCCTGGTCAACATTCCCTTCTCTGTGTGGCCAGGGTGTGCTCTGTATAAGCCCTGCAGCTCCTGTTAAAACTTTCCATCTCTGTGCCGCCAGAATGTGCTCTGCATAACCCCTGCTCCTGGTCGATATTCCCATCTCTGTGTGGCCAGGGTGTGCTCTGTATTACCCCTGCAGCTCATGGTCAACATTCCCATCTCTGTGTGGCCAGGATGTGCTCTGCATAACCCCTGCATCTCCTGGTCAACATTCCCATCTCTGTGTGGCCAGGGAGTGCTCTGTATAACCCAAGCAGCTCCTGGTCAACATTCCCATCTGTGTGTGGCCAGGGTGTGCTCTGTATACCCCTGCTCCTGGTCAACATTCCCATACTGTGTGGCCAGGGTGTGCTCTGCATAACCCCTGCATCTCCTGGTCAACATTCCCATCTCTGTGTGGCCAGGGTGTGCTCTGTATTAATCCTGCTCCTGGTCAACATTCCCTTCTCTGTGTGGCCAGGATGTGCTCTGTATAACCCCTGCAGCGCCTGGTCAACGTTCCCATCTGTGTGTGGGCAGGGTGTGCTCTGTATAACCCCTGCATCTCCTGGTCAGCATTCACATCTCTGTGTGGCCAAGATGTGCTCTGTATAACCCCTGCAGCTCCTGGTCAACATTCCCATCTCTGTGTGGCCAGGATGTGCTCTGCATAACCCCTGCAGCTCCTGGTCAACATTCCCATCTCTGTGTGGCCAGAATGTGCTCTGCATAACCCCTGCTCCTGGTCAACATTCCCATCTCTGTGTGGCCAGGGTGTGCTCTGTCTAACCCCAGCAGCTCCTGGTCAACATTCCCATCTGTGTGTGGCCAGGGTGTGCTCTGTATACCCCCTGCAGGTCCTGGTCAACATTCCCATCTCTGTGTGGCCAGGGTGTGCTCTGTATAACCCCTGCAGCTCCTGGTCAACATTCCCATCTCTGTGTGGCCAGGGTGTGCTCTGTATAAACACTTCTCCTGGTCAACATTCCCTTCTCTGTGTGGCCAGGGTGTGCTCTGTATAACCCCTGCAGCTCCTGGTCAACATTCCCATCTCTGTGTGTCCAGGGTGTGCTCTGTATAACCCCAGCAGCTCCTGGTCAACATTCCCATCTCTGTGTGTCCAGGGTGTGCTCAGTATAACCCCAGCAGCTCCTGGTCAACATTCCCATCTCTGTGTGGCCAGGGTGTGCTCTGTATAACCCCTGCAGCTCCTCGTCAACATTCCCAATTCTGTGTGGCCAGGGTGTGCTCTTTATAACCCTTGCAGCTACTGGTCAACATTCCCATCTGTGTGGTCAGGGTGTGCTCTGTATACCCCTGCTCCTGGTCAACATTCCCATCTCTGTGTGGCCAGGGTGTGTTCTGTCTAACCCCAGCAGCTCCTGGTCAACATTCCCATCTCTGTGTGTCCAGGGTGTGCTCTGTCTAACCCCAGCAGCTCCTGGTCAACATTCCCATCTGTGTGTGGACAGGGTGTGCTCTGTATAACCCCTGCATCTCCTGGTCAACATTCCCATCTCTTAGTGGCCAGGGTGTGCTCTGGATAACCCCTGCAGCTCCTGGTCACCAATCCCTTCTCTGTGTGGCCAGGGTGTGCTCTGTATAACCCCTGCAGCTCCTGGTCAACATTCCCAATTCTGTGTGGCCAGGGTGTGCTCTGTATAACCCCTGCAGCTACTGGTCAACATTCCTATCTGTGTGGCCAGGGTGTGCTCTGTATACACCTGCTCCTGGTCAACATTCCCATCTCTGTGTGGCCAGGGTGTGCACTGTCTAACCCCAGCAACTCCTGGTCAACATTCCCATCTGTGTGTGGCCAGGGTGTGCTCTGTATAACCCCTGCATCTCCTGGTCAACATTCCCATCTCTGTGTGGCCACGATGTGCTCTGTATAACCCCTGCAACTCCTGGTCAACATTCGCATCTCTGTGTGGCCAGGATGTGCTCTGTCTAACCCCAGCAGCTCATGTCCAACATTCCCATCTCTGTGTGGCCAGGATGTGTTCTGCATAACCCCTGCATCTCCTGGTCAACATTCCCATCTCTGTGTGGCCACGATGTGCTCTGTATAACCCCTGCAGCTCCTGGTCAACAATCCCATCTGTGTGTGGCCAGAGTGTGCTCTGTATAACCCCTGCTCCTGGTCAACATTCCCATCTCTGTGTGGCCAGGTTGTGCTCTGTATAACCCCTGCAGCTCATGGTCAACATTCCCATCTCTGTGCGGCCAGGATGTGCTCTGCATAACCCCTGCATCTCCTGGTCAACATTCCCATCCCTGTGTGGCCAGGGTGTGCTCAGTATAAACACTGCTCCTGGTCAACATTCCCATCTCTGTGTGGTCAGAGTGTGCTCTGTATAACCCTGCTCCTGGTCAACATTCCCTTCTCTGTGTGGCCAGGGTGTGCTCTGTATAACCCCTGCAGCTCCTGGTCAAACTTTCCATCTCTGTGTGGCCAGAATGTGCTCTGCATAACCCCTGCTCCTGGTCAACATTCCCATCTCTGTGTGGCTAGGGTGTGCTCTGTATAACCCCTGCAGCTCATGGTCAACATTCCCATCTCTGTGTGGCCAGGATGTGCACTGCATAACCCCTGCATCTCCTGGTGAACATTCCCATGTCTGTGTGGCTAGGGAGTGCTCTGCATAACCCAAGCAGGTCCTGGTCAACATTCCCATCTCTGTGTGGCCAGGGTGTGCTCTGTATACCCCTGCTCCTGGTCAACATTCCCATACTGTGTGGCCAGGATGTGCTCTGTCTAACCCCAGCAGCTCATGGTCAACATTTCCATCTGTGTGTGGCCAGGGTATGCTCTGTATAACCCCTGCAGCTCCTGGTCAACATTCGCATCTCTGTGTGGCCATGATGTGCTCTGTCTAACCCCAGCAGCTCATGGTCAACATTCCCATCTCTGTGTGGCCAGGGTGTGCTCTGCATAACCCCTGCATCTCCTGGTCAACATTCCCATCTCTGTGTGGCCAGGGTGTGCTCTGTATTAACCCTGCTCCTGGTCAACATTCCCTTCTCTGTGTGGCCAGGGTGTGCTCTGTATAAATCCTGCAGCGCCTGGTCAACATTCCCATCTGTGTGTGGCCAGGGTGTGCTCTGTATAACCCCTGCATCTCCTGGTCAGCATTCACATCTCTGTGTGGCCACGATGTGCTCTGTATAACCCCTGCAGCTCCTGGTCAGCATTCACATCTCTGTGTGGCCACGATGTGCTCTGTATAACCCCTGCAGCTCCTGGTCAACATTCCCATCTCTGTGTGGCCAGGATGTGCTCTGTATAACCCCTACATCTCCTGGTGAACATTCCCATCTCTGTGTGGCCAGGTTGTGCTTTGTATAAACCCTGCTTCTGGTCAACATTCCCATCTCTGTGTGGCCAGGGTGTGCTCTGTGTAACCCCTGCATCTCCTGGTGAACATTCCCATCTCTGTGTGGCCAGGTTGTGCTTTGTCTAAACCCTGCTTCTGGTCAACATTCCCTTCTCTGTGTGGCCACGATGTGCTCTGTATAACCCCTGCAGCTCCTGGTCAACATTCCCATCTCTGTGTGGCCAGAATGTGCTCTGCATAACCCCTGCTCCTGGTCAACATTCCCATCTCTGTGTGGCCAGGGTGTGCTCTGTCTAACCCCAGCAGCTCCTGGTCAACATTCCCATCTGTGTGTGGCCAGGGTGTGCTCTGTCTAACCCCAGCAGCTCCTGGTCAACATTCCCATCTGTGTGTGGCCAGGGTGTGCTCTGTATACCCCCTGCAGGTCCTGGACAACATTCCCATCTCTGTGTGGCCAGGGTGTGCTCTGTATAACCCCTGCAGCTCCTGGTCAACAATCCCATCTCTGTGTGGCCAGGATGTGCTCAGCATAACCCCTGCTCCTGGTCAACATTCCCATCTCTGTGTGGCCAGGGTGTGCTCTGTCTAACCCCAGCAGCTCCTGGTCAACATTCCCATCTCTGTGTGTCCAGAGTGTGCTCTGCATAACCCCTGCAGCTCCTGGTCAACATTCCCATTCTGTGTGGCCAGGGTGTGTACTGTATAACCACTGCAGCTCCTGGTCAACATTCCCATCTCTGTGTGGCCAGGGTGTGCTCTGTATCAACCCTGCTCCTCTTCAACATTCCCATCTCTGTGTGGTCAGAGTGTGCTCTGTAGAACCCCTGCTCCTGGTCAACATTCCCTTCTCTGTGTGGCCAGGGTGTGCTCTGTATAACAACTGCATCTCCTGGTCAAAATTCCCATCTCTGTGTGGCCAGGATGTGCTCAGCATAACCCCTGCTCCTGGTCAACATTCCCATCTCTGTGTGGCCAGGGTGTGCTCTGTATAACCCAAACAGCTCCTGGTCAACATTCCCATCTCTGTGTGGCCAGGGTGTGCTCTGTATACCCCTGCTCCTGGTCAACATTCCCATACTGTGTGGCCAGGGTGTGCTCTGTCTAACCCCAGCAGCTCCTGGTCAACATTCCCATCTGTGTGTGGCCAGGGTGTGCTCTGTATAACCCCTGCAGCTCCTGGTCAACATTCCCAATTTTGTGTGGCCAGGGTGTGCTCTGTATAACCCCTGCAGCTACTGGTCAACATTCCTATCTGTGTGGCCAGGGTGTGCTCTGTATAAACCCTGCTCCTGGTCAACAATCCCTTCTCTGTGTGGCCAGGGTGTGCTCTGTATAACCCCTGCAGCTCCTGGTCAACATTCCCAATTTTGTGTGGCCAGGGTGTGCTCTGTATAACCCCTGCAGCTACTGGTCAACATTCCTATCTGTGTGGCCAGGGTGTGCTCTGTATACCCCTGCTCCTGGTCAACATTCCCATCTCTGTCTGGCCAGGGTGTGCACTGTCTAACCCCAGCAGCTCCTGGTCAACATTCCCACCTGTGTGTGGCCAGGGTGTGCTCTGTATAACCCCTGCATCTCCTGGTCAACATTCCCATCTCTGTGTGGCCACGTTGTGCTCTGTATAACCCCTGCAGCTCCTGGTCAACATTCGCATCTCTGTGTGGCCAGGATGTGCTCTCTCTAACCCCAGCAGCTCATGTCCAACATTCCCATCTCTGTGTGGCCAGGATGTGTTCTGCATAACCCCTGCATCTCCTGGTCAACATTCCCATCTCTGTGTGGCCACGATGTGCTCTGTATAACCCCTGCAGCTCCTGGTCAACAATCCCATCTGTGTGTGGCCAGAGTGTGCTCTGTATAAACCCTGCTCCTGGTCAACATTCCCTTCTCTGTGTGGCCAGGGTGTGCTCTGTATAACCCCTGCAGCGCCTGGTCAACATTCCCATCTGTGTGTGGCCAGGGTGTGCTCTGTATAACCCCTGCATCTCCTGGTCAGCATTCACATCTCTGTGTGGCCACGGTGTGCTCTGTCTAACCCCAGCAGCTCCTGGTCAACATTCCCATCTGTGTGAGGCCAGGGTGTGCTCTGTCTAACCCCAGCAGCTCCTGGTCAACATTCCCATCTGTGTGTGGCCAGGGTGTCCTCTGTATACCCCCTGCAGGTCCTGGTCAACATTCCCATATCTGTGTGGCCGGGGTGTGCTCTGTATAACCCCTGCAGCTCCTGGTCAACATTCCCATATCTGTGTGGCCAGGGTGTGCTCTGTATAAACCCTTCTCCTGGTCAACATTCCCTTCTCTGTGTGGACAGGGTGTGCTCTGTATAACCCCTGCAGCTCCTGGTCAACATTCCCATCTCTGTGTGACCAGGGTGTGCTCTGTATAACCCCAGCAGCTCCTGGTCAACATTCCCATCTCTGTGTGTCCAGGGTGTGCTCAGTATAACCCGAGCAGCTCCTGGTCAACATACCCATCTCTGTGTGGCCAGGATGTGCTCTGCATAACCCCTACTCCTGGTCAACATTCCCATCTCTGTGTGGCCAGGTTGTGCTCTGTATAACCCCTGCAGCTCATAGTCAACATTCCCATCTCTGTGTGTGTCCAGGGTGTGCTCTGCATAACCCCTGCATCTCCTGGTCAACATTCCCATCCCTGTGTGGCCAGGGTGTGCTCTGTCTCAACACTGCTCCTGGTCAACATTCCCATTTCTGTGTGGTCAGAGTGTGCTCTGTATAACCCCTGCTCCTGGTCAACATTCCCTTCTCTGTGTGGCCAGGGTGTGCTCTGTATAAGCCCTGCAGCTCCTGTTAAAACTTTCCATCTCTGTGCCGCCAGAATGTGCTCTGCATAACCCCTGCTCCTGGTCGATATTCCCATCTCTGTGTGGCCAGGGTGTGCTCTGTATAACCCCTGCAGCTCATGGTCAACATTCCCATCTCTGTGTGGCCAGGATGTGCTCTGCATAACCCCTGCATCTCCTGGTCAACATTCCCATCTCTGTGTGGCCAGGGAGTGCTCTGTATAACCCAAGCAGCTCCTGGTCAACATTCCCATCTGTGTGTGGCCAGGGTGTGCTCTGTATAGCCCTGCTCCTGGTCAACATTCCCATACTGTGTGGCCAGGGTGTGCTCTGCATAACCCCTGCATCTCCTGGTCAACATTCCCATCTCTGTGTGGCCAGGGTGTGCTCTGTATTAATCCTGCTCCTGGTCAACATTCCCTTCTCTGTGTGGCCAGGATGTGCTCTGTATAACCCCTGCAGCGCCTGGTCAACGTTCCCATCTGTGTGTGGGCAGGGTGTGCTCTGTATAACCCCTGCATCTCCTGGTCAGCATTCACATCTCTGTGTGGCCAAGATGTGCTCTGTATAACCCCTGCAGCTCCTGGTCAACATTCCCATCTCTGTGTGGCCAGGATGTGCTCTGCATAACCTCTGCATCTCCTGGTGAACATTCCCATCTCTGTGTGGCCAGTGTGTGCTTTGTATAAACCCTGCTTCTGGTCAACATTCTCTTCTCTGTGTGGCCACGATGTGCTCTGTATAACCCCTGCAGCTCCTGGTCAACATTCCCATCTCTGTGTGGCCAAAATGTGCTCTGCATAACCCCTGCTCCTGGTCAACATTCCCATCTCTGTGTGGCCAGGGTGTGCTCTGTCTAACCCCAGCAGCTCCTGGTCAACATTCCCATCTGTGTGTGGCCAGGGTGTGCTCTGTATACCCCCTGCAGGTCCTGGTCAACATTCCCATCTCTGTGTGGCCAGGGTGTGCTCTGTATAACCCCTGCAGCTCCTGGTCAACATTCCCATCTCTGTGTGGCCAGGGTGTGCTCTGTATAAACACTTCTCCTGGTCAACATTCCCTTCTCTGTGTGGCCAGGGTGTGCTCTGTATAACCCCTGCAGCTCCTGGTCAACATTCCCATCTCTGTGTGTCCAGGGTGTGCTCTGTATACCCCCAGCAGCTCCTGGTCAACATTCCCATCTCTGTGTGTCCAGGGTGTGCTCAGTATAACCCCAGCAGCTCCTGGTCAACATTCCCATCTCTGTGTGGCCAGGGTATGCTCTGTATAACCCCTGCAGCTCCTCGTCAACATTCCCAATTCTGTGTGGCCAGGGTGTGCTCTTTTTAACCCTTGCAGCTACTGGTCAACATTCCCATCTGTGTGGTCAGGGTGTGCTCTGTATACCCCTGCTCCTGGTCAACATTCCCATCTCTGTGTGGCCAGGGTGTGCTCTGTCTAACCCCAGCAGCTCCTGGTCAACATTCCCATCTCTGTGTGTCCAGGGTGTGCTCTGTCTAACCCCAGCAGCTCCTGGTCAACATTCCCATCTGTGTGTGGACAGGGTGTGCTCTGTATAACCCCTGCATCTCCTGGTCAACATTCCCATCTCTTAGTGGCCAGGGTGTGCTCTGGATAACCCCTGCAGCTCCTGGTCACCAATCCCTTCTCTGTGTGGCCAGGGTGTGCTCTGTATAACCCCTGCAGCTCCTGGTCAACATTCCCAATTCTGTGTGGCCAGGGTGTGCTCTGTATAACCCCTGCAGCTACTGGTCAACATTCCTATCTGTGTGGCCAGGGTGTGCTCTGTATACACCTGCTCCTGGTCAACATTCCCATCTCTGTGTGGCCAGGGTGTGCACTGTCTAACCCCAGCAACTCCTGGTCAACATTCCCATGTGTGTGTGGCCAGGGTGTGCTCTGTATAACCCCTGCATCTCCTGGTCAACATTCCCATCTCTGTGTGGCCACGATGTGCTCTGTATAACCCATGCAACTCCTGGTCAACATTCGCATCTCTGTGTGGCCAGGATGTGCTCTGTCTAACCCCAGCAGCTCATGTCCAACATTCCCATCTCTGTGTGGCCAGGATGTGTTCTGCATAACCCCTGCATCTCCTGGTCAACATTCCCATCTCTGTGTGGCCACGATGTGCTCTGTATAACCCCTGCAGCTCCTGGTCAACAATCCCATCTGTGTGTGGCCAGAGTGTGCTCTGTATAACCCCTGCTCCTGGTCAACATTCCCATCTCTGTGTGGCCAGGTTGTGCTCTGTATAACCCCTGCAGCTCATGGTCAACATTCCCATCTCTGTGCGGCCAGGATGTGCTCTGCATAACCCCTGCATCTCCTGGTCAACATTCCCATCCCTGTGTGGCCAGGGTGTGCTCAGTATAAACACTGCTCCTGGTCAACATTCCCATCTCTGTGTGGTCAGAGTGTGCTCTGTATAACCCTGCTCCTGGTCAACATTCCCATCTCTGTGTGGCTAGGGTGTGCTCTGTATAACCCCTGCAGCTCATGGTCAACATTCCCATCTCTGTGTGGCCAGGATGTGCACTGCATAACCCCTGCATCTCCTGGTGAACATTCCCATGTCTGTGTGGCTAGGGAGTGCTCTGCATAACCCAAGCAGGTCCTGGTCAACATTCCCATCTCTGTGTGGCCAGGGTGTGCTCTGTATACCCCTGCTCCTGGTCAACATTCCCATACTGTGTGGCCAGGATGTGCTCTGTCTAACCCCAGCAGCTCATGGTCAACATTTCCATCTGTGTGTGGCCAGGGTATGCTCTGTATAACCCCTGCAGCTCCTGGTCAACATTCGCATCTCTGTGTGGCCAGGATGTGCTCTGTCTAACCCCAGCAGCTCATGGTCAACATTCCCATCTCTGTGTGGCCAGGGTGTGCTCTGCATAACCCCTGCATCTCCTGGTCAACATTCCCATCTCTGTGTGGCCAGGGTGTGCTCTGTATTAACCCTGCTCCTGGTCAACATTCCCTTCTCTGTGTGGCCAGGGTGTGCTCTGTATAAATCCTGCAGCGCCTGGTCAACATTCCCATCTGTGTGTGGCCAGGGTGTGCTCTGTATAACCCCTGCATCTCCTGGTCAGCATTCACATCTCTGTGTGGCCACGATGTGCTCTGTATAACCCCTGCAGCTCCTGGTCAGCATTCACATCTCTGTGTGGCCACGATGTGCTCTGTATAACCCCTGCAGCTCCTGGTCAACATTCCCATCTCTGTGTGGCCAGGATGTGCTCTGTATAACCCCTACATCTCCCGGTGAACATTCCCATCTCTGTGTGGCCAGGTTGTGCTTTGTATAAACCCTGCTTCTGGTCAACATTCCCATCTCTGTGTGGCCAGGGTGTGCTCTGTGTAACCCCTGCATCTCCTGGTGAACATTCCCATCTCTGTGTGGCCAGGTTGTGCTTTGTATAAACCCTGATTCTGGTCAACATTCCCTTCTCTGTGTGGCCACGATGTGCTCTGTATAACCCCTGCAGCTCCTGGTCAACATTCCCATCTCTGTGTGGCCAGAATGTGCTCTGCATAACCCCTGCTCCTGGTCAACATTCCCATCTCTGTGTGGCCAGGGTGTGCTCTGTCTAACCCCAGCAGCTCCTGGTCAACATTCCCATCTGTGTGTGGCCAGGGTGTGCTCTGTCTAACCCCAGCAGCTCCTGGTCAACATTCCCATCTGTGTGTGGCCAGGGTGTGCTCTGTATACCCCCTGCAGGTCCTGGACAACATTCCCATCTCTGTGTGGCCAGGGTGTGCTCTGTATAACCCCTGCAGCACCTGGTCAACATTCCCATCTCTGTGTGGCCAGGGTGTGCTCCGTATAAACCCTTCTCCTGGTCAACATTCCCTTCTCTGTGTGGCCAGGGTGTGCTCTGTATAACCCCTGCAGCTCCTGGTCAACAATCCCATCTCTGTGTGTCCAGGGTGCGCTCTGTATCACCCCAGCAGCTCCTGGTCAACATTCCCATCTCTGTGTGTCCAGGGTGTGCTCAGTATAACCCCAGCAGCTCCTGGTCAACGTTCCCATCTCTGTGTGGCCAGGGTGTGCTCTGTATAACCCCTGCAGCTCCTCGTCAACATTCCCAATTCTGTGTGGCAAGGGTGTGCTCTTTATAACCCCTGCAGCTACTGGTCAACATTCCCATCTGTGTGGCGAGGGTGTGCTCTGTATACCCCTGCTCCTGGTCAACATTCCCATCTCTGTGTGGCCAGGGTGTGCTCTGTCTAACCCCAGCAGCTCCTAGTCAACATTCCCATCTGTGTGTGGCCAGGGTGTGCTCTGTATAACCCCTGCATCTCCTGGTCAACATTCCCATCTCTGAGTGGCCAGGGTGTGCTCTGTATAACCCCTGCAGCTCCTGGTCAACATTCCCATCTCTGTGTGGCCAGGATGTGCTCTGCATAACCCCTGCTCCTGGTCAACATTCCCATCTCTGTGTGGCCAGGTTGTGCTCTGTATAACCCCTGCAGCTCATGGTCAACATTCCCATCTGTGTGTGGCCAGGGTGTGCTCTGTTTATCCCCTGCATCTCCTGGTCAACATTCCCATCTCTGTGTGGCCACGATGTGCTCTGTATAACCCCTGCAGCTCCTGGTCAACATTCGCATCTCTGTGTGGCCAGGGTGTGCTCTGTCTAACCCCAGCAGCTCATGTCCAACATTTCCATCTCTGTGTGGCCAGGATGTGTTCTGCATAACCCCTGCATCTCCTGGTCAACATTCCCATCTCTGTGTGGCCACGATGTGCTCTGTATCACCCCTGCAGCTCCTGGTCAACAATCCCATCTGTGTGTGGCCAGAGTGTGCTCTGTATAAACCCTGCTCCTGGTCAACATTCCCTTCTCTGTGTGGCCAGGGTGTGCTCTGTATAACCACTGCAGCGCCATGTCAACATTCCCATCTGTGTGTGGCCAGGGTGTGCTCTGTATAACCCCTACAGCGCCTGGTCAACATTCCCATCTGTGTGTGGCCATGGTGTGCTCTGTATAACCCCTGCATCTCCTGGTCAGCATTCACATCTCTGTGTGGCCATGGTGTGCTCTGTCTAACCCCAGCAGCTCCTGGTCAACATTCCCATCTGTGTGTGGCCAGGGTGTGCTCTGTCTAACCCCAGCAGCTCCTGGTCAACATTCCCATCTGTGTGTGGCCAGGGTGTGCTCTGTATAACCCCTACAGCGCCTGGTCAACATTCCCATCTGTGTGTGGCCAGGGTGTGCTCTGTATAACCCCTGCATCTCCTGGTCAGCATTCACATCTCTGTGTGGCCATGGTGTGCTCTGTCTAACCCCAGCAGCTCCTGGTCAACATTCCCATCTGTGTGTGGCCATGGTGTGCTCTGTCTAACCCCAGCAGCTCCTGGTCAACATTCCCATCCCTGTGTGGCCAGGGTGTGCTCTGTCTCAACACTGCTCCTGGTCAACATTCCCATCTCTGTGTGGTCAGAGTGTGCTCTGTATAAACCCTGCTCCTGGTCAACATTCCCTTCTCTGTGTGGCCAGGGTGTGCTCTGTATAACCCCTGCAGCTACTGGTCAAACTTTCCATCTCTGTGTGGCCGTAATGTGCTCTGTATAACCCCTGCTCCTGGTCAACATTCCCATCTCTGTGTGGCTAGGCTGTGCTCTGTATAACCCCTGCAGCTCCGGGTCAACATTCCCATCTCTGTGTGGTCAGAGTGTGCTCTGTATAACCCCTGCTCCTGGTCAACATTCCCTTCTCTGTGTGGCCGTAATGTGCTCTGTATAACCCCTGCTCCTGGTCAACATTCCCATCTCTGTGTGGCTAGGCTGTGCTCTTTATAACCCCTGCAGCTCATGGTCAACATTCCCATCTCTGTGTGGCCGGGGTGTGCTCTGTATAACCCCTGCAGCTCCTGGTCAACATTCCCATCTCTGTGTGGCCAGGGTGTGCTCTGTATAAACCCTGCAGCTCCTGGTCAACATTCCCATCTCTGTGTGGCCAGGGTGTGCTCCGTATAACCCGTGCAGCTCCTGGTCAACATTCCCATCTCTGTGTGTGTCCAGGGTGTGCTCTGTATAACCCCTGCAGCTCCTGGTCAACATTCCCATCTCTGTGTGGCCAGGGTGTGCTCTGTATAAACCCTTCTCCTGGTCAACATTCCCTTCTCTGTGTGGCCAGGGTGTGCTCTGTATAACCCCTGCAGCTCCTGGTCAACATTCCCATCTCTGTGTGACCAGGGTGTGCTCTGTATAACCCCAGCAGCTCCTGGTCAACATTCCCATCTCTGTGTGTCCAGGCTGTGCTCCGTATAACCCCAGCAGCTCCTGGTCAACATTCCCATCTCTGTGTGGCCAGGGTGTGCTCTGTATAACCCCTGCAGCTCCTCGTCAACATTCCCAATTCTGTGAGGCCAGGGTGTGCTTTGTATAACCCATGAAGCTACTGGTCAACATTCCCATCTGTGTGGCGAGGGTGTGCTCTGTATACCCCTGCTCCTGGTCAACATTCCCATCTCTGTGTGGCCAGGATGTGCTCTGTATAACCCCTACATCTCCCGGTGAACATTCCCATCTCTGTGTGGCCAGGTTGTGCTTTGTATAAACCCTGCTTCTGGTCAACATTCCCATCTCTGTGTGGCCAGGGTGTGCTCTGTGTAACCCCTGCATCTCCTGGTGAACATTCCCATCTCTGTGTGGCCAGGTTGTGCTTTGTATAAACCCTGCTTCTGGTCAACATTCCCATCTCTGTGTGGCCAGGGTGTGCTCTGTATAACCCCTGCATCTCCTGGTCAACATTCCCATCTCTGAGTGGCCAGGGTGTGCTCTGTATAACCCCTGCAGCTCCTGGTCAACATTCCCATCTCTGTGTGGCCAGGATGTGCTCTGCATAACCCCTGCTCCTGGTCAACATTCCCATCTCTGTGTGGCCAGGTTGTGCTCTGTATAACCCCTGCAGCTCATGGTCAACATTCCCATCTGTGTGTGGCCAGGGTGTGCTCTGTTTATCCCCTGCATCTCCTGGTCAACATTCCCATCTCTGTGTGGCCACGATGTGCTCTGTATAACCCCTGCAGCTCCTGGTCAACATTCGCATCTCTGTGTGGCCAGGGTGTGCTCTGTCTAACCCCAGCAGCTCATGTCCAACATTTCCATCTCTGTGTGGCCAGGATGTGTTCTGCATAACCCCTGCATCTCCTGGTCAACATTCCCATCTCTGTGTGGCCACGATGTGCTCTGTATCACCCCTGCAGCTCCTGGTCAACAATCCCATCTGTGTGTGGCCAGAGTGTGCTCTGTATAAACCCTGCTCCTGGTCAACATTCCCTTCTCTGTGTGGCCAGGGTGTGCTCTGTATAACCACTGCAGCGCCATGTCAACATTCCCATCTGTGTGTGGCCAGGGTGTGCTCTGTATAACCCCTACAGCGCCTGGTCAACATTCCCATCTGTGTGTGGCCAGGGTGTGCTCTGTATAACCCCTGCATCTCCTGGTCAGCATTCACATCTCTGTGTGGCCATGGTGTGCTCTGTCTAACCCCAGCAGCTCCTGGTCAACATTCCCATCTGTGTGTGGCCAGGGTGTGCTCTGTCTAACCCCAGCAGCTCCTGGTCAACATTCCCATCTGTGTGTGGCCAGGGTGTGCTCTGTATAACCCCTACAGCGCCTGGTCAACATTCCCATCTGTGTGTGGCCAGGGTGTGCTCTGTATAACCCCTGCATCTCCTGGTCAGCATTCACATCTCTGTGTGGCCATGGTGTGCTCTGTCTAACCCCAGCAGCTCCTGGTCAACATTCCCATCTGTGTGTGGCCATGGTGTGCTCTGTCTAACCCCAGCAGCTCCTGGTCAACATTCCCATCCCTGTGTGGCCAGGGTGTGCTCTGTCTCAACACTGCTCCTGGTCAACATTCCCATCTCTGTGTGGTCAGAGTGTGCTCTGTATAACCCCTGCTCCTGGTCAACATTCCCTTCTCTGTGTGGCCAGGGTGTGCTCTGTATAACCCCTGCAGCTCCTGGTCAACATTCCCATCTCTGTGTGGCCAGAATGTGCTCTGCATAACCCCTGCTCCTGGTCAACATTCCCATCTCTGTGTGGCCAGGGTGTGCTCTGTCTAACCCCAGCAGCTCCTGGTCAACATTCCCATCTGTGTGTGGCCAGGGTGTGCTCTGTATAACCCCCTGCAGGTCCTGGACAACATTCTCATCTCTGTGTGGCCAGGGTGTGCTCTGTATAACCCCTGCAGCACCTGGTCAACATTCCCATCTCTGTGTGGCCAGGGTGTGCTCCGTATAAACCCTTCTCCTGGTCAACATTCCCTTCTCTGTGTGGCCAGGGTGTGCTCTGTATAACCCCTGCAGCTCCTGGTCAACAATCCCATCTCTGTGTGTCCAGGGTGCGCTCTGTATCACCCCAGCAGCTCCTGGTCAACATTCCCAATTCTGTGTGGCAAGGGTGTGCTCTTTATAACCCCTGCAGCTACTGGTCAACATTCCCATCTGTGTGGCGAGGGTGTGCTCTGTATACCCCTGCTCCTGGTCAACATTCCCATCTCTGTGTGGCCAGGTTGTGCTCTGTATAACCCCTGCAGCTCATGGTCAACATTCCCATCTGTGTGTGGCCAGGGTGTGCTCTGTTTATCCCCTGCATCTCCTGGTCAACATTCCCATCTCTGTGTGGCCACGATGTGCTCTGTATAACCCCTGCAGCTCCTGGTCAACATTCGCATCTCTGTGTGGCCAGGGTGTGCTCTGTCTAACCCCAGCAGCTCATGTCCAACATTTCCATCTCTGTGTGGCCAGGATGTGTTCTGCATAACCCCTGCATCTCCTGGTCAACATTCCCATCTCTGTGTGGCCACGATGTGCTCTGTATCACCCCTGCAGCTCCTGGTCAACAATCCCATCTGTGTGTGGCCAGAGTGTGCTCTGTATAAACCCTGCTCCTGGTCAACATTCCCTTCTCTGTGTGGCCAGGATGTGTTCTGCATAACCCCTGCATCTCCTGGTCAACATTCCCATCTCTGTGTGGCCACGATGTGCTCTGTATCACCCCTGCAGCTCCTGGTCAACAATCCCATCTGTGTGTGGCCAGAGTGTGCTCTGTATAAACCCTGCTCCTGGTCAACATTCCCTTCTCTGTGTGGCCAGGGTGTGCTCTGTATAACCACTGCAGCGCCATGTCAACATTCCCATCTGTGTGTGGCCAGGGTGTGCTCTGTATAAACCCTGCATCTCCTGGTCAGCATTCACATCTCTGTGTGGCCATGGTGTGCTCTGTCTAACCCCAGCAGCTCCTGGTCAACATTCCCATCTGTGTGTGGCCAGGGTGTGCTCTGTCTAACCCCAGCAGCTCCTGGTCAACATTCCCATCTGTGTGTGGCCAGGGTCTGCTCTGTATAACCCCTACAGCGCCTGGTCAACATTCCCATCTGTGTGTGGCCAGGGTGTGCTCTGTATAACCCCTGCATCTCCTGGTCAGCATTCACATCTCTGTGTGGCCATGGTGTGCTCTGTCTAACCCCAGCAGCTCCTGGTCAACATTCCCATCTGTGTGTGGCCATGGTGTGCTCTGTCTAACCCCAGCAGCTCCTGGTCAACATTCCCATCCCTGTGTGGCCAGGGTGTGCTCTGTCTCAACACTGCTCCTGGTCAACATTCCCATCTCTGTGTGGTCAGAGTGTGCTCTGTATAACCCCTGCTCCTGGTCAACATTCCCTTCTCTGTGTGGCCAGGGTGTGCTCTGTATAACCCCTGCAGCTACTGGTCAAACTTTCCATCTCTGTGTGGCCGTAATGTGCTCTGTATAACCCCTGCTCCTGGTCAACATTCCCATCTCTGTGTGGCTAGGCTGTGCTCTGTATAACCCCTGCAGCTCCGGGTCAACATTCCCATCTCTGTGTGGTCAGAGTGTGCTCTGTATAACCCCTGATGCTGGTCAACATTCCCTTCTCTGTGTGGCCGTAATGTGCTCTGTATAACCCCTGCTCCTGGTCAACATTCCCATCTCTGTGTGGCTAGGCTGTGCTCTTTATAACCCCTGCAGCTCATGGTCAACATTCCCATCTCTGTGTGGCCGGGGTGTGCTCTGTATAACCCCTGCAGCTCCTGGTCAACATTCCCATCTCTGTGTGGCCAGGGTGTGCTCTGTATAAACCCTGCAGCTCCTGGTCAACATTCCCATCTCTGTGTGGCCAGGGTGTGCTCCGTATAACCCGTGCAGCTCCTGGTCAACATTCCCATCTCTGTGTGTGTCCAGGGTGTGCTCTGTATAACCCCTGCAGCTCCTGGTCAACATTCCCATCTCTGTGTGGCCAGGGTGTGCTCTGTATAAACCCTTCTCCTGGTCAACATTCCCTTCTCTGTGTGGCCAGGGTGTGCTCTGTATAACCCCTGCAGCTCCTGGTCAACATTCCCATCTCTGTGTGACCAGGGTGTGCTCTGTATAACCCCAGCAGCTCCTGGTCAACATTCCCATCTCTGTGTGTCCAGGGTGTGCTCCGTATAACCCCAGCAGCTCCTGGTCAACATTCCCATCTCTGTGTGGCCAGGGTGTGCTCTGTATAACCCCTGCAGCTCCTCGTCAACATTCCCAATTCTGTGAGGCCAGGGTGTGCTTTGTATAACCCATGAAGCTACTGGTCAACATTCCCATCTGTGTGGCGAGGGTGTGCTCTGTATACCCCTGCTCCTGGTCAACATTCACATCTCTTTGTGGCCAGGGTGTGCTCTGTCTAACCCCAGCAGCTCCTGGTCAACATTCCCATCTGTGTGTGGCCAGGATGTGCTCTGCATAACCCCTGCAGCTCCTGGTCAACATTCCCATCCCTGTGTGGCCAGGGTGTGCTCTGTCTCAACACTGCTCCTGGTCAACATTCCCATCTCTGTGTGGTCAGAGTGTCCTCTGTATAACCACTGCTCCTGGTCAACATTCCCATCTCTGTGTGTCCAGGGTGTGCTCCGTATAACCCCAGCAGCTCCTGGTCAACATTCCCATCTCTGTGTGGCCAGGGTGTGCTCTGTATAACCCCTGCAGCTCCTCGTCAACATTCCCAATTCCGTGTGGCCAGGGTGTGCTTTGTATAACCCCTGAAGCTCATGGTCAACATTCCCATCTCTGTGTGGCCAGGGTGTGCTCTGTATAAACCCTTCTCCTGGTCAACATTCCCTTCTCTGTGTGGCCAGGGTGTGCTCTGTATAACCCCTGCAGCTCCTGGTCAAACTATTCATCTCTGTGTGGCCGTAATGTGCTCTGCATAACCCCTGCTCCTGGTCAACATTCCCATCTCTGTGTGGCTAGGGTGTGCTCTGTATAACCCCTGCACCGCATGGTCAACATTCCCATCTCTGTGTGGCCAGGATGTGCTCTGCATAACCCCTGCATCTCCTGGTGAACATTCCCATGTCTGTGTGGCTTGGGTGTGCTCTGCATAACCCAAGCAGCTCCTGGTCAACATTCCCATCTCTGTGTGGCCAGGGTGTGCTCTGTATACCCCTGCTCCTGGTCAACATTCCCATACTGTGTGGCCAGGATGTGCTCTGTCTAACCCCAGCAGCTCCTGGTCAACATTTCCATCTGTGTGTGGCCAGGGTATGCTCTGTATAACCCCTGAAGCTCCTGGTCAACATTCGCATCTCTGTGTGGCCAGGATGTGCTCTGTCTAACCCCAGCAGCTCATGGTCAACATTCCCATCTCTGTGTGGCCAGGGTGTGCTCTGCATAACCCCTGCATCTCCTGGTCAACATTCCCATCTCTGTGTGGCCAGGGTGTGCTCTGTATTAACACTGCTCCTGGTCAACATTCCCTTCTCTGTGTGGCCAGGGTGTGCTCTGTATAACCCCTGCAACGCCTGGTCAACATTCCCATCACTGTGTGGCCAGGGTGTGCTCTGTATAACCCCTGCATCTCCTGGTCAGCATTCACATCTCTGTGTGGCCACGATGTGCTCTGTATAACCCCTGCAGCTCATGGTCAACATTCCCATCTCTGTGTGGCCAGGATGTGCTCTGGATAACCCCTGCATCTCCTGGTCAACATTCCCATCTCTGTGTGGCCAGGTTGTGCTTTGTATAAACCCTGCTTCTGGTCAACATTCCCATCTCTGTGTGGCCAGGGTGTGCTCTGTGTAACCCCTGCATCTCCTGGTGAACATTCCCATCTCTGTGTGGCCAGGTTATGCTTTGTATAAACCCTGCTTCTGGTCAACATTCCCTTCTCTGTGTGGCCACGATGTGCTCTGTATAACCCCTGCAGCTCCTGGTCAACATTCCCATCTCTGTGTGGCCAGAATGTGCTCTGCATAACCCCTGCTCCTGGTCAACATTCCCATCTCTGTGTGGCCAGGGTGTGCTCTGTCTAACCCCAGCAGCTCCTGGTCAACATTCCCATCTGTGTGTGGCCAGGGTGTGCTCTGTCTAACCCCAGCAGCTCCTGGTCAACATTCCCATCTGTGTGAGGCCAGGGTGTGCTCTGTATACCCCCTGCAGGTCCTGGTCAACATTCCCATCTCTGTGTGGCCAGGGTGTGCTCTGTATAACCCCTGCAGCTCCTGGTCAACATTCCCATCTCTGTGTGGCCAGGGTGTGCTCCGTATAAACCCTTCTCCTGGTCAACATTCCCTTCTCTGTGTGGCCAGGGTGTGCTCTGTATAACCCCTGCAGCTCCTGGTCAACATTCCCATCTCTGTGTGTCCAGGGTGTGCTCTGTATAATCCCAGCAGCTCCTGGTCAACATTCCCATCTCTGTGTGTCCAGGGTGTGCTCAGTATAACCCCAGCAGCTCCTGGTCAACGTTCCCATCTCTGTGTGGCCTGGGTGTGCTCTTTATAACCCCTGCAGCTACTGGTCAACATTCCCATCTGTGTGGCGAGGGTGTGCTCTGTATACCCCTGCTCCTGGTCAACATTCCCATCTCTGTGTGGCCAGGGTGTGCTCTGTCTAACCCCAGCAGCTCCTGGTCAACATTCCCATCTGTGTGTGGCCAGGGTGTGCTCTGTATAACCCCTGCATCTCCTGGTCAACATTCCCATCTCTGAGTGGCCAGGGTGTGCTCTGTATAACCCCTGCAGCTCCTGGTCAACATTCCCATCTCTGTGTGGCCAGGATGTGCTCTGCATAACCCCTGCTCCTGGTCAACATTCCCATCTCTGTGTGGCCAGTTTGTGCTCTGTATAACCCCTGCAGCTCATGGTCAACATTCCCATCTGTGTGTGGCCAGGGTGTGCTCTGTATAACCCCTGCATCTCCTGGTCAACATTCCCATCTCTGTGTGGCCACGATGTGCTCTGTATAACCCCTGCAGCTCCTGGTCAACATTCGCATCTCTGTGTGGCCAGGATGTGCTCTGTCTAACCCCAGCAGCTCATGTCCAACATTCCCATCTCTGTGTGGCCAGGATGTGTTCTGCATAACCCCTGCATCTCCTGGTCAACATTCCCATCTCTGTGTGGCCACGATGGGCTCTGTATAACCCCTGCAGCTCCTGGTCAACAATCCCATCTGTGTGTGGCCAGAGTGTGCTCTGTATAAACCCTGCTCCTGGTCAACATTCCCTTCTCTGTGTGGCCAGGGTGTGCTCTCTATAACCCCTGCAGCGCCTGGTCAACATTCCCATTTGTGTGTGGCCAGGGTGTGCTCTGTATAACCACTGCATCTCCTGTTCAGCATTCACATCTCTGTGTGGCCATGGTGTGCTCTGTCTAACCCCAGCAGCTCCTGGTCAACATTCCCATCTGTGTGTGGCCAGCGTGTGCTCTGTCTAACCCCAGCAGCTCCTGGTCAACATTCCCATCTGTGTGTGGCCAGGGTGTGCTCTGTATACCCCCTGCAGGTCCTGGTCAACATTCCCATCTCTGTGTGGCCAGGATGTGCTTTGTATAACCCCTGCAGCTCCTGGTCAACATTCCCATCTCTGTGTGGCCAGGGTGTGCTCTGTATAAACCCTTCTCCTGGTCAACATTCCCTTCTCTGTGTGGCCAGGGTGTGCTCTGTATAACCCCTGCAGCTCCTGGTCAACATTCCCATCTCTGTGTTGTGCTCAGTATAACCCCAGCAGCTCCTGGTCAACATTCCCATCTCTGTGTGGCCAGGGTGTGCTCTGTATAACCCCTGCAGCTCCTCGTCAACATTCCCAATTTTGTGTGGCCAGGGTGTGCTTTGTATAACCCCTGCAGCTCCTGGTCAAACATTCCATCTCTGTGTGGCCAGAATGTGCTCTGCATAACCCCTGCTCCTGGTCAACATTCCCATCTGTGTGTGGCCAGGGTGTGCTCTGTATACCCCCTGCAGCTCATGGTCAACATTCCCATCTCTGTGTGGTCAGGGTGTGCTCTGTATAACCCCTGCATCTCCTGGTGAACATTCCCATCTCTGTGTGGCTACGGTGTGCTCTGTATAACCCAAGCAGCTCTTGGTCAACATTCCCATCTCTGTGTGGACAGGGTGTGCTCTGCATAACCCCTGCATCTCCTGGTCAACATTCCCATCTCTGAGTGGCCAGGGTGTGCTCTGTATAACCCCTGCAGCTCCTGGTCAACATTCCCATCTCTGTGTGGCCAGGATGTGCTCTGCATAACCCCTGCTCCTGGTCAACATTCCCATCTCTGTGTGGCCAGTTTGTGCTCTGTATAACTCCTGCAGCTCATGGTCAACATTCCCATCTGTGTGTGGCCAGGGTGTGCTCTGTATAACCCCTGCATCTCCTGGTCAACATTCCCATCTCTGTGTGGCCACGATGTGCTCTGTATAACCCCTGCAGCTCCTGGTCAACATTCGCATCTCTGTGTGGCCAGGATGTGCTCTGTCTAACCCCAGCAGCTCATGTCCAACATTCCCATCTCTGTGTGGCCAGGATGTGTTCTGCATAACCCCTGCATCTCCTGGTCAACATTCCCATCTCTGTGTGGCCACGATGTGCTCTGTATAACCCCTGCAGCTCCTGGTCAACAATCCCATCTGTGTGTGGCCAGAGTGTGCTCTGTATAAACCCTGCTCCTGGTCAACATTCCCTTCTCTGTGTGGCCAGGGTGTGCTCTGTATAACCCCTGCATCTCCTGTTCAGCATTCACATCTCTGTGTGGCCATGGTGTGCTCTGTCTAACCCCAGCAGCTCCTGGTCAACATTCCCATCTGTGTGTGGCCAGCGTGTGCTCTGTCTAACCCCAGCAGCTCCTGTTCAACATTCCCATCTGTGTGTGGCCAGGGTGTGCTCTGTATACCCCCTGCTGTTCCTGGTCAACATTCCCATCACTGTGTGGCCAGGATGTGCTTTGTATAACCCCTGCAGCTCCTGGTCAACATTCCCATCTCTGTGTGGCCAGGGTGTGCTCTGTATAAACCCTTCTCCTGGTCAACATTCCCTTCTCTGTGTGGCCAGGGTGTGCTCTGTATAACCCCTGTAGCTCCTGGTCAACATTCCCATCTCTGTGTGACCAGGGTGTGCTCTGTATAACCCCAGCAGCTCCTGGTCAACATTCCCATCTCTGTGTGTCCAGGGTGTGCTCAGTATAACCCCAGCAGCTCCTGGTCAACATTCCCATCTCTGTGTGGCCAGGGTGTGCTCAGTATAACCCCTGCAGCTCCTCGTCAACATTCCCAATTTTGTGTGGCCAGGGTGTGCTTTGTATAACCCCTGCAGCTCCTGGTCAAACATTCCATCTCTGCGTGGCCAGAATGTGCTCTGCATAACCCCTGCTCCTGGTCAACATTCCCATCTGTGTGTGGCCAGGGTGTGCTCTGTATATCCCCTGCAGCTCATGGTCAACATTCCCATCTCTGTGTGGCCAGGGTGTGCTCTGTATAACCCCTGCATCTCCTGGTGAACATTCCCATCTCTGTGTGGCTACGGTGTGCTCTGTATAACCCAAGCAGCTCTTGGTCAACATTCCCATCTCTGTGTGGACAGGGTGTGCTCTGCATAACCCCTGCATCTCCTGGTTAACATTCCCATCTCTGTGTGGCCAGGGTGTGCTCTGTATTAACCCTGCTCCTGGTCAACATTCCCTTCTCTGTGTGGCCAGGGTGTGCTCTGTATAACCCCTGCAGCGCCTGGTCAACATTCCCATCTGTGTGTGGCCAGGGTGTGCTCTGTATAACCCCTGCATCTCCTGGTCAACATTCGCATCTCTGTGTGGCCACGATGTGCTCTGTATAACCCCTGCAGCTCCTGCACAACATTCCCATCTCTGTGTGGCCAGGATGTGCTCTGCATAACCCCTGCAGCTCATTGTCAACATTCCCATCTCTGTGTGGCCAGGGTGTGCTCTGTATAAACCCTGTTCCTGGT
Source organism: Scyliorhinus torazame (assembly GCF_047496885.1). NCBI lineage: Eukaryota > Metazoa > Chordata > Chondrichthyes > Carcharhiniformes > Scyliorhinidae > Scyliorhinus > Scyliorhinus torazame. The sequence goes on along the minus strand of NW_027307763.1, from coordinate 820,851 downwards.
CAACATTCCCTTCTCTGTGTGGCCAGGGTGTGCTCTGTGTAAACCCTGTTCCTGGTCAACATTCCCTTCTCTGTGTGGCCAGGGTGTGCTCTGTATAACCCCTGCTCCTGGTCAACATTCCCACATCTGTGTGTGGCCCGAGTGTGCTCTCTATAACCCCTGCAGCTCCTGGTCAACATTCCCACCTCTGTGTGGTCAGGGTGTGCTCTGTATAACCCCTGCAACACCTGGTCAACATTCCCATCTGTGTGGCAAGGGTGTGCTCTGTATACCCCTGCTCCTGGTCAACATTCCCATCACTGTGTGGCCAGGGTGTGCTCAGTCTAACCCCAGCAGCTCCTGGTCAACATTCCCATCTGTGTGTGGCCAGGATGTGCTCTGTATAACCCCTGCAGCTCCTGGTCAACATTCCCATCTCTGTGTGGCCAGTGTGCTCTGTATAACCCCTGCAACTCATTGTCAACATTCCCAATTGTGTGGCCAGTGTGTGCTCTGTATACCCCTGCTCCTGGTCAACATTCCCATCACTGTGTGGTCAGGATGTGCTCTGTATAACCCCTGCATCTCCTGGTCAACATTCCCATCTCTGTGTGGCCACGATGTGCTCTCTATAACACCTGCAGCTCATGGTCTACATTCCCATCTCTGTCTGTCCAGGATGTGCTCTGCATAACCCCTGCCGCTCCTGATCAACACTCCCATCTCTGTGTGGCCAGGGTGTGCTCTGTATAACCCCTGCAGCTCCTGGTCAACATTCCCATCTCTCTGTGGCCAGGGTGTGCTCTGTATAACTCCTGCAGCTCCTGGTCAACATTCCCATTTGTGTGTGGTCAGGGTGTGCTCTGTATAACCCCTGCTGCTTGTCAACATTCCCATCTTTGTGTCGCCAGGGTGTGCTCTGTCTAACCCCAGCAGCTCCTGGTCAACATTCCCATCTGTGTGTGGCCAGGGTATGCTCTGTATAACCCCTGCAGCTCCTGGTCAACATTCGCATCTCTGTGTGGCCAGGATGTGCTCTGTCTAACCCCAGCAGCTCATGGTCAACATTCCTATCTCTGTGTGGCCAGGATGTGCTCTGCATAACCCCTGCATCTCCTGGTCAACATTCCCATCTCTGTGTGGCCAGGTTGTGCTCTGTATAAACACTGCTCCTGGTCAACATTCCCTTCTCTGTGTGGCCAGGGTGTGCTCTGTATAACCCCTGCAGCTCATTGTCAACATTCCCATCTCTGTGTGGCCAGGATGTGCTCTGCATAACCCCTGCATCTCCTGGTCAACATTCCCATCTCTGTGTGGCCAGGGTGTGCTCTGTATAACCCATGCTGCTCCTGGTCAACATTCCCATCTCTGTGTGGCCAGGATGTGCTCTGCATATCCCCGACATCTCCTGGTCAACATTCCCATCTCTGTGTGGCCAGGGTGTGCTCTGTATAACCCCTGCTCCTGGTCAACATTCCCTTCGCTGTGTGGCCAGGGTGTGCTCTGTATAACCCCTGTAGCTCCTGGTCAACATTCCCACCTCTGTGTGGTCAGGCTGTGCTCTGTATAATCCCTGCAACTCCTGGTCAACTTTCCCATCTGTGTGGCAAGGGTGTGCTCTGTATACCCCTGCTCCTGGTTAACATTCCCATCACTGTGTGGCCAGGGTGTGCTCTGTCTAACCCCAGCAGCTCCTGGTCAACATTCCCATCTGTGTGTGGCCAGGATGTGCTCTGTATAACCCCTGCAGCTCCTGGTCAACATTCCCATCTCTGTGTGGCCAGTGTGTGCTCTGGATAACCCCTGCAACTCCTTGTCAACATTCCCAATTGTGTGGCCAGTGTGTGCTCTGTATGCCCCTGATCCTGGTCAACATACCCATCACTGTGTGGTCAGGATGTGCTCTGTAAAACCCCTGCATCTCCTGGTCAACATTCCCATCTCTGTGTGGCCACGATGTGCTCTGTATAACCCCTGCAGCTCTTGGTCAACATTCCCATCTCTGTCTGGCCAGGATGTGCTCTGCATAACCCCTGCAGCTCCTGATCAACACTCCCATCTCTGTGTGGCCAGGGTGTGCTCTGTATAACCCCTGCAGCTCCTCGTCAACATTCCCATCTCTGTGTGGCCAGGATGTGCTCTGCATAACCCCTGCTCCTGGTCAACATTCCCATCTCTGTGTGGCCAGGTTGTGCTCTGTATAACCCATGCTGCTCCTGGTCAACATTCCCATCTCTGTGTGGCCAGGATGTGCTCTGCATAACCCCTACATCGCCTGGTCAACATTCCCATCTCTGTGTGGCCAGGGTGTGCTCTGTAGAAACCCTGTTCCTGGTCAACATTCCCTTCTCTGTGTGGCCAGGGTGTGCTCTGTATAACCCCTGCAGCTCCTGGTCAACATTCCCATCTGTGTGTGTGAGAGAGTGCTCTGTATAACCCCTGCAAATCCTGTTCAACACTCCCATCTCTGTATGGCCAGGGTGTGCTCTGTATAACTCCTGCAGCTCCTGGTCAACATTCCCATCTCTGTGTAGCCAGGGTGTGCTCTTTATAACCCCAGCAGCCCCTGGTTAACATTCCCATCTCTGTGTGGCCAGGGTGTGCTCTGTATATCCCCAGGTCCTGGTCAACATTCCCTTCTCTGTGTGGGCAGGGTCTGCTCTGTATAACACCTGCAGCTCCTGGTCAACATTCCCTTCTCTGTGTGGCCAGGATGTGCTCTGTATAACCCCTGCTCCTGGTCAACATTCCCATCTCTGTGTGGCCAGGCTGTGCTCTGTATAACCTGTGCAGCTCCTGGTCAACATTCCCATCTCTGTGTGGCCAGGATGTGCTCTGTATAACCCCTGCTCCTGGTCAACATTCCCATCTCTGTGTGGCCAGGGTGTGCTCTGTATAACCCCTGTTCCTGGTCAACATTCCCACCGCTGTGTGGTCAGGGTGTTCTCTGTATAACCCCTGCAACTCCTGGGCAACATTCCCATCTGTGTGGCCAGGGTGTGCTCTGTTAACCCCTGCTCCTGGTCAACATTCCCATCTCTGTGTGATCAGGGTGTGCTCTGTCTAACCCCAGCAGCTCCTGGTCAACATTCCCATCTGTGTGTGGCCAGGGTGTGCTCTGTATAACCCCTGCAGCTCCTGGTCAACATTCCCATCTCTGTGTGGCCACTGTGGGATCTGTATAACCCCTGCAACTCCTGGTCAACATTCCCATCTGTGTGGTCAGGATGTGCTCTGTATAACCCTTGCAACTCCTGGTCAACATTCCCATCTGTGTGGCCAGGGTCGCTCTGTATACTCCTGCTCCTGGTCAACATTCCCATCACTGTGTGGCCAGGGTGTGCTCTGTCTCACCCCAGCAGCTCCTGGTCAACATTCCCATCTGTGTGTGGCCAGGGTGTGCTCGGTATACCCCTGCTCCTGGTCAATATTCCCATCACTGTGTGGTCAGGATGTGCTCTGTATAACCCCTGCAACTCCTGGTCTACATTCCCATCACTGTGTGGTCAGGATGTTCTCTGTATAACCCCTGCATCTCCTGGTCAACATTCCCATCACTGTGTGGCCAGGGTGTGCTCTGTAAAAACCCTGCTCCTGGTCAACATTCCCATCTCTGTGTGGCCAGGGTGTGCTCTGTATAACACCTGCTCCTGGTCAACATTTCCACCTCTGTGTTTGGCCAGGGTATGCTCTGTATAACCCCTGCAGCTCCTGGTCAACATTCCCACCTCTGTGTGGTCAGGGTGTGCTCTGTCTAACACCTGCAGCTCCTGGTCAACATTCCCATCTCCGTGTGGCCAGGATGTGCTCTGCATAATCCCTGCTCCTGGTCAACATTCTCACCTCTGTGTGATCAGGGTGTTCTCTGTATAACCCCTGCATCTCCTGGTCAACATTCCCATCTGTGTGGCCAGGGTGTGGTCTGTTAACCCCTGCTCCTGGTCAACATTCCCATCTCTATGTGGCCAGGGTGTGCTCTGTCTAACCCAGCAGCTCCTGGTCAACATTCCCATCTGTGTGTGGCCAGGGTGTGCTCTGTATAACCCCTGCATCTCCTGGTCAACATTCCCATCTGTGTGTGATCAGGGTGTGCTCTGTCTAACCCCAGCAGCTCCTGGTCAACATTCCCATTTGTGTGTGGCCAGGATGTGCTCTGTATAACCCCTGCAGCTCCTGGTCAACATTCCCATCTCTGTGTGGCCAGGGTGTGCTCTGTATAAACCCTGCTCCTGGTCAACATTCCCATCTCTGTGTGGCCAGGGTGTGCTCTGTATAACCCCTGCTCCTGGTCAACATTCCCTTCTCTGTGTGGCCAGGGTGTGCTCCGTATAACCCCTGCAGCTCCTGGTCAACATTCCCATCTCTGTGTGGTCAGGGTGTGCTCTGTATAACCCCTGCAGCTCCTGGTCGACATTCCCATCTCTGTGTGGCCAGGGTGTGCTCTGTATCACCCCTGCAGCTCCTGGTCAACATTCCCATCTCTGTGTGTGAGAGAGTGCTCTGTATAACCCCTGCAAATCCTGTTCAACACTCCCATCTCTGTATGGCCAGCGTGTGCTCTGTATATCTCCTGCAGCTCCTGGTCAACATTCCCATCTCTGTGTGGCCAGGGTGTGCTCTGTATACCCCTGCAGCTCATGGTCAACATTCCCATCTCTGTATAGCCAGAGTGTACTCTGTATAACCCCGGCAGGTCCTGGTCAACATTCCCATCTCTGTGTGTGAGAGAGTGCTCTGTATAACCCCTGCAAATCCTGTTTAACACTCCCATCTCTGTATGGCCAGGGTGTGCTCTGTATACCCCTGCAGCTCCTGGTCAACATTCCCATCTCTGTGTGGCCATGGTGTGCTCTATATAACCCCAGATCCTGGTCAACATTCCCTTCTCTGTGTGGCCAGGGTGTGCTCTGTATAACCACTGCAACGTCTGGTCAACATTTCCATCTCTGTGTGTGGCCAGAATGTGCTCTGTATAACCCCTGCAGCTCCTGGTCAACATTCCCATCTCTCTGTGGCCAGGGTGTGCTCTGTATAACCCCTGCAGCTCCTGGTCAACATTCCCATCTCTGTGTGGTCAGGGTGTGCTCTGTATAACCCCTGCAGCTCCTGGTCGACATTCCCATCTCTGTGTGGCCATGGTGTGCTCTGTATAACCCCTGCAGCTCCTGGTCAACATTCCCATCTCTGTGTGGCCAGGATGTGCTCTGTATCAACCCTGCAGCTCCTTTTCAACATTCCCATCTCTCTGTGGCCAGGGTGTGCTCTGTATAACCGCTGCAGCTCCTTTTCAACATTCCCCACTCTGTGTGGCCAAGGTGTGCTCTGTATAACCCCAGCAGCTACTGGTCAACATTCCCATCTCTCTGTGGCCAGGGTGTGCTCTGTATAACCCCTGCAGCTCCTGGTCAACATTCCCATCTCTCTGTGGCCAGGGTGTGCTCTGTATAACCCCTGCAGCTCCTGGTCAACATTCCCATCTCTGTGTGGCCAGGGTGTGCTCTGTATAACCGCTGCAACGTCTAGTCAACATTTCCATCTCTGTATGGCCAAGGTGTGCTCTGTATAACCCCTGCAGTTCATGGTCAACATTTCCATCTCTGTGTGTGGTCAGGGTGTGCTCTGTATAACCCCTGCACCTCCTGGTGATCATTTCCATCTCTGTGTGGCCAGGATGTGCTCTGTATAACCCCTGCAGCTCCTGGCCAACATTCCCATCTCTGTCTGGCCAGGGTGTGCTCTGTATAATCCCTGCAGCTCATGGTCGACATTCCCATCTCTGTGTGGCCAGGGTGTGCTCTGTATAACCCCTGCAGCTCCTTGTCTACATTCCCTTCTTTGTGTGGCCGGTGTGTGCTCTGTATAACCCCTGCAGCTCCTGGCCAACATTCCCATCTCTGTGTGGCCAGGGTGTGCTCTGTATAACCCATGCTACTGTTTAACATTCCCATCTCTGTGTGCCCAGGGTGTGCTCTTTATAACCCCAGCAACTCCTGGTCAACATTCCCATCTCTGTGTGCCCAGGGTGTGCTCTTTATAACCCCAGCAACTCCTGGTCAACATTCCCATCTCTGTGTGCCCAGGGTGTGCTCTGTATAACCCCAGATCCTGTTCAACATTCCCTTCTCTGTGTGGGCAGGGTGTGCTCTGTATAACCCCTGCTCCTTGTCATTATTCCCATCTCTGTGTGTCCAGGGTATGCTCTGTGTAACCCCTGCAGCTCCTGGTCAACATTCCCCTCTCTGTGTGGCCAGGGTGTGCTCTGTATAACCACTGCAACGTCTGGTCAACATTTCCATCTCTGTGTGGCCAGGGTGTGCTCTGTATAACTCCTGCAGCTCCTGGTCAACATTTCCATCTCTGTGTGGCCAGGATGTGCTCTGTATAACTCCTGCAGCGCCTGGTCAACATTTCCATCTCTGTATGGCCAGGGTGTGCTCTGTATAAACCCTGCAGCTCCTGGTGAACATTCCCATCTCTGTGTGGCCAGGATGTGCTCTGTATAACACCTGCAGCTCCTGGTCAACATTCCCCTCTCTGTGTGGCCAGGGTGTGCTCTGTATAAACCCTGCAGCTCCTGGTTAACATTCCCATCTCTGTGTGTGTCCAGGGTGTGCTCTGTATAACCACTGCAGCTCCTGGTCAACATTCCCATCTCTGTGTGGCCAGGGTGTGCTCCGTATAACCCCTGCAGCTCCTGGTCAACATTCCCAACTCTGTGTGGCCAGGGTGTGCTCTGTATGACCCCTGCAGCTCCTGGTGAACATTCCCATCTCTGTGTGGCCAGGATGTGCTCTGTATAACACCTGCAGCTCCTGGTCAACATTCCCTTCTTTGTGTGGCCAGTGTGTGCTCTGTATAACCCCTGCAGCTCCTGGCCAACATTCCCAGCTCTGTGTGGCCAGCGTGTGCTCTGTATAACCCCTGCAGCTCCTGGTCAACATGCCCATATCTGTGTGGCCAGGGTGTGCTCTGTATAACCCCAGCAGCTCCTGGTCAACATTCCCATCTCTCTGTGGCCAGGGTGTGCTCTGTATAACCCCTGCAGCTCCTGGTCAACATTCCCATCTCTCTGTGGCCAGAGTGTGCTCTGTATATCCCCTGCAGCTCCTGGTCAACATTCCCATCTCTCTGTGGCCAGGGTGTGCTCTGTATCACCCCTGCAGCTCCTTTTCAACATTCCCAACTCTGTGTGGCCAGGGTGTGCTCTGTATAACCCCTGCAGCTCCTGGTCAACATTCCCATCTCTCTGTGGCCAGGGTGTGCTCTGTATCACCCCTGCAGCTCCTTTTCAACATTTCCATCTCTGTATGGCCAAGGTGTGCTCTGTATAACCCCTGCTCCTGGTCAACATTTCCATCTCTGTGTGTGGTCAGGGTGTGCTCTGTATAACCCCTGCACCTCCTGGTCTACATTCCCATCTGTGTGTGGCCAGGGTGTGCTCTGTATAATCCCTGCAGCTCATGGTCGACATTCCCATCTCTGTGTGGCCAGGGTGTGCTCTGTATAACCCCTGCAGCTCTTTGTCTACATTCCCTTCTTTGTGTTGCCAGTGTGTGCTCTGTATAACCCCTGCAGCTCCTGGCCAACATTCCCATCTCTGCGTGGCCAGGGTGTGCTCTGTATAACCCATGCTACTGTTAAACATTCCCATCTCTGTGTGCCCAGGGTGTGCTCTTTATAACCCCAGCAACTCCTGGTCAACATTCCCATCTCTGTGTGGGCAGGGTGTGCTCTGTATAACCCCTGCTCCTTGTCATTATTCCCATCTCTGTGTGTCCAGGGTGTGCTCTGTGTAACCCCTGCAGCTCCTGGTCAACATTCCCCTCTCTGTGTGGCCAGGGTGTGCTCTGTATAACCACTGCAACATCTGGTCAACATTTCCATCTCTGTGTGGCCAGGGTGTGCTCTGTATAACTCCTGCAGATCCTGGTCAACATTTCCATCTCTGTGTGGCCAGGATGTGCTCTGTATAACTCCTGCAGCGCCTGGTCAACATTTCCATCTCTGTATGGCCAGGGTGTGCTCTGTTTAATCCCTGCAGCTCCTGGTGAACATTCCCATCTCTGTGTGGCCAGGATGTGCTCTGTATAACCCCTGCAGCTCCTGGTCAACATTCCCATCTCTGTGTGGCCAGGGTGTGCTCTGTATAACCCCTGCAGCTCCTGGTCAACATTCCCAACTCTGTGTGGCCAGGGTGTGCTCTGTATAACCCCTGCAGCTCCTGGTGAACATTCCCATCTCTGTGTGGCCAGGATGTGCTCTGTATAACACCTGCAGCTCCTGGTCAACATTCCCTTCTTTGTGTGGCCAGTGTGTGCTCTGTATAACCCCTGCAGCTCCTGGCCAACATTCCCAGCTCTGTGTGGCCAGGGTGTGCTCTGTATAACCTCTGCAGCTCCTGGTCAACATGCCCATATCTGTGTGGCCAGGGTGTGCTCTGTATAACCCCTGCAACTACTGGTCAACATTCCCATCTGTGTGGCCAGGGTGTGCTCTGTATACCCCTGCTCCTGGTCAACATTCCCATCTCTGTGTGGCCAGGGTGTGCTCTGTCTAACCCCAGCAGCTCCTGGTCAACATTCCCATCTGTGTGTGGCCAGGGTGTGTTCTGTATAACCCCTGCATCTCCTGGTCAACATTCCCATCTCGGTGTGGCCAGGGTGTGCTCTGTATAACCCCTGCAGCTCCTGGTCAACATTCCCTTCTTTGTGTGGCCAGGGTGTGCTCTGCATAACCCCTGCATCTCCTGGTCAACATTCCCATCACTGTGTATCCAGGGTGTGCTCTGTAAAAACCCTGCTCCTGGTCAACATTCCCATCTCTGTGTGGCCAGGGTGTGCTCTGTATAACCCCTGCAGCTCCTGGTCAACATTCCCATCTCTGTGTGACCAGGGTGTGCTCTGTATAACCCCAGCAGCTCCTGGTCAACATTCCCATCTCTGTGTGGCCAGGGTGTGCACTGTATAACCACTGAAGCTCCTGGTTAACATTCCCATCTCTGTGTGTGGCCAGTATGTGCTCTGTATAATTCCTGCAGCTCCTGGTCAACATTCCCATCTCTGTTGGCCAGGGTTTGCTCTGTATAACCCCTGCAGCTCCTGTTCAACATTCCCATCTCTGTGTGGCCAGGGTGTGCACTGTATAACCCCAGCAGTCCTGGTCAACATTCCATCTCTGTGTGTGGCCAGGGTGTGCTCTGCATAACTCCTGCAGCTCCTGGTCAACATTCCCATCTCTGTGTGGGCAGGGTGTGCTCTGTATAACCCCAGCAGCTACTGGTCAACATTCCATCTCTGTGTGTGGCCAGGGTGTGCTCTGTATAACTCCTGCAGCTCCTGGTCAACATTCCCATCTCTGTGTGGCCAGGGTGTGCTCTGTATAACCCCTGCAGCTCCTGGTTAACATTCCAATCTCTGTGTGGCCAGGATGTGCTCTGTATACTCCTGCAGCTCCTGGTAAACATTCCCATCTCTGTGTGGCCAGGGTGTGCTCTGTATAACTCCTGCAGCTCCTGGTCAACATTCCCATTTCTGTGTGTGGCCAGGAGGTGCACTGTATAATCCCAGAAGCTCTTGGTCAACATTCCCATCTCTGTGTGGTCAGGGTGTGCTCTGTATAACTCCTGCAGCTCCTGGTTCAACATTCCCATCTCTGTGTGGCCAGGGTGTGCACTGTATAACCCCTGCAGCTCCTGGTGAACATTCCCATCTCTGTGTGGCCAGGATGTGCTCTGTATAACACCTGCAGCTCCTGGTCAACATTCCCTTCTTTGTGTGGCCAGTGTGTGCTCTGTATAACCCCTGCAGCTCCTGGCCAACATTCCCAGCTCTGTGTGGCCAGGGTGTGCTCTGTATAACCTCTGCAGCTCCTGGTCAACATGCCCATATCTGTGTGGCCAGGGTGTGCTCTGTATAACCCCTGCAACTACTGGTCAACATTCCCATCTGTGTGGCCAGGGTGTGCTCTGTATACCCCTGCTCCTGGTCAACATTCCCATCTCTGTGTGGCCAGGGTGTGCTCTGTCTAACCCCAGCAGCTCCTGGTCAACATTCCCATCTGTGTGTGGCCAGGGTGTGTTCTGTATAACCCCTGCATCTCCTGGTCAACATTCCCATCTCGGTGTGGCCAGGGTGTGCTCTGTATAACCCCTGCAGCTCCTGGTCAACATTCCCTTCTTTGTGTGGCCAGGGTGTGCTCTGCATAACCCCTGCATCTCCTGGTCAACATTCCCATCACTGTGTATCCAGGGTGTGCTCTGTAAAAACCCTGCTCCTGGTCAACATTCCCATCACTGTGTGGCCAGGGTGTGCTCTGTATAACCCCTGCAGCTCCTGGTCAACATTCCCATCTCTGTGTGACCAGGGTGTGCTCTGTATAACCCCAGCAGCTCCTGGTCAACATTCCCATCTCTGTGTGGCCAGGGTGTGCACTGTATAACCACTGAAGCTCCTGGTTAACATTCCCATCTCTGTGTGTCCAGTATGTGCTCTGTATAATTCCTGCAGCTCCTGGTCAACATTCCCATCTCTGTTGGCCAGGGTTTGCTCTGTATAACCCCTGCAGCTCCTGTTCAACATTCCCATCTCTGTGTGGCCAGGGTGTGCACTGTATAACCCCAGCAGTCCTGGTCAACATTCCATCTCTGTGTGTGGCCAGGGTGTGCTCTGCATAACTCCTGCAGCTCCTGGTCAACATTCCCATCTCTGTGTGGGCAGGGTGTGCTCTGTATAACCCCAGCAGCTACTGGTCAACATTCCATCTCTGTGTGTGGCCAGGGTGTGCTCTGTATAACTCCTGCAGCTCCTGGTCAACATTCCCATCTCTGTGTGGCCAGGGTGTGCTCTGTATAACCCCTGCAGCTCCTGGTTAACAATCCAATCTCTGTGTGGCCAGGATGTGCTCTGTATACTCCTGCAGCTCCTGGTAAACATTCCCATCTCTGTGTGGCCAGGGTGTGCTCTGTATAACTCCTGCAGCTCCTGGTCAACATTCCCATTTCTGTGTGTGGCCAGGGGGTGCACTGTATAATCCCAGAAGCTCTTGGTCAACATTCCCATCTCTGTGTGGTCAGGGTGTGCTCTGTATAACTCCTGCAGCTCCTGGTTCAACATTCCCATCTCTGTGTGGCCAGGGTGTGCACTGTATAACCACTGAAGCTCCTGGTTAACATTCCCATCTCTGTGTGTGGCCAGTATGTACTCTGTATAATTCCTGCAGCTCCTGGTCAACATTCCCATCTCTGTTGGCCAGGGTTTGCTCTGTATAACCCCTGCAGCTCCTGTTCAACATTCCCATCTCTGTGTGGCCAGGGTGTGCACTGTATAACCCCAGCAACTCCAGGTCAACATTCCCATCTCTGTGTGTGGCCAGGGTGTGCTCTGTATAACTCCTGCAGCTCCTGGTCAACATTCCCATCTCTGTTGGCCAGGTTATGCTCTGTATAACCCCTGCAGCTCCTGGTCAACATTCCCATTTCAATGTGTGTCCAGGGTGCGCACTGTATAACCCCTGCAGCTCCTGTTCAACATTCCCATCTCTGTGTGGCCAGGTTGTGCTCTGTATAACCCCTGCAGCTCCTGGTCAACATTCCCATCTGTGTGTGTGTCCAGTGTGTGCTCTGTATAACCCCAGCAACTCCAGGTCAACATTCCCATCCCTGTGTGTGGCCAGGGTGTGCTCTGTATAACTCCTGCAGCTCCTGGTCAACATTCCCATGTCTGTGTGGCCAGGGTGTGCTCTGTATAACCCCAGCAGCTCCTGGTCAACATTCCCATCTCTGTGTGGCCAGGTTGTGCTCTGTATAACTCCTGCAGCTCCTGGCTAACATTCCCATCTCTGTGTGGCCATGATGTGCTCTGTATCACTCCTGCAGCTCCTGGTCAACATTCCCATTTCTCTGTGTGGCCAGGGTGTGCTCTGTATAACCCTTGCAGCTCCTGGTTAACATTCCTATCTCTGTGTGGCCAGGATGTGCTCTGTATACTCCTACAGCTCCTGGTAAACATTCCCATCTCTGCGTGGCCAGGGTGTGCTCAGTATAACCCCTGCAGCTCCTGTTCAAATTCTCATCTCAGTGTGGCCAGGATGTGCTCTGTATAACCCCAGCAGCTCCTGGTCAACATTCCCATCTCTGTGTGGCCAGGGTGTGCTCTGTATAATCCCAGTAGCTCCTGGTCAACATTCCCATCTCTGTGTGGCCAGGGTGTGCACTGTATAACCCCTGCTCCTGGTCATCATTCCATCTCTGTGTGTGGCCAGGGTGTGCTCCGTATAACTCCTGCAGCTCCTGGTCAACATTCCCATCTCTGTGTGGCCTGGGTGTGCTCTGTATAACCCCTGCAGCTCCTGGTTAACATTCCTATCTCTGTGTGGCCAGGATGTGCACTGTATAATCCCAGTAGCTCCTGGTCAACATTCCCATCTCTGTGTGTGGTCAGGGTGTGCTCTGTATAACCCCTGCAGCTCCTGGTCAACATTCCCATCTCTGTGTGGCCAGGGTGTGCTCTGTATAACCCCTGCAGCTCCTGGTTAACATTCCTATCTCTGTGTGGCCAGGATGTGCTCTGTATACTCCTGCAGCTCCTGGTAAACATTCCCATCTCTGTGTGGCCAGGGTGTGCTCTGTATAACTCCTGCAGCTCCTGGTCAACATTCCCATCTCTGTGTGTGGCCAGGGGGTGCACTGTATAATCCCAGAAGCTCCTGGTCAACATTCCCATCTACGTGTGGTCAGGGTGTGCTCTGTATAACTCCTGCAGCTCCTGGTTCAACATTCCCATCTCTGTGTGGCCAGGGTTAGCCCTGTATAACCACTGAAGCTCCTGGTTAACATTCCCATCTCTGTGTGTGGCCAGTATGTGCTCTGTATAATTCCTGCAGCTCCTGGTCAACATTCCCATCTCTGTTGGCCAGGGTTTGCTCTGTATAACCCCTGCAGCTCCTGTTCAACATTCCCATCTCTGTGTGGCCAGGGTGTGCACTGTATAACCCCTGCAGCTCCTGGTCAACATTCCCATCTCTGTTGGCCAGGGTGTGCTCTGTATAACCCCTGCAGCTCCTGTTCAACATTCCCATCTCTGTGTGGCCATGATGTGCTCTGTATAACTCCTGCAGCTCCTGGTCAACATTCCCATTTCTCTGTGTGTCCAGGGTGTGCTCTGTATAACCCCTGCACCTCGTGGTCAACATTCCCATCTCTGATGGCCAGGGTTTGCTCTGTATAACCCCTGCAGCTCCTGTTCAACATTCCCATCTCTGTGTGGCCAGGGTGTGCTCTGTATAACCCCAGCAGCTCCTGGTCAACAATTCCATCTCTGTGTGTGGCCAGGGTGTGCTCCGTATAACTCCTGCAGCTCCTGGTCAACATTCCCATCTCTGTGTGGCCAGGGTGTGCTCTGTATAACCCCTGCAGCTCCTGGTTAACATTCCTATCTCTGTGTGGCCAGGATGTGCTCTGTATACTCCTACAGCACCTGGTCAACATTCCCATCTCTGTGTGGCCAGGATGTGCTCTGTATACTCCTGCAGCTCCTGGTAAACATTCCCATCTCTGTGTGGCCAGGGTGTGCTCAGTATAACTCCTGCAGCTCCTGGTCAACATTCCCATCTCTGTGTGTGGTCAGGGTGTGCTCTGTATAACCCCTGCAGCTCCTGTTCAAATTCCGATCTCAGTGTGGCCAGGATGTGCACTGTATAATCCCAGTAGCTCCTGGTCAACATTCCCATCTCTGTCTGGCCAGGGTGTGCACTGTATAACCCCAGCAGCTCCTGGTCAACATTCCATCTCTGTGTGTGGCCAGGGTGTGCTCTGCATAACTCCTGCAGCTCCTGGTCAACATTCCCATCTCTGTGTGGGCAGGGAGTGCTCTGTATAACCCCAGCAGCTCCTGGTCAACATTCCATCTCTGTGTGTGGCCAGGGTGTGCTCTGTATAACTCCTGCAGCTCCTGGTCAACATTCCCATCTCTGTGTGGCCAGGGTTAGCCCTGTATAACCACTGAAGCTCCTGGTTAACATTCCCATCTCTGTGTGTGGCCAGGATGTGCTCTGTATAACTCCTGCAGCTCCTGGTCAACATTCCCATCTCTGTGTGGCCAGGGTGTGCTCTGCATAACCCCTGCAGATCCTGCTCGACATTCCCATCTCTGGGTGGCCAGGGTGTGCTCTGTATAACTCCTTCAGCTCCTGGTCAACATTTCGATCTGTGCGTGTGTCCAGGGTGTGCTCTGTATAACCGCAGCAGCTCCTGGTCAACACTCCCATCTGTGTGTGGCCAGGGTGTGCTCTGTATAACCCCTGAAGCACTTGTTCAACATTCCCATCTCTGTGTGTGGCCAGGATGTGCTCTGTATAATTCCTGCAGCTCCTGGTCAACATTCCCATCTCTGTGTGGCCAGGGTGTGCTCTGTATAACCCCTGAAGCTCCTGGTCAACATTCCCATCTCTGTGTGGCCAGGGTGTGTTCTGTATAACCCCTGCAACACCTGGTCAACATTCTCACCTCTGAGTGGCCAGGGTGTGCTCTGTATAACTCCTGCAGCTCCTGATCAATATGTCCTTCTCTGTGAGGACAGGTGGCGCTCTGTATAACCCCTGCAGCTCCTGGTCAACATTCCCATCTGTGTGTGCCCAGGGTATGCTCTGTATGACTCCTGCAGCTCCTGGTCAAGATTCCCACCTCTGTGTGGCCAAGTTGTGCTCTGTATAACTCCTGCAACTCCTGGTCAACATTCCCATCTGTGTGTGGCCAGGGTGTGCTCTGTATAACCCCTGCAGCTCCTGGTCAACATTCCCATCTGTGTGTGCCCAGGGTGTGCTCTGTATAACCCCTGCAGCTCCTGGTCAACAATTCCATCTCTGTGTGGCCAGGATGTGCTGTGTATATCTCCTGCAGCTCCTGGTCAACATTCCCATCTGTGTGTCCAGGGTGTGCTCTGTATAACCCCTGCAGCTCCTGGTCAACATTTCCATCTGTGCGTGTGTCCAGGGTGTGCTCTGTATAACCCCAGCAGCTCCTGGTCAACACTCCCATCTGTGTGTGGACAGCGTGCGCATTGTATAACCACTGCAGCACTTGGTCAACATTCCCATCTCTGTATGTGTCCAGGGTGTGCTCTGTATACCCCTGCAGCTCCTGATCAACATTCCCTTCTCTGTGTGGCCAGGATGTGCTCTGTATATCCCCTGCAGCTCCTGGTCAACATTCCCATCTGTGTGTGTGGCCAGGATGTGCTCTGTATAACTCCTGCAGCTCCTGGTCAACATTCCCATCTCTGTGTGGCCAGGGTGTGCTCTGTGTAACCCCTGCAACACCTGGTCAACATTCCCACCTCTGTGTGGCCAGGGTGTGCTCTGTATAACTCCTGCAGCTCCTGATCAATATGTCCTTCTCTGTGAGGACAGGTGGCGCTCTGTATAACCCCTGCAGCTCCTGGTCAACATTCCCATCTGTGTGTGCCCAGGGTATGCTCTGTATGACTCCTGCAGCTCCTCGTCAAGATTCCCATCTCTGTGTGGCCAGGTTGTGCTCTGTATAACTCCTGCAACTCCTGGTCAACATTCCCATCTGTGTGTGGCCAGGGTGTGCTCTGTATAACCGCTGCAGCTCCTGGTCAACATTTCCATCTCTGTGTGGACAGGATGTGCTCTGTATAACCCCTGCAGCTCCTGGTCAACATTCCCATCTGTGTGTGTGGCCAGGATGTGCTCTTTTATAACCCCAGCAGTTCCTGGTCAACATTCCCACATCTGTGTGTCCAGTGTGTGCTCTGTATAACACCAGCAGCTCCTGGTCAACATTCCCATCTCTGTGTGGCCAGGGTGTGCTCTGTTTAACCCCTGCAGCTCCTGGTCATCATTCCCATCTCTGTGTGGCCAGGGTGTGCTCTGTATAACCCCTGCAGCTCCTGGTCAACATTCCCATCTCTGTGTGGCCAGGGTGTGCTCTGTATAACCCCTGCAGCTCCTGGTCAACATTCCCATCTCTGTGTGGCCAGGGTGTGCACTGTATAACCCCAGCAGCTCCTGGTCAACATTCCCATCTCTGTGTGGGCAGGGAGTGCTCTGTATAACCCCAGCAGCTCCTGGTCAACATTCCATCTCTGTGTGTGGCCAGGGTGTGCTCTGTATAACTCCTGCAGCTCCTGGTCAACATTCCCATCTCAGTGTGGCCAGGGTGTGCTCTGTATAACCCCTGCAGCTCCTGGTTAACATTCCTATCTCTGTGTGGCCAGGATGTGCTCTGTATACTCCTGCAGCTCCTGGTAAACATTCCCATGTCTGTGTGGCCAGGGTGTGCTCTGTATAACTCCTGCAGCTCCTGGTCAACATTCCCATCTCTGTGTGTGGCCAGGGGGTGCACTGTATAATCCCAGAAGCTCCTGGTCAACATTCCCATCTCTGTGTGGTCAGGGTGTGCTCTGTATAACTCCTGCAGCTCCTGGTTCAACATTCCCATCTCTGTGTGGCCAGGGTTAGCCCTGTATAACCACTGAAGCTCCTGGTTAACATTCCCATCTCTGTGTGTGGCCAGTATGTGCTCTGTATAACTCCTGCAGCTCCTGGTCAACATTCCCATCTCTGTGTGGCCAGGGTGTACTCTGCATAACCCCTGCAGATCCTGCTCGACATTCCCATCTCTGGGTGGCCAGGGTGTGCTCTGTATAACTCCTGCAGCTCCTGGTCAACATTTCGATCTGTGCGTGTGTCCAGGGTGTGCTCTGTATAACCGCAGCAGCTCCTGGTCAACACTCCCATCTGTGTGTGGCCAGGGTGTGCTCTGTATAACCCCTGAAGCACTTGGTCAACATTCCCATCTCTGTGTGTGGCCAGGATGTGCTCTGTATAATTCCTGCAGCTCCTGGTCAACATTCCCATCTCTGTGTGGCCAGGGTGTGCTCTGTATAACCCCTGAAGCTCCTGGTCAACATTCCCATCTCTGTGTGGCCAGGGTGTGTTCTGTATAACCCCTGCAACACCTGGTCAACATTCTCACCTCTGAGTGGCCAGGGTGTGCTCTGTATAACTCCTGCAGCTCCTGATCAATATGTCCTTCTCTGTGAGGACAGGTGGCGCTCTGTATAACCCCTGCAGCTCCTGGTCAACATTCCCATCTGTGTGTGCCCAGGGTATGCTCTGTATGACTCCTGCAGCTCCTGGTCAAGATTCCCACCTCTGTGTGGCCAGGTTGTGCTCTGTATAACTCCTGCAACTCCTGGTCAACATTCCCATCTGTGTGTGGCCAGGGTGTGCTCTGTATAACCCCTGCAGCTCCTGGTCAACATTCCCATCTGTGTGTGGCCAGGGTGTGCTCTGTATAACCCCTGCAGCTCCTGGTCAACAATTCCATCTCTGTGTGGCCAGGATGTGCTGTGTATATCTCCTGCAGCTCCTGGTCAACATTCCCATCTGTGTGTCCAGGGTGTGCTCTGTATAACCCCTGCAGCTCCTGGTCAACATTTCCATCTGTGCGTGTGTCCAGGGTGTGCTCTGTATAAACCCAGCAGCTCCTGGTCAACACTCCCATCTGTGTGTGGACAGCGTGCGCACTGTATAACCACTGCAGCACTTGGTCAACATTCCCATCTCTGTATGTGTCCAGGGTGTGCTCTGTATACCCCTGCAGCTCCTGATCAACATTCCCTTCTCTGTGTGGCCAGGATGTGCTCTGTATATCCGCTGCAGCTCCTGGTCAACATTCCCATCTGTGTGTGTGGCCAGGATGTGCTCTGTATAACTCCTGCAGCTCCTGGTCAACATTCCCATCTCTGTGTGACCAGGGTGTGCTCTGTATAACTCCTGCAGCTCCTGATCAATATGTCCTTCTCTGTGAGGACAGGTGGCGCTCTGTATAACCCCTGCAGCTCCTGGTCAACATTCCCATCTGTGTGTGCCCAGGGTATGCTCTGTATGACTCCTGCAGCTCCTCGTCAAGATTCCCATCTCTGTGTGGCCAGGTTGTGCTCTGTATAACTCCTGCAACTCCTGGTCAACATTCCCATCTGTGTGTGGCCAGGGTGTGCTCTGTATAACCGCTGCAGCTCCTGGTCAACATTTCCATCTCTGTGTGGCCAGGATGTGCTCTGTATAACCCCTGCAGCTCCTGGTCAACATTCCCATCTGTGTATGTGGCCAGGATGTGCTCTTTTATAACCCCAGCAGTTCCTGGTCAACATTCCCACATCTGTGTGTCCAGTGTGTGCTCTGTATAACACCAGCAGCTCCTGGTCAACATTCCCATCTCTGTGTGGCCAGGGTGTGCTCTGTTTAACCCCTGCAGCTCCTGGTCATCATTCCCATCTCTGTGTGGCCAGGGTGTGCTCTGTATAACCCCTGCAGCTCCTGGTCAACATTCCCATCTCTGTGTGGCCAGGGTGTGCTCTGTATAACCCCTGCAGCTCCTGGTCAACATTCCCATCTCTGTGTGGCCAGGGTGTGCACTGTATAACCCCAGCAGCTCCTGGACAACATTCCCATCTCTGTGTGTGGCCAGGGTGTGCTCTGTATAACTCCTGCAGCTCCTGGTTAACATTCCCATCTCTGTGTGTGGCCAGGATGTGCTCTGTTTACTCCTGCAGCTCCTGCTCAACATTGCCATCTCGGTGTGGCCAGGGTGTGCTCTGTATAACCGCTGCAGCTCCTGGTTAACATTCCCATCTCTGTGTGTGGCCAGGATGTGCTCTGTATAACTCCTGCAGCTCCTGGTCAACATTCCCATCTCTGAGTGGCCAGGGTGTGCTCTGTATAATCCCTGCAGCTCCTGGTCAACATTCCCATCTCTGTGTGTCCAGGGTTTGCTCTGTATAACCACTGCAGGTCCTGGTCAACATTCCCATCTCTGTGTGGCCAGGGTGTGCTCTGTATAACCCCTGCAGCTCCTGGTAAACATTCCCATCTCTGTGTGTGGCCAGGGTGTGCTCTGTATAACCCCTGCAGCTCCTGGTCAACATTCCCATCTCTGTGTGTGGCCAGGGTGTGCACTGTATAACCCCTGCAGCTCCTGGTCAACATTCCCATCTCTGTGTGTGGCCAGGGTGTGCTCTGTATAACTCCTGCAGTTCCTGGTCAACATGTCCTTCTCTGTGTGTCCAGGGTGTGCTCTGTGTAACCCCAGCAGCTCCTGGTCAACATTCCCATCTCTGTGTGGCCAGTGTGTGCTCTGTATAACCCCTGCATCTCCTGGTCAACATTCCCATCTATGTGTGGCCAGGGTGTGCTCTGTATAACTCCTGCAGCTCCTGTTCAACATTCCCATATCTGTGTGGCCAGGGTGTGCTCAGTATATCTCCTGCAGCTCCTGGTCGACATTCCCATCTCTGTGTGTCGAGGGTGTGCTCTGTATATCCCTAGTAGCTCCTGGTCAACATTCCCACATCTGTTTGGCCAGGGTGTGCTCTGTATAACCCCAGCAGCACCTGGTCAACATTCCCATCTCTGTGTATCCAGGGTGTGCTCTGTATAACCCCTGCAGCTCCTGGTCAACATTCCCATCACTGTGTGGCCAGGGTGTGCTCTGTATAACTCCTGCAGCTCCTGGTCAACATTCCCATCTCTGTGTGGCCAGGATGTGCACTGTATAACCCCAGCAGCTCCTGGTCAACATTCCCATCGCTGTGTGTGGCCAGGGTGTGCTCTGTATAACTCCTGCAGCTCCTGGTCAACATTCCCATCTGTGTGTGTGGCCAGGATGTGCTCTTTTATAACCCCAGCAGTTCCTGGTCAACATTCCCACATCTGTGTGTCCAGTGTGTGCTCTGTATAACACCAGCAGCTCCTGGTCAACATTCCCATCTCTGTGTGGCCAGGGTGTGCTCTGTATAATCCCTGCAGCTCCTGGTCAACATTCCCATCTCTGTGTGGCCACGGTGTGCTCTGTTTAACCCCTGCAGCTCCTGGTCATCATTCCCATCTCTGTGTGGCCAGGATGTGCTCTGTATAACCCCTGCAGCTCCTGGTCAACATTCCCATCTCTGTGTGTCCATGGTGTGCTCTGAATAACCCCTGCAGCTCCTGGTCAACATTCCCATCTCTGTGTGGCCAGGGTGTGCTCTGTGTAACCCCAGCAGCTCCTGGTCAACATTCCCATCTCTGTGTGGCCAGGGTGTGCTCTGTATAACACCTGCAGCTCCTATTCAACATTCCCATCTCTGTGTGGCCAGGGTGTGCTCTGTATAACACCTGCAGCTCCTATTCAACATACTCATCTCTGTGTGGCCAGGGTGTGCTCTGTATAACTCCTGCAGCTCCTGTTCAACATTCCCATATCTGTGTGGCCAGGGTGTGCTCAGTATATCTCCTGCAGCTCCTGGTCGACATTCCCATCTCTGTGTGTCGAGGGTGTGCTCTGTATATCCGTAGTAGCTCCTGGTCAACATTCCCACATCTGTTTGGCCAGGGTGTGCTCTGTATAACCCCAGCAGCACCTGGTCAACATTCCCATCTCTGTGTATCCAGGATGTGCTCTGTATAACCCCAGCAGCTCCTGGTCAACATTCCCATCTCTGTGTGTCCAGGGTGTGCTCTGTATAACCCCTGCAGCTCCTGGTCAACATTCCCATCACTGTGTGGCCAGGGTGTGCTCTGTATAACTCCTGCAGCTCCTGGTCAACATTCCCATCTCTGTGTGGCCAGGATGTGCACTGTATAACCCCAGCAGCTCCTGGTCAACATTCCCATCGCTGTGTGTGGCCAGGGTGTGCTCTGTATAACTCCTGCATGTCCTGGTCAACATTCCCATCTCTGTGTGGCCAGGATGTGCTCTGAATACTCCTGCAGCTCCTGGTCAATATTCCCATCTCTGTGTGTGGTCACGGTGTGCTCTGTATAACTCCTGCAGCTCCTGGTCAACATTCCCATCTCTGTTTGGCCAGGATGTGCTCTGTATACCACTGCAGCTCCTGGTCAACATCCCCATCTATGTGTGGCCAGGGTGTGCTCTGTATAACCCCTGGAGCTCCTGGTCAACATTCCCATCTCTGTGTGGTCAGGGTGTGCTCTGTATAACTCCTGCAGCTCCTGGTCAACATTCCCATCTTTATGTGTGGTCAGGGGGTGCTCTGTATAACTTCTGCAGTTCCTGGTCAACATTCCCATCTCTGTGTGGCCAGGGTGTGCTCTGTATAACCCCTGCAGCTCCTGGTCAACATTCCCATCTCTGTGTGTCCAGGGTGTGCTCTGTATAACTCCTGCAGCTCCTGGTCAACATGTCCATCTCTGTGAGGCCAGGTGGCGCTCTGTATAACCCCTGCAACTCCTGGTCAACATTCCCATCTCTGTGTGTGGCCAGGGTGTGCTCTGTATAACCCCTGCAGCTCCTGGTCAACATTTCCATCTGTGTGTGCCCAGGGTATGCTCTGTATAACTACTGCAGCTCCTGGTCAACATTCCCATCTCTATGTGGCCAGGTTGTGCTCTGTATAACTCCTGCAGTTCCTGGTCAACATTCTCATTTCTGTGTGTTGCCAGGGTGTGCTCTGTATAACCCCTGCAGCTCCTGGTTAACATTCCCATCTCTGTGTGTGGCCAGGGTGTGCTCTGTATAACTCCTGCAACTCCTGGTCAACATGTCCTTCTCTTTGAGGCCAGGGTGTGCTCTGTATAACCCCTGCAGCTCCTGGTCAATGTTCCCATCTCTGTGTGGTCAGGGTGTGCTCTGTATAACTCCTACAGCTCCTGGTCAACATGTCCTTCTCTGTGAGGCCAGGTGGCGCTCTGTATAACCCCTGCAACTCCTGGTCAACATTCCCATCTCTGTGTGTGGCCAGGGTGTGCTCTGTATAACCCCTGCAGCTCCTGGTCAACATTCCCATCTGTGTGTGCCCAGGGTATGCTCTGTATAACTCCTGCAGCTCCTGGTCAACATTCCCATCTCTATGTGGCCTGGTTGTGCTCTGTATAACTCCTGCAGCTCCTGGCCAACATTCCCATTTCTGTGTGTGGCCAGGGTGTGCTCTGTATAACCCCTGCAGCTCCTGGTGAACATTTCGATCTCTGTGTGTGGCCAGGGTGAGCTCTGTATAACTCCTGCAGCTCCTGGTCAACACGTCCTTCTCTGTGACGCCAGGGTGTGCTCTGTATAACCCCTGCAGCTCCTGGTCAATATTCCCATTTCTGTGTGGCCAGGTTGTGCTCTGTATAACCCCTGCAGCTCCTGGTCAACATTCCCATCTGTGTGTGTATCCAGGGTGTGCTCTGTATATATCCTGCAGCTCCTGGTCAACATTCCCATCTGTGTGTCCAGGGTGTGCACTGTATAACCCCTGCAGCTCCTGGTCAACATTTCCATCTGTGCGTGTGTCCAGGGTGTGCTCTGTATAACCCCAGCAGCTCCTGGTCAACATTCCCATCTCTGTTTGGCCAGGATGTGCTCTGTATACCACTGCAGCTCCTGGTCAACATCCCCATCTATGTGTGGCCAGGGTGTGCTCTGTATAACCCCTGGAGCTCCTGGTCAACATTCCCATCTCTGTGTGGTCAGGGTGTGCTCTGTATAACTCATGCAGCTCCTGGTCAACATTCCCATCTTTATGTGTGGTCAGGGGGTGCTCTGTATAACTTCTGCTGTTCCTGGTCAACATTCCCATCTCTGTGTGGCCAGGGTGTGCTCTGTATAACCCCTGCAGCTCCTGGTCAACATTCCCATCTCTGTGTGTCCAGGGTGTGCTCTGTATAACTCCTGCAGCTCCTGGTCAACATGTCCATCTCTGTGAGGCCAGGTGGCGCTCTGTATAACCCCTGCAACTCCTGGTCAACATTCCCATCTCTGTGTGTGGCCAGGGTGTGCTCTGTATAACCCCTGCAGCTCCTGGTCAACATTTCCATCTGTGTGTGCCCAGGGTATGCTCTGTATAACTCCTGCAGCTCCTGGTCAACATTCCAATCTCTATGTGGCCAGGTTGTGCTCTGTATAACTCCTGCAGCTCCTGGTCAACATTCTCATTTCTGTGTGTTGCCAGGGTGTGCTCTGTATAACCCCTGCAGCTCCTGGTTAACATTCCCATCTCTGTGTGTGGCCAGGGTGTGCTCTGTATAACTCCTGCAGCTCCTGGTCAACATGTCCTCCTCTGTGAGGCCAGGGTGTGCTCTGTATAACCCCTGCAGCTCCTGGTCAACATTCCCATCTCTGTGTGGTCAGGGTGTGCTCTGTATAACTCCTACAGCTCCTGGTCAACATGTCCTTCTCTGTGAGGCCAGGTGGCGCTCTGTATAACCCCTGCAACTCCTGGTCAACATTCCCATCTCTGTGTGTGGCCAGGGTGTGCTCTGTATAACCCCTGCAGCTCCTGGTCAACATTCCCATCTGTGTGTGCCCAGGGTATGCTCTGTATAACTCCTGCAGCTCCTGGTCAACATTCCCATCTCTATGTGGCCAGGTTGTGCTCTGTATAACTCCTGCAGCTCCTGGTCAACATTCCCATTTCTGTGTGTGGCCAGTGTGTGCTCTGTATAACCCCTGCAGCTCCTGGTGAACATTCCCATCTCTGTGTGTGGCCAGGGTGAGCTCTGTATAACTCCTGCAGCTCCTGGTCAACACGTCCTTCTCTGTGAGGCCAGGGTGTGCTCTGTATAACCCCTGCAGCTCCTGGTCAATATTCCCATTTCTGTGTGGCCAGATTGTGCTCTGTATAACCCCTGCAGCTCCTGGTCAACATTCCCATCTGTGTGTGTATCCAGGGTGTGCTCTGTATATATCCTGCAGCTCCTGGTCAACATTCCCATCTGTGTGTCCAGGGTGTGCTCTGTATAACCCCTGCAGCTCCTGGTCAACATTTCCATTTGTGCGTGTGTCCAGGGTGTGCTCTGTATAACCCCAGCAGCTCCTGGTCAACATTCCCATCTGTGTGTGTGGCCAGGATGTGCTCTGTATAACTCCTGCAGTTCCTGGTCAACATGTCCTTCTCTGTGTGTCCAGGGTGTGCTCTGTGAAACCCCAGCAGCTCCTGGTCAACATTCCCATCTCTGTGTGGCCAGTGTGTGCACTGTATAACACCTGCAGCTCCTATTTAACATACTCATCTCTGTGTGGCCAGGGTGTGCTCTGTATAACCCCTGCAGCTCCTGGTCAACATTCCCATATCTGTGTGGCCAAGGTGTGCTCAGTATATCTCCTGCAGCTCCTGGTCGACATTCCCATCTCTGTGTGTCGAGGGTGTGCTCTGTATATCCCTAGCAGCTCCTGGTCAACATTCCCATATCTGTTTGGCCAGGGTGTGCTCTGTATAACCGCAGCAGCTCCTGGTCAACATTCCCATCTCTGTGTATCCAGGATGTGCTCTGTATAACCCCAGCAGCTCCTGGTCAACATTCCCATCTCTGTGTGGCCAGGGTGTGCTCTGCTTAACCCCTGCAGCTCCTGGTCAACATTCCCATCTCTGTGTGTCCAGTGTGTGCTCTGTATAACCCCTGCAGCTCCTGGTCAACATTCCCATCACTGTGTGGCCAGGGTGTGCTCTGAATAACCCCTGCAGCTCCTGGTCAACATTCCCATCTCTGTGTGGCCAGGATGTGCACTGTATAACCCCAGCAGCTCCTGGTCAACATTCCCATCGCTGTGTGTGGCCAGGGTGTGCTCTGTATAACTCCTGCATGTCCTGGTCAACATTCCCATCTCTGTGTGGCCAGGATGACTCTGAATACTCCTGCAGCTCCTGGTCAACACTCCCATCTCTGTGTGTGGTCAGGGTATGCTCTGTATAACTCCTGCAGCACCTGGTCAACATTCCCATCTCTGTTTGGCCAGGATGTGCCCTGTATACCCCTGCAGCTCCTGGTCAACATTCCCATCTCTGTGTGTGGCCAGGGTGTGCTCTGTATAACTCCTGCATGTCCTGGTCAACATTCCCATCTCTGTGTGGCCAGGATGTGCTCAGAATACTCCTGCAGCTCCTGGTCAACATTCCCATCTCTGTGTGTGGTCAGGGTGTGCTCTGTATAACTCCTGCAGCTCCTGGTCAACATTCCCATCTCTGTTTGGCCAGGATGTGCTCTGTATACCACTGCAGCTCCTGGTCAACATCCCCATCTATGTGTGGCCAGGGTGTGCTCTGTATAACCCCTGGAGTTCCTGGTCAACATTCCCATCTCTGTGTGGTCAGGGTGTGCT
Source organism: Scyliorhinus torazame (assembly GCF_047496885.1). Taxonomy (NCBI): domain Eukaryota; kingdom Metazoa; phylum Chordata; class Chondrichthyes; order Carcharhiniformes; family Scyliorhinidae; genus Scyliorhinus; species Scyliorhinus torazame. The sequence goes on along the minus strand of NW_027307763.1, from coordinate 795,773 downwards.
CTGTATAACTCCTGCAGCCCCTGGTCAACATTCCCATCTTTATGTGTGGTCAGGGGGTGCTCTGTATAACTCCTGCAGCTCCTGGTCAACATTCCCATCTCTGTGTGGCCAGGGTGTGCTCTGTATAACCCCTGCAGCTCCTGGTCAACATTCCCATATCTGTGTGGCCAGGGTGTGCTCTGTATAACTCCTGCAGCTCTTGGTCAACATGTCCTTCTCTGTGAGGCCAGGTGGCGCTCTGTATAACCCCTGCAACTCCTGGTCAACATTCCCATCTCTGTGTGTGGCCAGGGTGTGCTCTGTATAACCCCTGCAGCTCCTGGTCAACATTTGCATCTGTGTGTGCCCAGGGTATGCTCTGTATAACTCCTCCAGCTTCTGGTCAACATTCCCATCTCTATGTGGCCAGGTTGTGCTCTGTATAACTCCTGCAGCTCCTGGTCAACATTCCCATTTCTGTGTGTTGCCAGGGTGTGCTCTGTATAACCCCTGCAGCGCCTGGTTAACATTCCCATCTCTGTGTGTGGCCAGGGTGTGCTCTGTATAACCCCTGCAGCTCCTGGTCAACATTCCCATCTCTGTGTGGTCAGGGTGTGCTCTGTATAACTCCTGCAGCTCCTGGTCAACATGTCCTTCTCTGTGAGGCCAGGTGGCGCTCTGTATAACCCCTGCAACTCCTGGTCAACATTCCCATCTCTGTGTGTGGCCAGGGTGTGCTCTGTATAACCCCTGCAGCTCCTGGTCAACATTCCCATCTGTGTGTGCCCAGGGTATGCTCTGTATAACTCCTGCAGCTCCTGGTCAACATTCCCATCTCTATGTGGCCAGGTTGTGCTCTGTATAACTCCTGCAGCTCCTGGTCAACATTCCCATTTCTGTGTGTGGCCAGGGTATGCTCTGTATAAGCCCTGCAGCTCCTGGTGAACATTCCCATTTCTGTGTGTGGCCAGGGTGAGCTCTGTATAACTCCTGCAGCTCCTGGTCAACACGTCCTTCTCTGTGAGGCCAGGGTGTGCTCTGTATAACCCCTGCAGCTCCTGGTGAACATTCCCATCTCTGTGTGGTCAGGGTGTGCTCTGTATAACTCCTGCAGCTCCTGGTCAACATGTCCTTCTCTGTGAGGCCAGGTGGCGCTCTGTATAACCCCTGCAACTCCTGGTCAACATTCCCATCTCTGTGTGTGGCCAGGGTGTGCTCTGTATAACCCCTGCAGCTCCTGGTCAACATTCCCATCTGTGTGTGCCCAGGGTATGCTCTGTATAACTCCTGCAGCTCCTGGTCAACATTCCCATCTCTATGTGGCCAGGTTGTGCTCTGTATAACTCCTGCAGCTCCTGGTCAACATTCCCATTTCTGTGTGTGGCCAGGGTATGCTCTGTATAACCCCTGCAGCTCCTGGTGAACATTCCCATTTCTGTGTGTGGCCAGGGTGAGCTCTGTATAACTCCTGCAGCTCCTGGTCAACACGTCCTTCTCTGTGTGGCCAGGGTGTGCTCTGTATAACCCCTGCAGCTCCTGGTCAACATTCCCATCTCTGTGTGGTCAGGGTGTGCTCTGTATAACTCCTGCAGCTCCTGGTCAACATGTCCTTCTCTGTGAGGCCAGGTGGCGCTCTGTATAACCCCTGCAACTCCTGGTCAACATTCCCATCTCTGTGTGTGGCCAGGGTGTGCTCTGTATAACCCCTGCAGCTCCTGGTCAATATTCCCATTAATGTGTGGCCAGGTTGTGCTCTGTGTAACCCCTGCAGCTCCTGGTCAACATTCCCATCTGTGTGTGTATCCAGGGTGTGCTCTGTATATCTCCTGCAGCTCCTGGTCAACATTCCCATCTGTGTGTCCAGGGTGTGCTCTGTATAACCCCTGCAGCTCCTGGTCAACATTTCCATCTGTGCGTGTGTCCAGGGTGTGCTCTGTATAACCCCAGCAGCTCCTGGTCAACATTCCCATCTGTGTGTGTGGCCAGGATGTGCTCTGTATAACTCCTGCAGTTCCTGGTCAACATGTCCTTCACTGTGTGTCCAGGGTGTGCTCTGTGTAACCCCAGCAGCTCCTGGTCAACATTCCCATCTCTGTGTGGCCAGTGTGTGCACTGTATAACACCTGCAGCTCCTATTCAACATACTCATCTCTGTGTGGCCAGGGTGTGCTCTGTATAACTCCTGCAGCTCCTGGTCAACATTCCCATATATGTGTGGCCAGGGTGTGCTCAGTATATCTCCTGCAGCTCCTTGTCGACATTCCCATCTCTGTGTGTCGAAGGTGTGCTCTGTATATCCCTAGCAGCTCCTGGTCAACATTCCCATAACTGTTTGGCCAGGGGGTGCTCTGTATAACCCCAGCAGCTCCTGGTCAACATTCCCATCTCTGTGTCTCCAGGATGTGCTCTGTATAACCCCAGCAGCTCCTGGTCAACATTCCCATCTCTGTGTGGCCAGGGTGTGCTCTGTTTAACCCCTGCAGCTCCTGGTCAACATTCCCATCTCTGTGTGTCCAGGGTGTGCTCTGTATAACCCCAGCAGCTCCTGGTCAAGATTCCAATCGCTGTGTGTGGCCAGGGTGTGCTCTGTATAACTCCTGCATGTCCTGGTCAACATTCCCATCTCTGTGTGGCCAGGATGTGCTCTGAATACTCCTGCAGCTCCTGGTCAACATTCCCATCTCTGTGTGTGGTCAGGGTGTGCTCTGTATAACTCCTGCAGCTCCTGGTCAACATTCCCATCTCTGTTTGGCCAGGATGTGCCCTGTATACCCCTGCAGCTCCTGGTCAACATCCCCATCTATGTGTGGCCAGGGTGTGCTCTGCATAAACCCTGCTCTTGGTCAACATTCCCAACGCTGTGTGGCAAGGATGTGCACTGTATAATCGCAGTAGCTCCTGGTCAAGATTCCCATCTCTGTGTGTGGTCAGGGGGTGCTCTGTATAACTCCTGCAGCTCCTGGTCAGCATTCCCATCTCTGTGTGGCCAGGGTGTGCTCTGTATAACCCCTGCAGCTCCTGGTCAACATGTCCTTCTCTGTGAGGCCAGGTGGCGTTCTGTATAACCCCTGCAACTCCTGGTCAACATTCCCATCTCTGTGTGTGGCCAGGGTGTGCTCTGTCTAACCCCTGCAGCTCCTGGTCAACATTCCCATCTGTGTGTGCCCAGGGTATGCTCTGGATAACTCCTGCAGCTCCTGGTCAACATTCCCATTTCTGTGTGTGGCCAGGGTGTGCACTGTATAACCCCTGCAGCTCCTGGTGAACATTCCCATCTCTCTTTGTGGCCAGGGTGTGCTCTGCATAACTCCTGCAGCTCCTGGTCAACATGTCCTTCTCTGTGAGGCCAGGGTGTGCTCTGTATAACCCCTGCGGCTCCTGGTCAACATTCCCATCTCTGTGTGGCCAGGGTGTGCTCAGTATAACCCCTGCAGCTCCTGGTCAACATTCCTATCTGTGTGTGCCCAGGGTGTGCTCTGGATAACTCCTCAGCTCCTGGTCAACATTCCCATCTCTGTGTGGCCAGGGTGTGCTCAGTATATCTCCTGCAGCTCCTGGTCAACATTCCCATCTCTATGTGTGGTCAGGGGGTGCTCTGTATTACTCCTGCAGCTCCTGGTCAGCAGTCCCATCTCTGTGTGGCCAGGGTGTGCTCTGTCTAACCCCTGCAGCTCCTGGTCAACATTCCCATCTGTGTGTGCCCAGGGTATGCTCTGGATAACTCCTGCAGCTCCTGGTCAACATTCCCATCACTATGTGGCCAGGTTATGCTCTGTATAACTCCTGCAGCTCCTGGTCAACATTCCCATTCCTGTGTGTGGCCAGGGTGTGCTCTGTATAACCCCTGCAGCTCCTGGTTAACATTCCCATCTCTGTGTGTGGCCAGGGTGTGCTCTGCATAACTCCTGCAGCTCCTGGTCAACATGTCCTTCTCTGTGAGGCCAGGGTGTGCTCTGAATAACCCCTGCGGCTCCTGGTCAACATTCCCATCTCTGTGTGGCCAGGGTGTGCTCAGTATAACCCCTGCAGCTCCTGGTCAACATTCCCATCTGTGTGTGTCCAGGGTGTGCTCTGGATAACTCCTCAGCTCCTGGTCAACATGACCATCTCTGTGTGGCCAGTGTGTGCTCTGTATAACCCCTGCAGCTCCTGGTCAACATTCCCATCTCTGTGTGGCCAGGATGTGCTCTGTATACTCCTGCAGCACCTGGTCAACATTCCCATCTCTGCGTGTCCAGGATGTGTTCTGTATACTCCTGCAGCTCCTGGTAAACATCCCCATCTCTGTGTGGCAAGGGTGTGCTCTGTATAACTCCTGCAGCTCCTGGTCAACATTCCCATCTCTGTGTGTCCAGGGTGTGCTCTGTATAACCCCTGCAGCTCCTGGTCAACATTCCCATCACTGTGTGGCCAGGGTGTGCTCTGTATAACCCCTGCAGCTCCTGGTCAAGATTCCCATCTCTGTGTGGCCAGGATGTGCACTGTATAACCCCAGCAGCTCCTGGTCAACATTCCCATCGCTGTGTGTGGCCAGGGTGTGCTCTGTATAACTCCTGCATGTCCTGGTCAACATTCCCATCTCTGTGTGGCCAGGATGTGCTCTGAATACTCCAGCAGCTCCTGGTCAACATTCCCATCTCTGTGTGTGGTCAGGGTGTGCTCTGTATAACTCCTGCAGCTCCTGGTCAACATTCCCAACTCTGTTTGGCCAGGATGTGCCCTGTATACCCCTGCAGCTCCTGGTCAACATCCCCATCTATGTCTGGCCAGGGTGTGCTCTGCATAAACCCCTACAGATCGTAGTCAACATTCCCAACGCTGTGTGGCAAGGATGTGCACTGTATAATCTCAGTAGCTCCTGGTCAACATTCCCATCTCTGTGTGTGGCCAGGGTGTGCTCTGTATAACTCCTGCAGCTCCTGGTCAACATTCCCATCTCTATGTGTGGTCAGGGGGTGCTCTGTATAACTCCTGCAGCTCCTGGTCTGCATTCCCATCTCTGTGTGGCCAGGGTGTGCTCTGTATAACCCCTGCAGCTCCTGGTTAACATTCCCATCTCTGTGTGTGACCAGGGTGTGCTCTGTATAACTCCTGCAGCTCCTGGTCAACATGTCCTTCTCTGTGTGTCCAGGGTGTGCTCTGTATAACCCCTGCAGCTCCTGGTCAACATTCCCATCACTGTGTGGCCAGGGTGTGCTCTGTATAACCCCTGCAGCTCCTGGTCAAGATTCCCATCTCTGTGTGGCCAGGATGTGCACTGTATAACCCCAGCAGCTCCTGGTCAACATTCCCATCGCTGTGTGTGGCCAGGGTGTGCTCTGTATAACTCCTGCATGTCCTGGTCAACATTCCCATCTCTGTGTTGCCAGGATGTGCTCTGAATACTCCAGCAGCTCCTGGTCAACATTCCCATCTCTGTGTGTGGTCAGGGTGTGCTCTGTATAACTCCTGCAGCTCCTGGTCTGCATTCCCATCTCTGTGTGGCCAGGGTGTGCTCTGTATAACCCCTGCAGCTCCTGGTTAACATTCCCATCTCTGTGTGTGACCAGGGTGTGCTCTGTATAACTCCTGCAGCTCCTGGTCAACATGTCCTTCTCTGTGAGGCCAGGGTGTGCTCTGTATAACCCCTGCAACTCCTGGCCAACATTCCCATCTCTGTGTGGCCAGGGTGTGCTCTGTATAACTCCTGCAGCTCCTGGTCAACATGTCCTTCTCTGTGTGGCCAGGGTGTGCTCTGTATAACCCCTGCAGCTCCTGGTCAACATTCCCATCTCTGTGTGTGGCCAGGGTGTGCTCTGTCTAACCCCTGCAGCTCCTGGTCAACATTCCCATCTGTGTGTGCCCAGGGTATGCTCTGGATAACTCCTGCAGCTCCTGGTCAACATTCCCATCACTATGTCGCCAGGTTATGCTCTGTATAACTCCTGCAGCTCCTGGTCAACATTCCCATTTCTGTGTGTGGCCAGGGTGTGCTCTGTATAACCCCTGCAGCTCCTGGTTAACATTCCCATCTCTGTGTGTGGCCAGGGTGTGCTCTGCATAACTCCTGCAGCTCCTGGTCAACATGTCCTTCTCTGTGAGGCCAGGGTGTGCTCTGTATAACCCCTGCAGCTCCTGGTCAACATTCCCATCTCTGTGTGGCCAGGGTGTGCTCAGTATAACCCCTGCAGCTCCTGGTCAGCATTCCCATCTGTGTGTGCCCAGGGTGTGCTCTGGATAACTCCTCAGCTCCTGGTCAACATTCCCATCTCTGTGTGGCCAGTGTGTGCTCAGTATAACCCCTGCAGCTCCTGGTGAACATTCCCATCTCTGTGTGGCAAGGGTGTGCTCTGTAAAACTCCAGCAGCTCCTGGTCAACATTCCCATCTCTGTGTGTCCAGGGTGTGCTCTGTATAACCCCTGCAGCTCCTGGTCAACATTCCCATCACTGTGTGGCCCGGGTGTGCTCTGTATAACCCCTGCAGCTCCTGGTCAACATTCCCATCTCTGTGTGGCCAGGATGTGCACGGTATAACCCCAGCAGCTCCTGGTCAACATTCCCATCGCTGCGTGTGGCCAGGGTGTGCTCTGTATAACTCCTGCATGTCCTGGTCAACATTCCCATCTCTGTGTGGCCAGGATGTGCTCTGAATACTCCTGCAGCTCCTGGTCAACATTCCCATCTCTGTGTGTGGTCAGGGTGTGCTCTGTATAACTCCTGCAGCTCCTGGTCAACATTCCCATCTCTGTTTGGCCAGGATGTGCCCTGTATACCCCTGCAGCTCCTGGTCAACATCCCCATCTATGTGTGGCCAGGGTGTGCTCTGCATAAACCCCTACAGATCGTAGTCAACATTCCAAACGCTGTGTGGCAAGGATGTGCACTGTATAATCGCAGTAGCTCCTGGTCAACATTCCCATCTCTGTGTGTGGCCAGGGTGTGCTCTGTATAACTCCTGCAGCTCCTGGTCAACATTCCCATCTCTATGTGTGGTCAGGGGGTGCTCTGTATAACTCCTGAAGCTCCTGGTCTGCATTCCCATCTCTGTGTGGCCAGGGTGTGCTCTTTATAACCCCTGCAGCTCCTGGTTAACATTCCCATCTCTGTGTGTGACCAGGGTGTGCTCTGTATAACTCCTGCAGCTCCTGGTCAACATGTCCTTCTCTGTGAGGCCAGGGTGTGCTCTGTATAACCCCTGCAGCTCCTGGTCAACATTCCCATCTCTGTGTGGCCAGGGTGTGCTCTGTATAACTCCTGCAGCTCCTGGTCAACATGTCCTTCTCTGTGAGGCCAGGTGGCGTTCTGTATAACCCATGCAACTCCTGGTCAACATTCCCATCTCTGTGTGTGGTCAGGGTGTGCTCTGTCTAACCCCTGCAGCTCCTGGTCAACATTCCCATCTGTGTGTGCCCAGGGTATGCTCTGGATAACTCCTGCAGCTCCTGGTCAACATTCCCATCACTATGTGGCCAGGTTATGCTCTGTATAACTCCTGCATCTCCTGGTCAACATTCCCATTTCTGTGTGTGGCCAGGGTGTGCTCTGTATAACCCCTGCAGCTCCTGGTTAACATTCCCATCTCTGTGTGTGGCCAGGGTGTGCTCTGCATAACTCCTGCAGCTCCTGGTCAACATGTCCTTCTCTGTGAGGCCAGGGTGTGCTCTGTATAACTCCTGCAGCTCCTGGTCAACATTCCCATCTCTATGTGTGGTCAGGGGCTGCTCTGTATAACTCCTGCAGCTCCTGGTCTGCATTCCCATCTCTGTGTGGCCAGGGTGTGCTCTGTATAACCCCTGCAGCTCCTGGTTAACATTCCCATCTCTGTGTGTGACCAGGGTGTGCTCTGTATAACTCCTGCAGCTCCTGGTCAACATGTCCTTCTCTGTGAGGCCAGGGTGTGCTCTGTATAACCCCTGCAGCTCCTGGTCAACATTCCCATCTCTGTGTGGCCAGGGTGTGCTCTGTATAACTCCTGCAGCTCCTGGTCAACATGTCCTTCTCTGTGAGGCCAGGTGGCGTTCTGTATAACCCATGCAACTCCTGGTCAACATTCCCATCTCTGTCTGTGGCCAGGGTGTGCTCTGTCTAACCCCTGCAGCTCCTGGTCAACATTCCCATCTGTGTGTGCCCAGGGTATGCTCTGGATAACTCCTGCAGCTCCTGGTCAACATTCCCATCACTATGTGGCCAGGTTATGCTCTGTATAACTCCTGCATCTCCTGGTCAACATTCCCATTTCTGTGTGTGGCCAGGGTGTGCTCTGTATAACCCCTGCAGCTCCTGGTTAACATTCCCATTTCTGTGTGTGGCCAGGGTGTGCTCTGCATAACTCCTGCAGCTCCTGGTCAACATGTCCTTCTCTGTGAGGCCAGGGTGTGCTCTGTATAACCCCTGCGGCTCCTGGTCAACATTCCCATCTCTGTGTGGCCAGGGTGTGCTCAGTATAACCCCTGCAGCTCCTGGTCAGCATTCCCATCTGTGTGTGCCCAGGGTGTGCTCTGGATAACTCCTCAGCTCCTGGTCAACATGACAATCTCTGTGTGGCCAGTGTGTGCTCTGTATAACCCCTGCAGCTCCTGGTGAACATTCCCATCTCTGTGTGGCCAGGGTGTGCTCTGTATACTACTGCAGCTCCTGGTAAACATCCCCATCTCTGTATGGCAAGGGTGTGCTCTGTATAACTCCTGCAGCTCCTGGTCAACATTCCCATCTCTGTGTGTGGTCAGGGTGTGCTCTGTATAACTCCTGCAGCTCCTGGTCAACATTCCCATCTCTGTTTGGCCAGGATGTGCCCTGTATACCCCTGCAGCTCCTGGTCAACATCCCCATCTATGTGTGGCCAGGGTGTGCTCTGCATAAACCCCTACAGATCGTAGTCAACATTCCAAACGCTGTGTGGCAAGGATGTGCACTGTATAATCGCAGTAGCTCCTGGTCAACATTCCCATCTCTGTGTGTGGCCAGGGTGTGCTCTGTATAACTCCTGCAGCTCCTGGTCAACATTCCCATCTCTATGTGTGGTCAGGGGGTGCTCTGTATAACTCCTGAAGCTCCTGGTCTGCATTCCCATCTCTGTGTGGCCAGGGTGTGCTCTTTATAACCCCTGCAGCTCCTGGTTAACATTCCCATCTCTGTGTGTGACCAGGGTGTGCTCTGTATAACTCCTGCAGCTCCTGGTCAACATGTCCTTCTCTGTGAGGCCAGGGTGTGCTCTGTATAACCCCTGCAGCTCCTGGTCAACATTCCCATCTCTGTGTGGCCAGGGTGTGCTCTGTATAACTCCTGCAGCTCCTGGTCAACATGTCCTTCTCTGTGAGGCCAGGTGGCGTTCTGTATAACCCATGCAACTCCTGGTCAACATTCCCATCTCTGTGTGTGGTCAGGGTGTGCTCTGTCTAACCCCTGCAGCTCCTGGTCAACATTCCCATCTGTGTGTGCCCAGGGTATGCTCTGGATAACTCCTGCAGCTCCTGGTCAACATTCCCATCACTATGTGGCCAGGTTATGCTCTGTATAACTCCTGCATCTCCTGGTCAACATTCCCATTTCTGTGTGTGGCCAGGGTGTGCTCTGTATAACCCCTGCAGCTCCTGGTTAACATTCCCATCTCTGTGTGTGGCCAGGGTGTGCTCTGCATAACTCCTGCAGCTCCTGGTCAACATGTCCTTCTCTGTGAGGCCAGGGTGTGCTCTGTATAACTCCTGCAGCTCCTGGTCAACATTCCCATCTCTATGTGTGGTCAGGGGCTGCTCTGTATAACTCCTGCAGCTCCTGGTCTGCATTCCCATCTCTGTGTGGCCAGGGTGTGCTCTGTATAACCCCTGCAGCTCCTGGTTAACATTCCCATCTCTGTGTGTTACCAGGGTGTGCTCTGTATAACTCCTGCAGCTCCTGGTCAACATGTCCTTCTCTGTGAGGCCAGGGTGTGCTCTGTATAACCCCTGCAGCTCCTGGTCAACATTCCCATCTCTGTGTGGCCAGGGTGTGCTCTGTATAACTCCTGCAGCTCCTGGTCAACATGTCCTTCTCTGTGAGGCCAGGTGGCGTTCTGTATAACCCATGCAACTCCTGGTCAACATTCCCATCTCTGTGTGTGGCCAGGGTGTGCTCTGTCTAACCCCTGCAGCTCCTGGTCAACATTCCCATCTGTGTGTGCCCAGGGTATGCTCTGGATAACTCCTGCAGCTCCTGGTCAACATTCCCATCACTATGTGGCCAGGTTATGCTCTGTATAACTCCTGCATCTCCTGGTCAACATTCCCATTTCTGTGTGTGGCCAGGGTGTGCTCTGTATAACCCCTGCAGCTCCTGGTTAACATTCCCATTTCTGTGTGTGGCCAGGGTGTGCTCTGCATAACTCCTGCAGCTCCTGGTCAACATGTCCTTCTCTGTGAGGCCAGGGTGTGCTCTGTATAACCCCTGCGGCTCCTGGTCAACATTCCCATCTCTGTGTGGCCAGGGTGTGCTCAGTATAACCCCTGCAGCTCCTGGTCAGCATTCCCATCTGTGTGTGCCCAGGGTGTGCTCTGGATAACTCCTCAGCTCCTGGTCAACATGACAATCTCTGTGTGGCCAGTGTGTGCTCTGTATAACCCCTGCAGCTCCTGGTGAACATTCCCATCTCTGTGTGGCCAGGGTGTGCTCTGTATACTACTGCAGCTCCTGGTAAACATCCCCATCTCTGTATGGCAAGGGTGTGCTCTGTATAACTCCTGCAGCTCCTGGTCAACATTCCCATCTCTGTGTGTGGTCAGGGTGTGCTCTGTATAACCCCTGCTGCTCCTGGTCAACATTCCCATCTCTGTGTGGCCAGGATGTGCACTGTATAATCCCAGTAGCTCCTGGTCAACATTCCCATCTCTGTGTGGCCAGTGTGTGCTCTGTCTAACCCCTACAGCTCCTGGTTAACATTCCCATTTCTGTGTGGCCAGCGTGTGCTCTGTATGACCCCTGCAGCTCCTGGTTAACATTCCCATTTCTGTGTGTGGCCAGTATGTGCTTTGTATACCTCCTGCAGCTCCTGGTCAACATTCCCATCTCTGTGTGGCCAGGGTGTGCTCTGTATAACCGCTGCAGCTCCTGGTCTACATTCCCATCTCTGTGTGGCCAGGGTGTGCTCTGTATAACTCCTGCAGCTCCTGGTCAACATGTCCTTCTCTGTGAGGCCAGGTGGTGCTCTGTATAACCCCTGCAGCTCCTGGTCAACATTCCCCTATGTGTGTGCCCAGGGTATGCTCTGTATAACTCCTGCAACTCCTGGTCAACATTACCATCTCTCTGTGGCCAGGTTGTGCTCTGTATAACTCCTGCAGCTCCTGGTCAATATTCCCATTTCTGTGTGGCCAGGTTGTGATCTGTATAACCCCTGCAGCTCCTGGTCAACATTCCCATCTCTGTGTGGCCAGGGTGTGTTCTGTAAAACCCCTGCAGCTCCTGGTTAACGTTCCCATCTCTGTGTGTGGCCAGGGTGTGCTCTGTATAACTCCTGCAGCTCCTGGTGAACATTCCCATCTCTGTGTGGCCAGGGTGTGCTCTGTATAACCCCTGCAGCTCCTGGTTAACATTCCCATCTCTGTGTGTGGCCAGGATGTGCTCTGTATACTCCTGCCGCTCCTGCTCAACATTGCCATCTCGGTGTGGCCAGGGTGTGTTCTGTATAAACCCTGCAGCTGCTGGTTAACATTCCCATATCTGTGTGTGGCCAGGATGTGCTCTGCATAACTCCTGCAGCTCCTGGTCAACATTCCCATCTCTGAGTGGCCAGGGTGTGCTCTGTACAATCCCTGCAGCTCCTGGTCAACATTCCCATCTCTGTGTGTCCAGGGTTTGCTCTGTATAACTACTGCAGGTCCTGGTCAACTTTCCCATTTCTGTGTGGCCACGGTGTGCTCTGTATAACCCCTGCAGCTCCTGGTCAACATTCCCATCTCTGTGTGTGGCCAGGGTGAGCTCTGTATAACTCCTGCAGCTCCTGGTCAACATGTCCTTCTCTGTGAGGCCTGGGTGTTCTCTGTATAACCCCTGCAGCTCGTGGTCAACATTCCCATCTCTGTGTGGCCAGGGTGTGCTCAGTATAACCCCTGCAGCTCCTGGTCAACATTCCCATCTGTGTGTGCCCAGGGTGTGCTCTGTATAACTCCTCAGCTCCTGGTCAACATTCCCATCTCTGTGTGGCCAGTGTGTGCTCTGTATAACCCCTGCAGCACCTGGTGAACATTCCCATCTCTGTGTGGCCAGGATGTGCTCTGTATACTCCTGCAGCACCTGGTCAACATTCCCATCTCTGTGTGGCCAGGATGTGCTCTGTATACTCCAGCAGCTCCTGGTAAACATTCCCATCTCTGTGTGGCAAGGGTGTGCTCTGTATAACTCCTGCAGCTCCTGGTCAACATTCCCATCTCTGTGTGTGGTCAGGGTGTGCTCTGTATACCCCTGCAGCTCCTGGTCAATATCCCCATCTATGTGTGGCCAGGGTGTGCTCTGTATAACCCCTGCAGCTCCTGGTCTACATTCCCATCTCTGTGTGGCAAGGATGGGCACTGTATAATCCCAGTAGCTCCTGGTCAACATTCCCATCTCTGTGTGTGGCCAGGGTGTGCTCTGTATAACTCCTGCAGCTCCTGGTCAACATTCCCATCTCTATGTGTGGTCAGGGGGTGCTCTGTATAACTCCTGCAGCTCCTGGTCAACATTCCCATCTCTGTGTGGCCAGGGTGTGCTCTGTATAACCCCTGCAGCTCCTGGTTAACATTCCCATCTCTGTGTGTGGCCAGGGTGTGCTCTGTATAACTCCTGCAGCTCCTGGTCAACATGTCCTTCTCTGTGAGGCCAGGGTGTGCTCTGTGTAACCCCTGCAGCTCCTGGTCAACATTCCCATCTCTGTGTGGCCAGGGTGTGCTCTGTATAACTCCTGCAGCTCCTGGTCAAGATGTCCTTCTCTGTGAGGCCAGGTGTCGCTCTGTATAACCCCTGCAACTCCTGGTCAACATTCCCATCTCTGTGTGTGGCCAGGGTGTGCTCTGTATAACCACTGCAGCTCCTGGTCAATATTCCCATCTCTGTGTGCCAGGGTGTGCTCTGTATAACCCCTGTAGCTCCTGGTCAACATTCCCATCTCTGTGTGGCCAGGATGTGCTCTGTATACTCCTGCAGCTCCTGGTAAACATTCCCATCTCTGTGTGGCAAGGGTGTGCTCTGTATAACTCCTGCAGCTCCTGGTCAACATTCCCATCTCTGTGTGTGGTCAGGGTGTGCTCTGTATACCCCTGCAGCTCCTGGTCAATATCCCCATCTATGTGTGGCCAGGGTGTGCTCTGTATAACCCCTGCAGCTCCTGGTCTACATTCCCATCTCTGTGTGGCAAGGATGGGCACTGTATAATCCCAGTAGATCCTGGTCAACATTCCCATCTCTGTGTGTGGCCAGGGTGTGCTCTGTATAACTCCTGCAGCTCCTGGTCAACATTCCCATCTCTATGTGTGGTCAGGGGGTGCTCTGTATAACTCCTGCAGCTCCTGGTCAACATTCCCATCTGTGTGTGGCCAGGGTGTGCTCTGTATAACCCATGCAGCTCCTGGTTAACATTCCCATCTCTGTGTGTGGCCAGGGTGTGCTCTGTATAACTCCTGCAGCTCCTGGTCAACATGTCCTTCTCTGTGAGGCCAGGGTGTGCTCTGTATAACCCCTGCAGCTCCTGGTCAACATTCCCATCTCTGTGTGGCCAGGGTGTGCTCTGTATAACTCCTGCAGCTCCTGGTCAAGATGTCCTTCTCTGTGAGGCCAGGTGGCGCTCTGTATAACCCCTGCAACTCCTGGTCAACATTCCCATCTCTGTTTGTGGCCAGGTTGTGCTCTGTATAACTCCTGCACTCCTGGTCAACTTTCCCATTTCTGTGTGTGGCCAGGGTGTGCTCTGTATAACTCCTGCAGCTCCTGGTCAACATTCCCATCTCTATGTGGCCAGGTTGTGCTCTGTATAACTCCTGCACTCCTGGTCAACTTTCCCATCTCTGTGTGTGGCCAGGGTGTGCTCAGTATAACCCCTGCAGCTCCTGATCAACATTCCCATCTATGTGTGCCCAGGGTGTGCTCTGTTTAACTCCTCAGCTCCTGGTCAACATTCCCATCTCTGTGTGGCCAGTGTGTGCTCTGTAAAACCCCTGCAGCTCCTGGTGAACATTCCCATCTCTGTGTGGCCAGGATGTGCTCTGTATACTCCTGCAGCACCTGGTCAACATTCCTATCTCTGTGTGGCCAGGATGTGCTCTGTATACTCCTGCAGCTCCTGGTAAACATTCCCATCTCTGTGTGGCAAGGGTGTGCTCTGTACAACTCCTGCAGCTCCTGCCTGGTCAACATTCCCATCTCTGTGTGTGGTCAGGGTGTGCTCTGGATAACCCCTGCTGCTCCTGGTCAACATTCCCATCTCTGTGTGGCCAGGATGTGCACTGTATAATCCCAGTAGCTACTGGTCAACATTCCCATCTCTGTGTGTGGTCAGGGTGTGCTCTGTATAACCCCTGCAGCTCCTGGTTAACATTCCAATTTCTGTGTGGCCAGGGTGTGCTCTGTATAACCCCTGAAGCTCCTGGTCAACATTCCCATCTCTGTGTGCCCAGGATATGCTCTGTATAACTCCTGCAGCTCCTGGTCAACATTCCCATCTCTGTGTGGCCAGGATGTGCACTGTATAATCCCAGTAGCTACTGGTCAACATTCCCATCTCTGTGTGGACAGCGTGCGCACTGTATAACCTCTGCAGCTCCTGGTCAACATTCCCTTCTCTGTGTGGCCAGGATGTGCTCTGTATATTCCCTCCAGCTCCTGGCCAACATTCCCATCTGTGTGTGTGGCCAGGATGTGCTCTGTATAACTCCTGCATCTCCTGGTCAACATTCCCATCTGTGTGTGTGACCAGGGTGTGCTCTGTATAACCCCTGCAGCTCCTGGTCAACATTCCCATCTCTGTGTGGCCAGAGTGTGCTCTGTCTCACCCCTGCAGCTCCTGGTTAACATTCCAATTTCTGTGTGGCCAGGGTGTGCTCTGTATAACCCCTGCAGCTCCTGGTCTACATTCCCATTTCTGTGTGGCCAGGGTGTGCTCTGTATAACCCCTGCAGCTCCTGGTCTACATTCCCATTTCTGTGTGGCCAGGGTGTGCTCTGTATAACTCCTGCAGCTCCTGGTCAACATTCCCATCTCTGTGTGGCCAGAGTGTGCTCTGTCTCACCCCTGCAGCTCCTCGTCAACATTCCCATCTCTGTGTGTGTCCTTGGTGTGCACTGTATAACCCCAGCAGCTCCTGGTAAACATTCCCATCTCTGTGTGGCCAGGATGTGCACTGTATAACCCCTGCAGCTCATGGTTAACATTCCCATCTCTGTGTGGTCAGTATGTGCTTTGTATAACTCCTGCAGCTCCTGGTCAACATGTCCTTCTCTGTGAGGCCATGTGGCGCTCTGTATAACCCCTGCAGCTCCTGGTCAACATTCCCATCTGTGTGTGCCCAGGGTATGCTCTGTATAACTCCTGCAGCTCCTGGTCAACATTCCCATTTCTGTGTGGCCAGGTTGTGCTCTGTATAACTCCTGCTCCTGGTCAACATTCCCATCTCTGTGTGGCCAGGGTGTGCTCTGTATAACCCCTGCAGCTCCTGGTCAGCATTCCCATCTGTGTGTGTCCAGGGTGTGCTCCGTATAACCCCTGCTGCTCCTGGTCAACATTCCCATCTCTGTGTGGCCAGGATGTGCTCTGTATATCCCCTGCAGCTCCTGGTCAACATTCCCATCTGTGTGTGGCCAGGGTGTGCTCTGTATAACCCCTGCAGCTCCTGGTCTACATTCCCATCTCTGTGTGGCCAGGGTGTGCTCTGTATAACCCCTGCAGCTCCTGGTCTACATTCCCATCTCTGTGTGACCAGGGTGTGCTCTGTATAACCCCTGCAGCTCATGGTCTACATTCCCATCTCTGTGTGGCCAGGGTGTGCTCTGTATAACCCCTGCAGCACCTGGTCAACATTCCCATATCTGTGTGACCAGGGTGTGCTCTGTATAACTCCTGCAACTCCTGGTCGACATTCCCATCTCTGTGTGGCCAGGCTGTGCTTTGTATAACCCCTGCAGCTCCTGGTCAACATTCCCATCTCTGCGTGGCCAGGGTGTGATCTGTATAACCACTGCAGCTCCTGGTCAATATTCCCATCTCTCAGTGTGTCCTGGGAGTGATCTGTGTAACCCCTGCAGCTCCTGGTTAACATTCCCATCTCTGTGTGGCCAGGGTGAGCTCGTTTATAACCCCAGCAGTTCCTGGTCAACATTCCCATCTCTGTGTGGCCAAGGTGTGCTCTGTATAACTCCTGCAGATCCTGGTCAACATTCCCATCTCTGTGTGGCCAGGGTGTGCTCTGTATAACCCCTGCAGCTCCTGGTCAACATTCCAATCTGTGTGTGGCCAGGGTGTGCTCTGTATAACCCCTGCAGCTCCTGGTCAACATTCCCATCTCTGTGTGGCCAGCGTGTGCTCTGTATAACCCTAGCAGCTCCTGGGCAACATTCCCATATCTGTGTGGCCAGGATGTGCTCTGTATAACCCCTGCAGCTCCTGGTCAACATTCCCATCTCTGTGTGGCCAGGATGTGCTCTGTATAACCACTGCAGCTCCTGGTCAACATTCCCATATCTGTGTGGCCAGAATGTGCTCTGTATAACCCCTGCAGCTCCTGGTCAACATTTGCATCTCTGTGTGGCCAGGGTGTGCACTGTATAACCCCTGCAGCTCATGGTCAACATTCCCATCTCTGTTTGTGCCCAGGGTGTGCTCTGTATAACCCCAGCAGCTCCTGGTCAACATTCCCGTCTCTGTGTGGCCAGGGTGTGCTCTGTATAACCCCTGCAGCTCCTGGTCAACATTCTCATCTCTGTGTTTGGCCAGGTTGTGGTCTGTATTCTCCTGCAGCTCCTGGTCAACATTCCCATCTATGTGTGGCCAGGGTGTGCTCTGTATAACCCCTGCAGCTCCTGGTCAACATTCCCATCTCTGCGTGGCCAGGGTGTGATCTGTATAACCACTGCAGCTCCTGGTCAACATTCCCATCTCTGCGTGGCCAGGCTGTGATCTGTATAACCCCTGCAGCTCCTGGTCAACATTCCCATCCCTGTGTGGCCAGGGTGTGCTCTGTGTAACCCCTGCAGTTCCTTGTCAACATTCCCATCTCTGTGTGGCCAGGGTGTGCTCTGTATAACTCCTGCAGATCCTGGTCAACATTCCCATCTCTGTGTGTGGTCAGGGTGTGCTCTGTATAACCCCAGCAGTTCCTGGTCAAGATTCCCATCTCTGTGTGGCCAGGGTGTGCTCTGTATAACTCCTGCAGATCCTGGTTAACATTCCCATCTCTGTGTGTGGTCAGTATGTGCTTTGGATAACTCCTGCAGCTCCTCGTCAACATGTCCTTCTCTGTGAGGCCAGGTGGCGCTCTGTATAACCCCTGCAGTTCCTGGTCAACATTCCCATCTGTGTGTGCCCAGGGTATGCTCTGTATAACTCCTGCAGCTCCTGGTCAACATTCCCATTTCTGTGTGGCCAGGTTGTGCTCTGTATAACTCCTGCTCCTGGTCAACATTCCCATCTCTGTGTGGCCAGTGTGTGCTCTGTATAACCCCTGCTGCTCCTGGTCAACATTCCCATCTCTGTGTGGCCAGGATGTGCACTGTATAATCCCAGTAGCTCCTGGTCAACATTCCCATCTCTGTGTGTGGTCAGGGTGTGCTCTGTAGAACCCCAGCAGCTCCTGGTCAACATTCCCATCTCTGTGCGGCCAGGGTGTGCTCTGTATAACCCCTGCAGCTCCTGGTCAACATTCCCATCTCTGTGTGGCCAGGGTGTGCTCTGTATAACCCTAGCAGCTCCTGGGCAACATTCCCATATCTGTGTGGCCAGGATGTGCTCTGTATAACCCCTGCAGCTCCGGGTCAACATTCCCATCTCTGTGTGGCCAGGATGTGCTCTGTATAACCCCTGCAGCTCCTGGTCAACATTCCCATATCTGTGTGGCCAGGATGTGCTCTGCATAACCCCTGCAGCTCCTGGTCAACATTCCCATCTCTGTGTGGCCAGTGTGTGCACTGTATAACCCCTGCAGCTCATGGTCAACATTCCCATCTCTGTTTGTGCTCAGGCTGTGCTCTGTATAACCCCAGCAGCTCCTGGTCAACATTCCCGTCTCTGTGTGGCCAGGGTGTGCTCTGTATAACCCCTGCAGCTCCTGGTCAACATTCTCATCTCTGTGTTTGGCCAGGGTGTGGTCTGTATTCTCCTGCAGCTCCTGGTCAACATTCACATCTCTGTGTGGCCAGGGTGTGCTCTGTATAACCCCTGCAGCTCCTGGTCAACATTCCCATCTCTGCGTGGCCAGGGTGTGATCTGTATAACCACTGCAGCTCCTGGTCAACATTCCCATCTCTGCGTGGCCAGGGTGTGATCTGTATAACCCCTGCAGCTCCTGGTCAACATTCCCATCTCTGCGTGTCCAGGGTGTGCTCTGTATAACCCCTGCAACTGCTGGTCAACATTCCCATCTCTCAGTGTGTCCTGGGAGTGATCTGTGTAACCCCTGCAGCTCCTGGTGAACATTCCCATCTCTGTGTGGCCAGGGTGAGCTCTTTTATAACCCCAGCAGTTCCTGGTCAACATTCCCATCTCTGTGTGGCCAGGGTGTGCTCTGTATAACTCCTGCAGTTCCTGGTCAACATTCCCATCTCTGTGTTTGGTCAGGGTGTGCTCTGTATAACCCCAGCAGTTCCTGGTCAACATTCCCATCTCTGTGTGGCCAGGGTGTGCTCTGTATAACTCCTGCAGATCCTGGTTAACATTCCCATCTCTGTGTGTGGTCAGTATGTGCTCTGTATAACCCCTGCAGCTCATGGTCAACATTCCCATCTCTGTGTGGCCAGTGTGTGCTCTGTAGAACCCCTGCTGCTCCTGGTCCACATTCCCATCTCTGTGTGGCCAGGATGTGCACTGTATAATCCCAGTAGCTCCTGGTCAACATTCCCATCTCTGTGTGTGGTCAGGGTGTGCTCTGTCGAACCCCAGCAGCTCCTGGCCAACATTCCCATCTCTGTGTGTGGCCAGGTTGTGCACTGAATAACATCCTGCAGCTCCTGGTCAACATTGCCATCCTTGTGCGGCCAGGGTGTGCTCTGTATATCTCCTGCAGCTCCTGGTCAACATTCCCATCTGTGTGGCCAGGGTGTGGTCTGTATAACCCCTGCAGCACCTGGTCAACATTACCATCTCTGTGTGTGTCCAGGGTGTGCTCTCTATAACCCCTGCAGCTCCTGGTCAACATTCCCTTCTCTGTGTGGCCAGGATGTGCTCTGTATATCCCCTCCAGCTCCTGGCCAACATTCCCATCTGTGTGTGTGGCCAGGATGTGCTCTGTATAACTCTTGCAGCTCCTGGTCAACATTCCCATCTCTGTGTGGCCAGGATGTGCTCTGTATAACCCCTGCAGCTCCTGGTCAACATTCACATCTCTCTGTGGCCAGGGTGTGCTCTGTATAACCTCTGCTCCTGGTCAACATTCCCATCTCTGTGTGGCCAGGGTGTGCTCTGTATAACTCCTGCAGCTCCTGGTCAACATGTCCTTCTCTGTGAGGCCAGGTGGCGCTCTGTATAACCCCTGCAGCGCCTGGTCAACATTCCCATCTGTGTGTGCCCAGGGTATGCTCTGTATAACTCCTGCAGCTCCTGGTCAACATTCCCATCTCAGTGTGGCCAGGTTGTGCTCTGTATAACTCCTACAACTCCTGGTCAATATTCCCATTTCTGTGTGGCCAGGGTGTGCTCTGTATAACTCCTGCAGCTCCTGGTCAACATTCCCATCTCTGTGTGGCCAGGGTGTGCTCAGTATAACCCCTGCAGCTCCTGGTCAACATTCCCATCTGTGTGTGCCCAGGGTGTGCTCTGTATAACTCCTCAGCTCCTGGTCAACATTCCCATCTCTGTGTGGCCAGTGTGTGCTCTGTATAACCCCTGCAGCTCCTGGTGAACATTCCCATCTCTGTGTGGCCAGGATGTGCTCTGTATACTCCTGCAGCACCTGGTCAACATTCCCATCTCTGTGTGGCCAGGGTATGCTCTGTATACTCCTGCAGCTCCTGGTAAACATTCCCATCTCTGTGTGGCAAGGGTGTGCTCTGTATAACTCCTGCAGCTCCTGGTCAACATTCCCACCTCTGTGTGTGGTCAGGGTGTGCTCTGTATACCCCTGCAGCTCCTGGTCAATATCCCCATCTATGTGTGGCCAGGGTGTGCTCTGTATAACCCCTGCAGCTACTGGTCTACATTCCCATCTCTGTGTGGCAAGGATGGACACTGTATAACCCCAGTAGCTCCTGGTCAACATTCTTATCTCTGTGTGTGGCCAGGGTGTGCTCTGTATAACTCATGCAGCTCCTGGTCAACATTCCCATCACTGTGTGGCCAGGGTGTGCTCTGTATAACTCCTGCTGCTCCTGGTCAACATTCCCATCTCTGTGTGGCCAGGGTGTGCTCTGTATAACCCCTGCAGCTCCTGGTTAACATTCCCATCTCTGTGTGTGGCCAGGGTGTGCTCTGTATAACTCCTGCAGCTCCTGGTCAACATTCCCATCTCTGTGAGGCCAGGTGGCGCTCTGTATAACCCCTGCAGCTCCTGGTCAACATTCCCATCTCTGTGTGCCCAGGGTGTGCTCTGTATAACTCCTCAGCTCCAGGTCAACATTCCCATCTCTGTGTGGCCAGTGTGTGCTCTGTATAACCCCTGCAGCTCCTGGT